>NC_090279.1:53529918-53840918 GCF_040414725.1 Anabrus simplex | reverse complement strand
AGCAGTATGAAATCAGTAGTGTAGGAGCTGAGTAAGTTGAGTGTCGATTACACACTGTTTTTATCAGTTCTCGGCCTAGAAAGTGAGATTAGTTGGAAACCAATCATAATTTTTTTCACGTCGTCTTAAAGTACCATGGTTCAAAACTGTTCTTGTGAAGAGTTCTGAAAACTTGCCGGGCGGTGTTAGCCTTGAAAATGTTAAATGTTCATATCTGTCGCATGCTAACCTCCTGACCAATAAGAGAAAAGGAGTGGATCGCCACACGGCCATGCAGCAATGAGCCTAATGGCGAATTTCTCCAGTGTTATCAGATCCTGGCCTTCACCACAGCTGTTGTAAATGACCCACTGACTGAATTAAATTAGGCTTTTGCGGCAATCTCAATTTTAACTCCAGTTATGCCATCTTCAGTTACAATATGTTGTAGGTGAAAGATTTCTTTCCACAGTATAAACTGCTGTATAAATGATGCCGAAGTATTAAAAGTGTGTTATTTCGATATATTGATGCGGAATTAGTAAAATTGGTTTATAGATATCCTGTGTGTGGTGTGAAAACTGCATTTTCAGTATAAAGTGTTGTGTAGAACTTTAAGGTGAAACTATCTGTAGACTTGTACAGTGCTTATGTAGTGTCATTCTACATTGTTAACAGTTAACTTCTCTGAGATGCCCAGCTATCTTTTAGCTGTTAATGTTAATACTATAATTGGTTTTACAGTAAAATAATGATAATCATTACATTTACTATTTCTTAATTGATATTTCACTCATGTGTCATTGAAATGTGTTTGATCCAACCCTGTCTCCTCACTTTTGGAGATAAATTGACCTGTGAGTATATCTCTATGCCCAGATACCTTTGATCCATGATTCCCGTTTACAGCATATACCCTGAAATTGATTAGTATTTTAGTACATTTCTCTTCCAAATATTCCATGCGATAATTCTGGACGTCGGTTTATCTTCACATATATGTCTACTTAGTTTCTTAATATGGATAGATCTGTGTTGATGTAGGACAGTCAAAGTTCATAGAACTATTGTGATAAACCTTTTTCTTGATTGTTGTCTCTTTTTCTTTGTCCCTCAGTGAGAGACGTTGCTTGTTGTATCGTGTGGTACCAAATGTTCACATTGTCAAGAAATGTTAGTTGAAGTGAATTATTTTACTCTAACTGAAGTGCTGTTAGGTTCAACTTGCATTAGCTTGATCACCTCAAGAATCATGTCTTTGGCTGTTCTTCTGAGTAAGGTTCTTTCATGCGGTTACTTTGGAATGTATTGCAAGAATATAAGCATAAATTTGGAAGCATTGTCTAATGTAATTACAATGCCGATAAGCTTGATAAGTCTCTTAAAGGGATTCTTGGTGAAGGGCACAAAGAGAAGCTGCGAAGAAGTAAGGGCCACCTCGATCCTAGATCCGAAGAGCATACGTAGGCAGCCCATCTTGACTTCAAGGGAGGAAGGCATGCTCTGCATAGAATTTTGGGAATCTACTTTACTACTTTTGGACATGTATATGAAAACTTATGTCCAAATGTGCATGTACATCTGGGGAACTGTGAAAGCTGAATTTCTAAAATAAAAACTTACTTTTTAACGTATTGTTTGAAATTACATATTAATATACTCTCACAGTAAGTATTGGAAGAGAAGGAATTCAAGCAATTGCTTCCTTGTTGTACTGAATAACTGGCCATGTAGCTCTTGGCCTGCATTTATAAGATGCTGGGCTCGAAGCCACTGTCGACAGCCCTGAAGTGCATGTTTCACATTTTCACAGCAAACAAATGGTGCGAATGTACCTTAATTAAGGCCACAATTGCTTCCTTCTCATTCCTAGCCATTTTTAGCTCATCATCGCCATATGACCTATCTGTGTCGGTGTGAAAGGGAAATGGTAGAAACCATCAAATAAACAATATGCCGTAGGTTATGTTCAATTAACTTTCATTAATATGGCTTAAATTAATGATTATAACTGGCCACTGTTCTTTGATTGATAATTACATTCAAACTATTCATGTTTTTGTCTCTTTGATGAATCAAGGAAACTAAATTTTATGTACATAGTCAATGAATATTTACATTCTCATAAGTTCCATAAATTTATACTTTAGGAATATTTGTTGCTTCAGTTAAACTATTGTAGTTAGGATACATCTAAATTGGCTTAGAATTATTGTAGAATAATTATTTTATTAGTAAATATCATTCTTGCTTTATTATTACTTAATCTTTTCATTCTATTGTTCCTGTTAACCTGTTGCAATTTGGATAATGTAAGTCCGGTTTAGAATTGAAGTGTAGCTATGTAATTAGATTTTAAGTTGCTCGCTTTGGAAAGGCCAGAAATCTCATGACATCAAAGATGTCTGTGAACTTATCTGCCAGGTTACATCCAGCAGGAATGGTGTTGATTTCATTGTGTGCGCAAGCATGCAAGATTAAGTTGCTGAGGTTCAGTGCTATTCCGACAGCCTTATGTGAATTACATTCGACGTTGCATCCTCTCGAACTTGTGTTTTCTATGTCACAATCTGGCTGTGACGACCTGGATAAGGAAAAGCATTGGAAGGAACTACGAGGTCATGTTGCAGCGTATCCTGCAGATGAGTTTCCACTTCTCTGTGATGACCTTAATGCGCATGATGGTCACTAAGAATTTTTATAGCTGCCATGGTGGTAATACTTTCGGTACCTGATATGATGATGGAGCTCATATTTGAGGTTTCACTTGTGGTGACTGCAGCAAGCAAATTGACCTTATCGTTGTTCAGCACCGTGATCTACGATGAAGAAAGGATGTGAATGTCATATCATCTGACTGTATTCCACCTGTGCATAAGGTAGGCATAGCGGAATTAAGGACCTCTATGCCCATGAGAACATCAAGTGGTGGAAGCTTAAAGACTAGAAGGAGACCCTAGCAACAACATAAATTTTCCTCTTGTTGATCTTAATGCATTTGACAACATGTAGACACATTCTACAGATCTTTCACTGCAACCGTCACAGTAAACTTGGGTACGATATAACCTAGTTCCTCTTGTATTGAATATCTAATGTTCCTATGGATGATTGCAGTCCAAGAAGAGTTGTAGGATAAGACGAAGGCATACTGTATATAAATCTCAATCGAGGCGCACTCACTGTAATGACCTGTGTACAAGGTCTATCAGAACTATACTGACAGAGAGATCAGGGATGCTCTTCGTGGAATGTTGAGAATGATGGTGCAGTCAGATTCTCAGGGAAATGTTTCCTTTTGAGGAAATTAAAGTGACCTTGTTACTTCTGGTCATGCAGTTCAGATTGAGATTTCTTAGTCACAGGTTCCCCAAAGACAATTCTTTCCCTGTATATAAATTGGCTTTCACAAAAGACTCCACAGAACACAGGGAAAGAATTGTCTTTGAGGAACCTGTGGCTAAGAAATCTGTCGCTCAATTGAGATATTGATTAGAGTATGTATGAAACAGCTATACCAGATGAATGAATACTTAGTGTAGTAGCACTCTGTCTATAGAGAAAATGTGCTAAACTTAAAGCTAGTAATTACACAATAGTCGTCTTGACTTGTGTTGCATGCAAGCTCTTGGAATGCATTCTTTCTGATTATGTTATACACATTTAAGAAATTACCAAGTGGCTCGATAGAAGGTAGTTCAGGTTTAGGAAATATTATTCCACTGAAGCTCATCTTGTGAATTCCAACAGGATATAGCAGATATATTAGATTCAGGAAGTCAAATGTATCACGATTGACATATCTAAGGATTTTCTTAGGGTAGATCTCGGGAAACTACTGACAAAAAATTAGTGTGTTTGGGATAGATAAAACAATGGCTAAATGGGTGACTATAAAGATATGGCCAAATTATTAAACATTAAAAATTTGAGAATTGTACACATGAGATGTTACCAATTTTTAACTTCATGACATTAGTACTTGGTATGCAGCCCCTTAGCTTTCATGAGCGACTTGATTAGACTGGGCATACCCTCAAACAGTATTTTACACTGACTCTTTAAATCGTCATCATGACACCACATCTGACCGAGCTTCTCAATCAAGCCAATTTTTGTCGTTATTTTTCCTTGTCTTTTCTTTGCTATCAGCTAAGGATAATCTATGGGGTTCATGTCTGGACTGTTTCTAGGCTTTGTGGCAAGGAGGCCCATCTTGCATAAGAATAAATTCACTTTGGCCAAACTACTCTTGCACCTGAGCTACCAAACGGGTTCTTAATACTAAACTGTTCACGTCTGATAGTTCCTTCTACAATATATAATCGTCCACGGCCATACCAAGAAAACACACTCCAGACCATCACTGAAGTTGGAAGCCTTACTCAATCTGGATGGAATGCTTCTCCTTATCTTGTGACATATTGACTTGTCTCTTCTTCGACAGGAAATACCAATTCGTCACTAAAGCAAACCTGAAATAAATAAAACAAATAAGCCTAGCATTGAATGCAATAAGCTGTGAGGTTTAAAAGAAAAATTTTATACATTTACTGTGCTGTACGGTTACATCACTTAGATTGGGTTATAATGGAATAATGAATGATAATTTAGGAATTACAGTAATTGTCATGGACTTGCCTGTTTCCATTCATCAGATGACCAGTTCTGGAGAGTCTTGGCTCACTGGAACCTCTTTGCAGCCATAGCAGGGGTAAACTTCGCTTTGCCTTCAGGTCATCTTGCTTTCATTCCAGCATTAAACAGCTCTCGCTTCAGAGTCCTGGCTAATACAAATGACCCATACTCTTCTAATTTCTTATGTAAATCCAAACTAGTAACCTTGCGGTTGTTTACTGACAAATTAATCAGTTTTGTTTCCTCCTTGGGTTGGTTTCTTCTTTTGCCCACAGTTTCCAACATGTTGACATTTTGTCTTGGGCCGATGACCTTTGATGTTAGGCCCCTTAAAACAACAATCATCATCATCATCATCACATTTTGTCTTCCCGTTATCTTCACATTTTAAAATTCTACTTACTGATTGCTGTGGTATTTGCAATCTAGAATTTATTTCTTGTTGTGAATGACGTTTCTCAAGAAGTAGCTCTCTGACAGTGCCTTTCTTGGCGAAAGGTCTCTTCGTCTTCCCATAACCTCAAAATTTGACAGTTCTCTAGAACCACTCTTAAGAAATATCAACTGAACTCCTGAATAGTATCAATAATACATGTAATTTACAGAATGCACAGTCTTAACAATAGGTCACATTATTTACTTCCAAACAGCAACAATATGCAGTTAATGAAGATAAACAACAGAACATGCTCATTAACAAAAATGACACAAAACCATGTGAATAATGAAATTACATTGTGGTTCTCACTGTAGCCACTGTATGAAGAAATACAATAGTGTGGACCAGGATATCCCAAGTGGAAACTTTGCCTCCAAACAAGTTCAAGGATTAGGCTATGAAGGTCGGTAGTTTACATAAAGGTAGAAATATATCCTTTACCATTAAAATTTGGCCACTTCTAGTGTATTTTTACAAAATAGAACTCAGAGCATAAGAGTAGGTGAAGCTTTATTTGATCCTGTAACAATTATGGGATTGTGTCCCACAGGGCGTTATTATGAGACCTTTATACTCTGATATATATAAACAATATGAATAATGAACTGAAATAAGTGATGAGGCTCTTTGTAATAAATAAGTTTCAGGATTATGAGTAACTGAAAAAGACCTTGACAATATTTTAAGATGGATATCGGGCAATGCTATATTTGTAAACGTGGTGAAAAGTCAGTTTCTTTGTTTCACAAATAGAAAGAGTCCTCTCTCTGGTTTTATTATTGTATTGATGGGTGAAATTTCTTCATGGGGATCTCTGTAAGTACCTAGCTATTCATAATAAGGATATAGCTTCATTATGGTTATCATTTAAACATATTGAAAATAAAATTTACAAATCTCTTAATATGATTATTAGTTTTTTTAGGGGTTGTAAAGGAGAGGGCATATAAATCTCCAGCAAAGCCACAATGAGAGTGTGAGACCATTACCAGTATTACTTGAGTAGAGAACAGGAAATGATCCACAGAAATAGCTCCATTTCTTGCAGGTGATTTCTAACAAAAGAGTTGTGTTACAGAGATGTTGCAAAGTTTCAGCTGGGGAGACTTGGAGAAAGTAGACAAGTTGTTTGATTAAGCAGTATATTCTGAGATGTCATTGGAGAGATGTCTTGGAATGACATTAGTTTATGAATACATTTAAATCATGTTCTTTAAGTCTAGGAAAGGTCGCAACATGAAGATAAGTTTGAATTCAAGGGGACAAATTTTGGCAAATGTTCACTTATAGGAAGATGATTTAGTGATTGAAATAATTTGTTTCATATATTTCCACAATCTTTTTCTATTTAAACAACCAACAGCCCTAATTGCTGTGGTTTGATTGATTCATTGATTGATACATTCATTTATTGGGACATTAACTGATTTATGCTTTTGGTCTTAATGTCATGTACAGAGGGGAATGATGGATATTTCTATGCTTCTGATATAAGCATTGTCCACTTGTTGGGAAAGTGGTGGGAGTACTGTGGGATTATGTGGTATTACAGTGAAGTGTTTATGGAAAGAAAGTATATAGGAACATGGAAATGAACAAAGAGGTGACAAGTCAAGTGATATGTAGGAAGATGGGAACAGGGGAATATGAATATAAGAGGATGAAGAAAATGGCTAGTCATTGTGGAATTATAGATCAACAGAAAGAGAAACAGAAGCAAGGAATGGTTTTGGGCAATGATTTGGAGATACTGCTTACTATTATTTATTTTCCTAAAATTGTACATGTTTACATACACGTATGTGTACATGTACTCTGCTGAATATTCACAAATATGTAGGTGATTTTAAATTTACAAATTTGCAATGTTCCTCCCTTTCTATGCTAGTGTGTCTACTGCTGTCCAACAGTGTGTTCCTTTTCATGTTCTTATATCTCATCAATTGTTTGAAAAGCATTGGCAAAAGGGACTCAGGTTAAAGCACAGCTGGTCATTGTGCTCGTTAGGTTCCAAAAAGGGTAAAAAAATAAAATAAATAAGTAAATCCAATGTAAATTTTAGCCTAATAGAATTTGTATAGTATTATTTGAAGTAGTTGCACAAGTGGTATGTGTGTTGACTATGATTGTGAAACAGAAAATATTATAAGTAAGAGTTTGTAAATTCTCTACATTTATTAAGGATGAGCTGTGTGCTTAATAGAAAAAAATAGCAAAAATTGTATAATACTGTTTTTAGGAAATTGTCTTCTTCTCTGTTCTTTTAAAATTTAGTTCTTGATAATAATGTATTTTTGGGTACCATTTGCCACCAAGATAGACACCTCTCTTGCATTTAATGGGATTTTCATTTGATTGTTCCCTTCCATTATATATTTTTTAAATGGGAGATAAATTAATTATACTCTTCTTGTGCCACTATGAAATTTATTTTCTCAGCTGTTTCTATTTTAGGCCTATATATTTTTATTTCCTTAATTCTTTATTCTACTTTTCTTATTTCTTACTGACAGCCTTCTGAAGATACTAAGGAGGAAATATTCATAGAGGAACAAACTGATGATCAGCTGTTGCCATACATCAAAGAAGAAACAAAGTACGTATACTGCAAGTCCTATACAATATGGAATATGTTGTACCTATTCACTGTTGTGTTCAGTAGTTGTTGGTTTATCTCCAAAAGTGGCCATTTTCATCAGTTCAATCCTGTCTCTACAAGGTTACATTTAAACACTAATATCCGAAAATTCTATTGGTTAAAATTATCTAAAATATTCAGGAACTTTAAGATCATTTTTAATGTTCCATTATGTACTCGTAGTTTTATTCAAAATATATCTTCAAAAAGAATCTCTGGTAAAGCTAGATATTTTTGAAGTGTATTTGTTTACAATACCTTTAAGCAACCATGAAAAAGTGTTCTTTCATTCACTTTCTCTGCATCATTTGTTCATCACATTCATATCATCTGAAATGCTATATGAAACTATTGCTTCCAGATATTCTGAGTAATATTTTTATTCATTCGTGCCAACAGTAACACACAGAAAAAGCGATATTTGTAGATTAAAAATTAAATCTACAAATTCGAAATTGTTAAGTTTTATGTACATTGTAAACAATAAATATTTAAAACTAACATAATCAGTTTCATTAATCAATATAATGATGGCTGAGTTCAATAATGTGATGACTCGAAGAATGTCATTTTGAAATTATTTGGTTAGATTCCTTTTTTCTGATCATTTCTTTTCACTTATGTGTTAAGTCAGATTCCTCCATTTGTGGACGCCAAAGCAGATAATGTGTTGTAGAAATGAAACTTTGAGGTCAGTTATGCTACATCTTCGGTATCATAGTTTTCAAATAAACCTTGTGCATTGTTGTAAGCATAAAAAATTGTGCTATTGAATTTATGTTCATTCCAGTGATGTGGTCACACTTTCTATTTCATTTTAGTGTTCATTGTCAGTCAGGTGCTTCTAGTGTGTTGATTGCAAACATACTTACACAATTAGTATAAATTAATAAAATGGACAGGTACAAGTGGAGTTTTAAATTTGTGCAGGTTGCCTAAAAAAATTCAGAATTCTTCAAATAAGTGAATTTGTTATCTCATAAAAGTAGATAAATAGGCGGTACATTATTGCTTCACGTCCGTAGGTTTACCCTCAAAGTGCCCTACACGTGACCCCCGGGTGGTGCTAAGAAAGCAATAACTGTGGCTGCTGGACCTATCTTTTTAAAGATCCTCCAGCAATGGCAGAAGTATTTCATGGAAATGGCTCTTCTCAGAGCTGCCAGACAAGAAACATCAGACCTTTCATCCATGTTTTTGGGCTTAATGTAGAAAGCATCAGCAGAGCAAAATGTGACTACCTGTCCAAAGTTATCCTGTATAATAATATAGATGTTGTGGGTATACATGAAATCCATACAGCCAATGAAGGAGAGTTTTGGAAAAGGGGCCTCATTAATGGTTTCACAGCTCTTGGTGCAACATTTCACAGTGCACATGGTATAGCTACTTATGTTCATAATAATATCCAAGATGCCTCACTGCTCTTTCAAAACGAAGACGAAGACATCCATTGTGTTGCTGTGCGAGTGGCACATGTAACTATTTTTTTTGCATTTATAAACCCCCAAACGCACAGTGGTCAGGTACCATACTCCCGACTGCTCAACACCCTGCAGTTTATATAGGCGACTTCAACAGCCATCACGAACTATGGAAGTACTCGGATGACAATGCATGTGGAAAGAAACTCGTAGAATAGACAGAAATGAACAATCTCCATCTGATTTTTGACCCAAAAGATCTTGGTACTTTCCAGTCAGCTGCATGAAATAGGGATTTCAATCCTGACTTGTGATTTGTTAGCTGCAATGATGCATGACAGCCCTTACATACCAGTCGTAAAGTGTTAAGACATTTTCCCCACAGTCAACATGGCCCCATTGTAGTGGACATTGGCATCAAAATTCCTGTTGTACGGTCAATACCACATGCTCGGAGGAACTTCAGAAAAGCAAATTCGTCAACATTCACCACTGAACTGGATAAATGTGTTCAGTGGATTGCTCCCAAGCACAATTACAAGCGTTTCGTAGATGCAGTTATGATGGCAGCTAAGAAGAGTATGCCATAGAAAAGAATACATCCCTGGTTGGAATGTAGGGACTGATGCACTCTATAACGAATATCGGCATACTGGTGATGAAGACATAGCTGATGAACTTCTTTCCAGCATGGATACTACCCGGAGAGAACGGTGGATTGAGACAGTGGAAAATATCGACCTAACTCATTCCAGTAGATGATCTTGGGGGCACTGCAGAAAACTTGGAGGAAGGACACCTTTGGTGAAGCAACAGCCTGGAGTTAATCCGGATGAAGTAGCATCTCACATCGTCACAACTTCCCAAACTCCATCAGATAAGAAACATACCAAATACATACGGCGCCAGCTCCAAACTCTGGAATCAAGAACACCACGCACATCAAGGTATTCACAACCGCTTACGGTGCAAGACATCAATACTGCTACCAAGTACAGCTCCAGATTTTGACGACATTCTTCCAGAATTTCGCATTCATTTAGGGAAGAATGCAAGAAGTTGGCTGTTAAGGTTTTTTACCGACCTTCTACAGAATAGACAACTCCCGGCAGAATTCAAACGAACGAAAGTGATTTCCATCTTGAAACCAGGTAAGCCTGCCAATGACCCAAGCAGTTATAGACCAGTTGCCCTTCTTTTAGGGAGGCTATTCCACAACAGAATCAGTGCAACTATTTTTCAGCATATTACAGTTGATCAAGCTGGATTCAGGCCAAATCGCAGCTGCTGCGATCAAGTGCTTTCACTGCCATTCCACATGGAAGCAGGTTTCCAGAAACAACTCAAGACCTCAGCTGTATTCATTGATCTTACAGCAGCATTTGACGCAGTCTGGGGGGAAGGATTAATTTACAAGCTTCTCCGAATTGCACCCCGTAGGACCATCGTGCAGGTTATAAGCAATATGGTCAATGACAGAAGATTTCGAGTGTGTATGGGAAATAGTATGAGTAGAGAAAGGAAGCTCAAAAATGGATTACCTCAAGGATCGGTACTGTCTCCCCTACTGTTCAATTTGTATATCTCCGATCTCCCAGAAACATCATCGCAAACATTTTGTTATGCTGATATCATAACACTAGCCACTCAAAATCGATACCTTAGTGTGACAGAAGAAGTGCTACAAAGAGACCTGATTTCACTTGAAACGTACTTCAAGAAATGGCAACTGTGTCCTAACTCTAACAAAACAGAAGTGTCATGTTTTCACCTGAATAATCGCCAAGCTGGCATTAAACTTCACATACATTTTTGTCACCAAGAACTTCGGCATAGCAGCTATCCCAAATATTTGTGGATTACACTTGATCGCACACTATCTTACAAACAACATCTTATGAATCTGTCCAAAAAGCTCTAAACACGTAATATTATCCTTCAGAAATTTTATGGCTCAAGTTGGGGTTCATCAGCAAAGACTTTATGATCTGCTTTGGGACTGGGACTGGTATTCTCGTGTGGTGAGTACTGTGCACCAGTTTGGCTGGATAGCCCATATATAAGACTAATTGGTACTCAACTGAATGTTAGCTTGCGGTTAATATCTGGTACTATCCAGTCCACATCCCTTTATTGGCTCCCAATTCTGTCAGGTATAATGCCACCTGTTTTAAAAAGATAAAATTCTCCCATCCGAGAGTTCAAGAAGATAGAAATGAAGCCTCAACTGCCTGTTTTGGATGATATTCCTGTTCTCAAGGTAACGAGGTTGGAGTCACGACATCCATCTTTGCATGATGCTTTCGCATTGGCTGATGGGAATTTTCACCCTTTAGAAGAATGGAGAAGTCACTTGAAAGTTCCACAGACAGTTCCTTACACAAAATCTTTTCTGGAGAACATCATCTACTGCGTACGATTTGGACCAGTCTGAATTGGGTGAGAACAAATCATGGACGACGCAGGGATGCCCTTTATAAGTGGAAATATATCTCATCACCAGAGTGCGACTGTGGTGCATCTCGACAGATGATCCCCATATTGTAAGTGAATGTACACGACGTTCCTACACAGGTAGCCCGAGTGACTTTTTGGAACCAACAGAGGAAGCCATACAGAGAATCACTCAACTGGACATTCTGCTATAAAACATGTTTCTTGTCTGTGTACATTTGTAAATACTATATATTTGTATATATGTATCTAACTTGTTGCCCTATGCTAATAATAATAATAATAATAATAATAGGTAAATAACGTAGTGATATAATATTCTTTCAAAATTGTAATTATTGTCACTGACCTTACAAAGTACCACAAGTGTATGTCCTGTTTTAAAACATTTAATGCAGTAGTGTTTTTGAACTGTAATTGTGACATTGCTAATTAATTTTTTGCTGTCACACCTTTGTTGGTTACTGTGTGAAATGATCTTTGATAATCCTTGGGAAATGATTGTATAGTCTCGGATTGGTGCTCTTAACCAAGCCCTTGTATCAGCAGGTCATGCGATGGCTAGTCATAGCCTAAGGTTTGACTTCAAACCAGATTTGTGATGGAAACTATGAATTCTGAATGGTTTATTTGATTTTGTGAGTGGTTAGAGTCTTCTCGGCTCTTATGTGATGCACTGACTTGTTCCTACTGTACTTTCACAACTAGTGGCAAGAAATATTCATGTCGGTCCTCAGAACTACCCAGTACCAGCTCACACTCTCTGTTTCTTTGTAATTCATGTGTAACAGGACACAATAGGCTATGTTAGAGAACAATCTTGTATTATAACCACCAGTAAAAAAATTGCTTATGAATCCTTTTCACACACAAAATCATATTTCTATTGTTGATGGAGTCTAAGTTAGCTTTTTACTTTCTAAACATATTTTGTGCAGAGACCAGCAAAGCGACATGCATTTTATGTGTCTTCTTTTTTCTTGGCATATATGTCAGAGGACAGTCCATTGTCTACGTAGCTTAGTCCATTTTACATCATAGATTTTAGATGCTTCTGAAGGATTCAGTCGACCGGATCTTATCTGCTACTTCCCACTTTGTTTTATATCTCACCTCAGGCGCAATTGTTTCCTCACTCTCATTTCAGCAGTCTACAAATATCATGCCGCAACTTAAATGACTTCCTTTAAAATGTCTAAACTATTTGCCATGCCAGTTGGGTATTGAATTACATAAGAAAAGATTTTAAGATTCATAAAATTTCCTAATTGCTGACTTGTGGAAATACACGTATTTCTGAGATTACCAATTAGTGATGAGATTACCTTCCATTTGTGGCTAGACACATCGTCCTGAGCTAAATAGTGATGAGGCTTACTTCTGTTTGTGTAGAGACACATTGTCCTGAACTAACCACTTAGTTATGTGGCTTCCTTCCAGCTTTAGAGCGTTGAGTGTCACATGGCCCTGAGCTGACCACTTTGTGCCACTCCTCCATGGTCTTCATATTTATAGGCGTGATCGGAGTGAAAATAACAAACTGATTAATATGATCGTCTGCTGTCTATGACGTATGTAAGCAGAAATATGAATTGCAAAATTCTATTCAGGCTAGAATACACTGACGGACTCCCCTCTTGTAGGTACTCATAGAATTTCACCGGATTTTCAAACTGTCCTTCCCATTTAACACAGATATAGCCATTTTTTATTTTTTTGAGTTATAAGTCTTTCTTCACAATGCATTTATAGGAGACACATAAACACCAAATCCAGAAGCGTTCAGACATTCAAACACTATTTTGTGAAAATAAGTTTTTATAGATACCGGACATAGGCATTAGGGGAGAAAATTTGGACATACAATAAACTAATTTGAATGTTAGGCTGTGTAAAATATCCATTGCATTCCATTTTTGTAACAGAATATTCATCAGTCTGCATCTGGTGGCAGGGTCCGGTGTTGTGGTTCATTGACTCCAGTTAGTTCTGATGTTTTGCTCGTCCCTTCTGCCTCTTTTCACCGACTTTCTGTGTAATACTCTGACTTTCCCAATGTATCGTCCTCTACACGCAACACATGACCAAACCAGCGCACACGCCTTTCCCCAATTTTCTTCTGGATCGCTGCAATGCCAAAACGTTTTCTAATAACATCATTTGAAATGTGATCTACTCTAATTATGCCAGCCTTCCACCTAAGCAACTTTGTATCCATGATGCTTAGTTGGCGTTCTACCTCTAGAGCTGGTCAGCATTCGTTGCCGTAGAAAACGACAGGATGGATATCGATAGGACAGATATCAGTTCGGTAGAACTTAGTTTAGAGATGGCCCTTCGTCCAAAGTTCGGAAGGGCGCCTGTTGTCATTCTCCACTTCATTCAGGCTTTGTATATCCTGAAGTTGACTTCATCAGTAAGTCGGCCATAATCATAGATTGTGGAGGCAATATACTTAAATATCTCTACTCGTGCAATATCTTCAATGTCAACATGCATGGTTCGAACTTCTCGACGATGTAATGCAATCTATTCTGTCTTTTTCTTGTTGGGGCGCGGGGTTTATTGCGCTAGTGGATTGTTCCAGTCTTCTGTTTGACGCTGCAGGTCTAGCTTATTCTCTTCAGCCAAATGATAACATTTGCCTAGAGGAGTGTCCATGGTATTGGACTGCGCAGGTTTGTGGAAATTATGTCCATCACAAGAATAAGCTGCAGTGGTGATAAGCCGGGGCCTTGATGGACTCCTACAGTTATGCGGAAGTCATCAGACGCTCCTGCGGCAGCTTCAACACAACTCATTTGTTCTTTGTAGAGCAATTATACCCTCTCAGCAACGTGCTCTGGAATGCCATGTACTTGTAGGGCTGACTGATTAGGTCATGAAGTACCCGAAGGAAGGGCTTCTAAGGGTCCAGAAATTTGTGATGAAGCCTCTTATTCACTTCACAGTGTTTCTCAAGTAACAGTCCGGCAGCATGGGTTTCTCCTATTGCGCCACAATTTTACACAAACCCAGCTTGGCTTGTTGTATGTTTGTCTAAATCGCTAATCCTTTTGTCGAAGATTTGTTCAAAGTCTCTCATTGCGAGGCTCAGAAGTATGTTCAGGCCGTGATTAGAAAAATCGGCAGGGCTTCCCTTATTTCTAAATTGATACTCCGTCGCTAGTCTGTTTGTTTTTGACCTTCTTTGATGATATGGTTGAAAAGCTTGCTTTAGCCACACTGCTGCATCCCCCATTGAGAGAAACAAAACTCTGCTGGAAGATAATCGGGACAGATGGTTTTCCCTGGTTTAATTTCCTTCAGCATAGCCTGGACTTTAGTGACGTCATTTTCCTACGTTGGACCTTCAACAGCGGAGGTGATTACGATTGGTAGATACGGAAATTCCATGATTGAGATGTTGTCAAAATAGTTCCACCAGTGTACTCGCGCTTCCCGCCTGTCCAGTAGCAAATCGTCTGTTTCCTCATTGATGCCGTAAAAACGTTGGACTTCTGACGTTTTGCGATGGCTCGATTGACTAGCCGTTAAAAATTCCGCTCGAATTCGCGCATGTCATGTTTCACATATAGACCTGCCTACCGGTTTGATTTTGTTACGGCAAATACCTCCTTCATTTTACGAGTGGCTACCTTGTAGGCATTCCAACGAGCAAGAAACTCGTGGTATAGCTGCTTCTTCAACCGTACTGCATATTTAACATCTTCATTCCTTGGCCATATATCATGTTTAATCCTTCGTTGTCGTCGCCCTGACTTAATTGTTCCAGGAGTAGAGCGAAAGGCGTCTTTCAGTTTAGTCCGGCTCACTTAAACTATGGTGATTTGTGACTCTGTATCTTTTGCAACGACGTTAGTCTCCTTCTTCAGGGGCAACCATTTGATCCCAATTTGTCTATTTCCTGTGAAGTATTGGGCTCTTGGTGACTTTATCCACAGCTTAGATGACTGGTCGTTGTTGCATCGCAAGGATTTAATAAGGGACAACTGTTATCTCTAGAACATCTTCGAGATTTCACCCTCTCACAAGGATGTAGTCAGTGCGAACTGGATGGGAGCCACTGTAGTACAGAGTAGATGAATATCACTCTTTTTGAACCGTGTGTTTGCGGTGATCAGTTTCTGCATAATTGCGAATTTGTTGGGCATCGTCGTTCTTTTCTCCATATCCATGAACGCCATGGAATGTTTGTTCTTCTTTCCTCGGTCCGACACATCCATTCAGATCAGCGGCAGCGATAAGATAGTCAGCCGTCTTCTTGTCAGGCAGTGCCCAGAACGCATCTTTGGTTTCCATGCGCACGTCACTTTGTGGAGCGTTGCGCTGAATAATTGGAATTTCCTTCTCTCCCCAATGCGGACGAGTAACATCAAGCGATTGTCAAACTTTTGCACCTCGGAGACTGAACCGTCAAATTTAGCTGATATGACAATGTCAACACCATGAGCTGTTCTTCGGTTTCTGTTGTACACCAGTTAGTAAGCACACCTCTTTTCACATGACTTTTCTCCATTCCATCTTTTTTACGCACCTCTCAGATGCCTACAAGCCTTCTCTCAAGTGCAGTGGCGTATTCGCTACTTCACCCAGGCATAATTCAATGATGGGATACAAAATGGGGGTACTAGCATGGTTAGCCGTCACAGCCCGTGCGACGGTAACCCTAGCATACTTTTCATGCTGACTGGACACTGCCAATGCGCGTCCCTTCCAGGGGCTGCACTAACCTTGGCTCCGATACCATGAGACATATTTCTGTAATGATGTAACGGCATTATTTTACGGCCGGCTTGTCTTGAAGCATTTAAGTGCTCATGACGGAAGGTAGTAACGCAGCTGCGGACATGGAGAACAGATGCCTTTTGCAGCCACTCCTCTAGAGAAGAAACACTACCCTCTTTTTTGCATTAACTTCCAGAAATTTAGTGTACCTCTTCCGCCATCTGGTCCCTAGTGAACGTCTCCATCTCCGCCAAAGTTGCCATTAAAGACTTTGTACATGTTTGGTACACGAGAGCTTTTATATTTTGCTCAAGTTCATCGGCAGGCCAGCGGGGAACCCGTATCCGTCACCTGGGAAGCGCCACGTGTTACAGCAATATAGCTGGTTGGTGTAGAATATTTATCAATGCAAAATGAAACATTATTTTACTGAAAACTAATTGTGAACCTGATAAATTATTTGTCACAGAAATCAAGTATTCACGTAAAGAAGAAGGGTTACAGACTTTTGCACCTTTGCTTGGTGTGATATGCCACAGAACGCATGACATACCATCCAGTGGTGTCAACATCAATATCTTGTTTGATGATCAAGAGATTTAGTCTGTCATATCTGGAATCAATGTTCCCCTTTCATTTGTCCAATTATTTTCTCCAAAGAGTGCAGTAACAATACATAGTCGAGCCTCCCATTACTTTGCTTGTGAGCCAGTCATGCATTCGACAGGGCCATGTGAATTCAGTTCATACAGCATGAATTGGAAAGTACCAGTCCATGTTACGATATATTTTAGCCTGCGTGATCGATTTTCCCATGTCGCAGTTGTAAGCGGATCTCACCTTTAACCAGGAAATTTGCATTTCCCGCCCTTCTTCCGTAGAATATGTAGAACTATTGTGTGGTGGGGAGACAGGCTCAGAATTGGATGCTATCCAACTATGTTATGAATCCACTAAAAATAATCACGTTGCCCGTGACCTTGTGAAATAAATAGAATAACATTCCTTCTTTTACATAGCAGCAATATCCACTACGGTGCAATTCAAGGTCTTGTCATCTCGAATTTCGGCTCAAGCCTTGATTTTCATGCTCCTTCTATCCGTATTGATAAAGTAATACTTGTAAGAATATTCAAGGGCATGATAGGTTGCGTTTGGTTTCAAAATTAGGATATTAGGACATTGTAATAAAACGCTGCCACCAATACCATATTCTGTGTTGCCTTCATAATGTCTTTAACAGCAGTGTCTTGAGGAGAAAAACAGTATCAATGCTAGCGAGAGAGCCGTCGTATACTTGTTATATTTCAGCTTTGCCAGGATTTCATCAGGATTAGTGGCATCCGTGTTAAATACAGGAATTAAGACGTAGACTGATGTAGTACATGGTAGTAAGTATGAACGTCCTTGTATAAACCTACCGTCCTATATATAGGTTGGCTATGTTTAATTGCACATCAAAGATACATATTTCGGAAAAGCGACACAGTGACATAATAAAATGCTATAGTGATATAACAGTGTACAAATACAATATGTATATTTGTGTGACAAAATGACATTCATAAAAGATTAGCCGTGTTTTAACAGATCTTGCTGAATGCCGGCAAACGTTCTCAACTTTATTAATATCTAGAGCACAGACATTCTCTCAAACAACCTCAAGAACAAGGTCCTTTACAAAAATTATTACTTCCCTGCAACAAAGTGCAGAGTGCATCAACAAGATCAAAACTCCAAAACATATGCCGTTCTTTATGTAGGAGAACAGAATACGGATTTCGATAGAATAATTAGTAGTGGATTAAATAGCTTGTAAGAGTATTTACCCTTTTAGACTGAACCACTTCTCATCCTTTCTTCAAATGAGGTTGTCTATTAACTCGTACATTTCTAAACCGTGACAAGTTTCTTGCGCCTGATATCGTGATTAAGAAAAGACGCAACATATTCTCGTAACAAGTGAGAGCTTTTGAAATTTAACCTCAGATGATGTTTACTCTCAGGAATGTAATGTTTATGAGTAACGAGCTCTCTGCACTGGATATCAGTGATTGGAATGTCCAGTAGCAAATCCCCTGTGTGAGAGTTGTAGTGGATTTGGCTGTTGAACTATTGGTCACATGGTTTTAATTTGTCATTGTAGATCGAGACCCGAGGTGAGCTATAGAGATCATCAACCTCCGGACGGCGGATCATATAGTTTTAGGTGTAGTGTGTGCAGTGAAGTCCTGGCTAAGAAGTTGGACCTCTTGGGACATCTGAAAAGACACAAGGAAGATCGACCGTTCAAGTGCGATCACTGCGGAAAGGTGTTATGTAGCCGAAGCAGCTTGTCGAAACACCTCAGGATCCACCCGCTCCAAGTGTGCGGATTTTCTGATAATTGCTTTACAAAAAGGAAAATGCTGACTGGGGACACGCGATTGCATAAAGGTGGGATTATAAACGATTGCTCAGTATCTCATAAAAATTGTAGGAAAATGCCGGACGTTATGCGGTCTCACACGGGTGAGAACCAATACAACTGCAACGTGTGTGGAAAATCCTTCAGCTGGAAAAAACTAGCAGGTCACGCGGGTCTTCACACAGGCAACAAGCCTCACTTTTGCACTGTATGTTGCAATTCATTTGTCAAGAAAAGCAGTTTATCTTATCACAAGCTGACTCAAACAGGAGAGAAGCCAAACAGTTGCAATATCAGTAGCAAGTCAATCATACAGAAAGGCTGTCTTACCGGTCATATGCGGACCGATGTAGGCGAAAAGCCATACAGCTGCATTGTCTGTGGCAAATCATTCATACAGAGAGGTCAACTAACCGAACATATGCCGACCCATACAGGCGAGAAGCCTTACAGCTGCAATGTCTGTGGCAAATCATTCACACGGAAAGGCATTCTAACCGTTCATTTGCGGACCCATACAGCCGAGAAGCCATACAACTGCAATGTCTGTGACAAATCATTCACAAGGAAAGGCAATCTGACTGATCATTTGCGGACCCATACAGGCGAGAAGCCTTACAGGTGCAATGTCTGTGCCAAATCATTCATACGGAAAGGCATTCTAACCCGTCATATGCAGACACATACAGACGATAAGCCATACAGCTGCAATGTCTGTGAAAAATCATTCACAACGAAAGGCAATCTGACTGATCATTTGCGGACCCATACAGGCGAGAAGCCTTTCAGTTGCAATGTCTGTAGCAAATCATTCATACGGAAAGGCATTCTAACCCGTCATATGCAGACACATACAGACGAGAAGCCATACAGCTGCAATGTCTGTGACAAATCATTCACAACTAAAGGCAATCTGACTGATCATTTGCGGACCCATACAGGCGAGAAGCCTAACAGGTGCAATGTCTGTAGCAAATCATTCATACTGAAAGGCATTCTAACCGTTCATTTGCGGACCCATACAGCCGAGCAGCCATACAACTGCAATGTCTGTGACAAATCATTCACAAGGAAAGGCAATCTGACTGATCATTTGCGGATCCATACAGGCGAGAAGCCTTACAGTTGCAATATCTGTAGCAAATCATTCACAACGAAAGGCAGTCTGATCGATCATAAGCGGAGCCATACAGGCGAGAAGCCATACAGCTGCAATGTCTGTGGCAAATCATTCACATGGAAAGGTAGTCTGACCGCTCATATGCCGACCCATACAGGCGAGAAGCCGTACAATTGCAATGTCTGTGGCAAATCATTCACAACCAAAGGCTTTCTGACCGTACATATGCGGACCCATACAGGCGAGAAGCCATACAGGTGCAATGTCTGTGGCAAATCATTCACATGGAAAGGTAGTCTGACCTTTCATATGCCGACCCATACAGACGTGAAGCCGTACAAGTGCAATGTCTGTGGCAAATCATTCACAACTATAGGCAGTCTGACCATTCATATGCGGACCCATACAGGTGCAATGTCTTTTGCAAATCATTCATACAGAGAGGTAAACTAACCGAACTTTTGCCGACCCATACAGGCGAGAAGTCTTACAGCTGCAATGTCTGTGGGAAATCATTCGCAAGAAAAGGCTTTCTAACCGATTATATGCGGACCCGTACAGGCGAGAAGTCTTACAGCTGCAATGTCTGTGGGAAATCATTCACAAGGAAAGGCTTTCTAACCGATTATATGCGGACCCATACAGGCGAGATGCCATGCAGCTGCAATGTCTGTGGCAAATCATTCATACAGAAAGGCATACTAACCGGTCATATGCGGACTCATACAGGGGCGAAGCCATACAACTGCAATTTCTGTGGCAAATCATTCATACAGAAAGGCATTGCAACCGGTCATATGCGGTCGCATACAGGCGAGAAGCCATACTGTTGCAGTGTCTGTGGCAAATCATTCATAAAGAGAGGCAAACTAACCGAACATATGCGGAGACGTAGAGGCGAGTCATAAAGAGAGAGGCAAACTCACCGAACATATGCGGACCCATACAGGCGAGAAACCTTACAGTTGCAGTGTCTGTGGCAAATCATTCACAAAGGAAGGCAGTCTGATCTTACTGTTCATATGCGGACATAAACAGAAGAGAAGCCATACTGTTGCAAAGTTTATTCCACTGAAGCACAACTTGTAGGATTCAGGAAGATATAACAGATATCCTGGATTCAGGAGGTCAATTGGTCTGTATCGCGACTGACCTGTCTAAGGCATTTGATAGGGTAGATCATGGGAGACTACTGGCAAAAATGAGTGCAATTGGACTAGATAAAAGAGTGTCTGAATGGGTGGCTCTGTTTCTAGAAAATAGAACTCAGAGAATTAGAGTAGGTGAAGCTTTATCCTGCCCTGTAAATATTAAGAGGGTAAATCCTCAAGGCAGTGTTATTGGACCTTTATGTTTTCTTATATATATAAATGATATGTGTAAAGAAGTGGAATCAGAGATAAGGCTTTTCGCAGATGATGTTATTCTGTACAGAGTAATATATAATTTTCAAGATTCTGAGCAACTGCAAAATGATCTCTATAATGTTGTCGGGTTGTTGCATTTTCAGATTAAAGCTCGCAAATGAGCTGTTTTAATTCAGTAATGGCTACTATACCCCACCCATATCCAATCCCTCCTTCAACGCTAACGCCCCTTCCTCCCCAACATCAATAACCGAACCACCGCCGTCTCAATCTATATATGTAGGATTGAGACGGCAGTGAACCGAACTGCCGAACCATACCCCCACCACTACCACGTGCAAGGGTTTCACAGCGGCATAGGTCCTACCATTCCGAGGGCCCGGCTCAGACTGAATACTTTTGCCCTCCACCCGCGTGGGCGCGCTGTTGTACATCACGTCACTCACCCTAAGCCCACGTGACGAATACGGCAGCTCCTATTGGTAGAAACATCTCCCGATTGCTATTGGTCGATTTGAGTTTGACAACTTGGACCACATGGGCGACCACGTTTTTGACGTTTGTGACATTTTGCTTTACTTTGATTTGTATGCGCATATCTGTTATCGTTTGCGTGTTTGAAGGAAAAGTACAAGATATTTGAGGTAAGCATCCTTACTGTTCTTGTTTTACTAATCTCCTGAGGCCAGAACATGAAAATATACCACACGAAGGCAAATGAATTTCGGATAATTGAGACATAAGTGCGGGCAGTATCCAGTATTCGGGAGATAGTAGGTTCGAACCCCACTATCGCCAGCCCTGAAAATGGTTTTCTGTGGTTTCCCATTTTCACACCAGGCAAATGCTGGGGCTTTACCTTAATTAAGGCCATGGCTGCTTCCTTCCCATTCCTAGGCCTTTCCTGTCCCATCATCGCCATTAGACCTATCTGTGTCATTGCAACGTAAAGCAACTAGCCTTATCATAGTTGTCCCCCTGTGGGTAGGGCCAGTAGAATAACAGCCACAGCATCCTCTGCCTGCTGTAAGAGACGACTAAAAGGGGTCCCGTGTGGGCTCTGCACTTGGGAGCTTGGGTAGGCGACCACGGAGCCCTTAATTGAATTTTGGCACTGCTTCCGCTTACTTGTGCCAGGCTCCCCACTTTCATCTATCCTATTTGATCTACCTCGATCACGACCTGTTCTTTTCTGCCCCCGATTGTATTATGTATGGAGGCCTAGGGAGTCTTACTTTCCCTCTATGGCCCTGGTCCTCCTTAGCTGATACCATCATTTTTCCTAGTGTCAGCCCCCTTCCATTTCTTCTCTCCGATTACTAATATATATAGGGGATGGTTGCCTAGTTGTACTTTCTCTTAAAACAATGAACTAGATTTTAGGCCCTTTTAATCAACAAGCATCATCATCTTAAGCAAGGAGATTGGTGGTGAGGGCAAGATGTTTGGTGGCCATGACATATACTAGGAACTGTCCCATCATTCGCCTTACTGCAGGCGAAAGGAAAAACCATTCTCAGGACTGCCAGTGGTAGGGGAACAGCCCGTTTCTGTGTCCGAAATGCAGAGGTGTAGAAACACGGTGGAACCATAGCCACCCCTCCTCTGCTTGGTTGGCCGGTTGGAGTGCATGCTGTCAGACCACAGATCAGCCTACTCTGCAACCACCAACATAGATTTCTGCCTTTGATATACAGTAGGTACAAATGGCACTGTCTGAAGTGAGTTTCCACTGTCTTCAACTGGCATTTCGTCTAGGTCACAGCAAAGTCCCTTGCACACCGTAATGTTGTGGAAGTAGCAGCATATTGTTCATAATACTGTACTAAATTAGCAAGCAATTCCTCGGACATAGCTCTTAATAGGTGGAGCTATTGGGTGACTTGGCATGGGAATGTTTTGTGCTGGATCAGCTGCCATATTATTGTATGTAGATCCTAATGCTACATATTTCTGTAAATTTTTTAGAAATCCTCTCCTGCGGATGGACTGAAAGGAAGCATTATTTGTACCTCCTGCATGTTGTAAGAGGGAGCAATCACAGAATCTGTAAGCTCTCTCTTGTCTTTTAAACCCTCAAATATATTCATGATTCCATCCTTTTCCATGTAGCAGAAAATATTTGATATATCCTACTGTCACATAAAATAGAACATTTTTTATTGTAAATAGTGTAGGTTAATGAATACAAGGGTTGCATACAATTTTGTAGCTTGACATTGTTTATCATCTAAATGCAGATGACTGATTGAATGATATGTTGTGTTTTGGTGCAGTATGTAGGAACAGAGTATGTGCTATCATGTCTTGGTTTCTTCAAACACTACTCTGCCAGAGATTTGCCGTCCTCTAGTAGATGCAAAAGAAGTACAAATCTCAATATTTTTCAGTGTGTGGCCCTAGGTGCCTCTTTTGACAGACTGAAAGATGTATCATATAGTAAGTTCCTTGGGAAAATACAAATGGTGTTGTTGAAAACTTTTGCAGGTATGTGTACACCCAGAATTTTATTTTTTTTAATTACAAGGTTCCCTGTTTGGAATTTAGGTTACTGGAATGAGCAAAAAAAGTAGAAAGATCAGTATATATATAAACTAAAAATATTGCATTATTTGTTTATAACAAATTATTTTGTTTAAAAATGTATGATATTGTTTTTAACATCATAGCTCCCAAACTAATTGACATTTCTCAAATCTGTTTTTTGCATTTTCTTCACAACACTTATAGGTAGAGCATAAACCTAAAAGACATGATCCTAGAATGAAATTGTGTCTGTTGATGTCCTACTACTTTAGTTGATACAAATGTTTTGGTGAGTGTTTATAAACAAATTACATAATCAATTATATTTTACAACAATAGTTACATATCTTAGGTTTGTGCCCTGGAGTAGGCTTTTAGCTTTTATTTAAAAGAATATTCAGTGCAATATGATAATTAGGTCTAATGTTATGATTTTTAAAAATACGGAGAGCATTAAAAATTATATTCCAGAGAAATCCATCTCAAAGTTTTAACACAGTTTTAGAAACCTCCTGTATCATATGATGTCCCGTGTAATGCAGTATTCTGGTCTTCCTTCATCTTTCTTTTTCCTCTCAGGTACCTCTTCCTGGTTTTTTGCTCTAGGGTGTTTTGTAGGTGATACTTTTTCTGTTTTAGAGCTTTAGTCAACTCCACACTGGCTCGAGTATGTTTACCAATAGTAACACCCACTCGCTTTAGAGTTTCCAATTCTACATTTGGGCGAAAATTATAATGGCAAATAGCATCCATAACACAAAAATTCAATGTTTTTAGTCCTACATAACCATCTTTTGGGCATCTTCTCCATATCATGCCATTAAAACTTTCATTTTGAATTTGCATTTGCATTTGCCATGGAGACAACGCCTCAGCATAGCAGGATCAGTCAGCTTGCAGTACACTGGCTTGACAGCTTCAAGTAATTGTCAGGTAGTCCATTTTGAGGCTTATATTTATCCATTGTGCTATGTGCCACTGCTGTTTGGAAGGAACACCAACTGCCTTCACCTTTGGGTATCCAATTGTATTGTCCTGCTCTAACCTATCAACTTTCTTCATGTTTGTAAACTGGTTTCCATGGATCTTCCTTACAGGCCTCCTTTTAGTTTTTCTGTTACCCATGGTTATAACAACAATGTACAACAATATTAAAAATAAACAAATTAGAATTGCTGGAAAACTTTCTATTAGTACAGTGTATCAACATAAATAGTAGGCCTACAAAATGCAAGGGTGCTCAAAACATTCACATCTCTTTAGTCAAATAATTAAGAGCAATTCTCATAGATAGCAGCACAGGGTTAGTGTGGAGGGACCTTTATATTGTACATCAGTAATTAGAAAGAAAACAAAAGTCACAGATGATCAGCATGAGCAGAAGGCAAAGAATAAACATTTGTGTCCATAAAAGGAGGCGTGGCTCAGTGTGCTGCCTTTTACATAAATGTCAATATCTCAAAAAGTAGTTAAGATAGGGTTATGTAATTTACAACAAATTAAAGCTAATAAAATAACGAATCCAGATAATGTGAAATTCAAAATTGAAAAAAAAAATGAGACTTTTTGGCAATTTCTGGGTGTACACATACCTTAAGCATTAAAACTGAATAGGCATATAACTGGCATTCTTTTTGAAAACTCCTGGCCTTTGTGTCACAAGTGCCACCAAATCTGTTCCTCGTGTGTTGTTGCAATATAACGTAACTTACCTTACCTATCAAAATTTTTTGGAGTGAAGAATATTTCTGAAGGGCTACGCAGGTGAAGAATCGCGGATATTAGTTTCAGAAAGAAATTACAATATGTAGTGCATAATTTTAGTTATTGTTTTGCTGTGTTATTTACCTATGTTTTCAATTTAATAGTGACGCTGTGAATGTTGAGTTGTTCTTTACATTGTAGCCTGCGACATATGGTAGTAGGGTTCGAAATTTTGAGAAGTTTCCGTTTAGGATATCATATGTAGAATTCTTGTTATGGTTATCAGTGTTGTTATAGAGATTCTTCTGCATAGTATCAGTCATAGAAAACTTGAGGTCCAATAGGTATGATCACAATATTAACAGTCATGTAAAATTTTGAGTCTTTTTGGTATGTTCATAACATTGACGGCATGTAAAATTTCAAGCATAATGCTTAGTCTGTTGACAGATAACCTAAGTAGCAATGACAGCAATAAGGTAATATATTTCTCTGGCCTATGTTTTAGTGTAAAATCATTGGAAGTAATCAAGAACCCCAGTACCTTCTAACTACTTCAGTTGCAGTGTGAAATGGACCTGCAAGTAAAAAACAAAGAGGAACCAGCCTGGCTTGAAAGAACAACAAATGCATCACTTGTGAGTCTCATGGCAAATAACTTTATAGAGGTCAGAATTTAACCCTTAGTAGCTGAATAAGTTTGGCAGGGGCATAATTTACTATGTGCTTCCCCAATATTAACCCCAGCAGTCGCCATTTGCTACATGGGCATCTAGGAAAAGTATGTCTCTCTTTTGTTTCTTTGTCTGGGAGTATGTGATAATGTGCTACGCAAGGCAGCCAACTCTTAGGAAGTACAAACAACAGTATTTATATACATCTATAGGTCCAACTAGTGACAGAAACTTTGTTCATGGGGCAAGGAAAGGGGTTCTGGTGGCACATGCCCCCAGATTATGGTCGCCAAGTGGACAATTGGCCTCTAGCATTTACTAGGGAGATGGCAGTGCATGCTATGTTTGATAGTGGCAAAAAGCTGAATTAAAGTTGTGGACTTGATAGTGAAGGAACCTTGGTTAGGTCCAGTTACCAATGAAGTTGTGACAGGCAGCGTTTCAAGATCGAGGCATCAGGACAATTCATGAGCTAAGTACCCATCAAATGACTGTTTATTGTTTATTGATTACCTCTGGCGTTTATTGAAATGGATTTCTGTAGGTTGTATGGTTATGTTTTTATTCTCCATGGTTTGGTAATGGTATCGTTGTGGGATTGACATCATCTCCTATCATACATTATCCAATTTTAGTGCTAGTAGCTGCTGAACTGAAGGACAATTGTGGGTGCTGGATTTAATTCGGTTATGGCCAGTAGGACTTTGAATCTCATAGTGAACATATTTTTCCACCAAAAGAAATTCCAGATAAGATTTGCATCATTTAAACTTCTTTACAATGTTACTAATGTTGGGTGATCTCATAGTAAAACTCTGCCTTGGCGGAGATGCTGTGAAATAATTTTGGAGAAGAAGCGACTTTTTGTCATCATCTTTCCTTGCTCTGTCTGTTGCTACTGTAAACACAGTCCATTGTAATCTTCTGAATGTGTGGCTTACAGTTCAGTCTCTCTTCATCTGATAGCTTACATGGTGATGTGATAACATTCTACTTTCATGTTGGCGAGTGTAATTTGGGTCCATTCTAGAGGTATTTGATGAAGCTGAATATCCCAGCACACGTCTGTAGTTATACTGGCATAAAAGTGAATTCCTGCACATCATTCTTGCACCTCAGAGTCTTTGAAAACCTTGAGAGTTGGAAGAGGGATATTCAATGAATAATTGTGACTCGGCAGCAAAAATCTACTCCCAACACTGTGAACTGCTAATTTATAGATGTGATATTGTCCAGGAGTTGCATCACGGTGAAATTCTGCTGCTTATGCACACTGTTCTCTAAATAAATGTTTGCTGGTTGAGTTCTAAATTATAGACACTACAGAAGAGAACGGTGTCTGAACATATCTGAGATGCGAGTGCACTGCTATTCAAGATCTATACTCTTGACACTTCTTGTTATGTTCTATTCTTGGGTATATAGAAAAAAACAATAGCTGCTATCAACAACAACGGAATTCAAGAACTACAATGTGAGCCTACAAATATATTTCAAAACAAAATAAAACAAGCTATCCAGCAAACAGACTTTATTCTCACAGAACAAGAAAAGGAAAGCCTCACTATCAAAAAATCCTCAACTCCCCACAGTAACAGCCATCCCCAAAATACACAAAAGCTCATGTCTCATTAGACCAATAGTAAATTATGATGTGCCAATTTACAATTTAAGCTAACAACTGCAAAAATCCTAAAAGAGAAAATCTCACTTAAAGAAGACAGATAAATTAAAACCAGCCTAGAACTAATCAACACCTTCCCGCCCGAAAGCACCCGACTGTTCACTTTGCCTTACGGTCCATATTGCCCGAAAACACCCAGCTGCATTACCTGCATACGTGTGCAATCTATGCAATAGTTTTGTATTTTTTGCTAGTGAATTGTTTATTAGGCTTTGATGAACATGCAGTACAATATACAAGGCTTAGGAAATAAAAGAAGAGTGAGAATTTGTCTTGAAGTTGTCTAGGCAACGGACTTGAACTTCCGCGAGTGCTGGTCAGCTGTTTAGTTCGTAAACATGACGGGATTGAATACTGCGGATATTGAGACTGAGCTGAATAACGGCATAAGAAATGACACAAAATTGTTGAGCAGGGGTTGAGGTAAATTTTTAGTGAGTAAATAACATATCAACAAAGATAATTTTACTGATAACTGTGATGTAAGTGAAAACGGATATCTAGATATTGGACCTGATGATGATGCGGCTGCAATTCAGGTAACACAAACATTTTGTTTCATTACTCAATGATTATATGGATTATGTTGAACCTATCAATAATTTCAAAAGAGTATTATGAGAAATAGGTTATATGTTTACATATGTTAGGCGGAGACAATCTATTCAGTGACATTACCGATTGCGTATATATCAATGCAGCAATCAAACAGGCGCATTTCAGTAAAATAGAAACAGAATGGGAAGACACTTGCTAGAGGAAATGAAAGTTGATATACAAGGTCACCATTACACTTCCAGAATCTCATCTTTATTGGCTTAGGTGGATTTAGACAACATGAGAATATGACAAATACAGCCTACCTCAGTGTTGAGTATCTCCAGCACGGGTGGGGGTTTGAACCGACAAACTTATGACTCAGCGAATAGAGAAATGGATATGATGGTATGTTAAATGTTGTAAATGATGGCATGTTATTATTGAAAATGAAACGGTGTGCTCTGCTTGAATGTTTCCTAATTAATAGGTTGAAACCTGGGGATAAGCGGAGCAAAAATGTGGGTGGTAAAGGGTTAAAGATACCCTTTGACATCACTAACATGTACACCAACGTAACAATAGATGAATCCATTAAAATTATCGAAAAACTTCATAAAGAAAATACTTCACTGCAGGAAACCAAAGAAATAATTAGCCTCATTAGAACAATGCTACACCAAAATTGCTTTGCATTCACTGACAAGATTAGTTGCCACAAAGAAGGGTTAGCCATGGGCTCACCATTATAAGGTATAATAGCAAACATTTTTTGAATAACTTTGAAAACATCTTCTGAACGTATCAGCATTCAAAAGGAATATTAAACTGGAGCAGGTATGTAGGCGACATCATGTGCATATGATAATGACTTCCCTAATGCACACCAGTTATTAAACACACTAAATGATTTACAAAATTCCACCAGCTTCACAATGGGGCAAGAATCTAATAAGAAAATAACACCACAATCAGCAGGAATAATGGCAACCTGTCTTACAAAGTGTACAGAAAGCCCACTCAGGTGTTGCATGCTATTGACGAGTCTAACCATGCATACACACTAAAAATAGCTGGATTGAATACAATGATACACAGAGCTGTTTCCATACCAATGAGCACAATGGAGTTCAATGAAGAGGCACGAATTGTTAAACAAATCATGAAAGAAGACAACCACCCTCCAGGCACAGTAGATAAAACATTAAACAAACAAAAGAAAAGTCCCTGGAAAACCACCACACTTGGTTCTCAACTACATTAATAATAACACATAAAAAGTAGGTTATATCTTTAGAAAACGGGGTTTTAATTAACCTTTAGGATGAACAACACACTGCAGACACACATCAACAAGTGCACCTAAACAAAAATGACCCTTTCTCAAAGTCACGAGTCTATGAACTCAAGTGCCAAGAACTTAACTGCAATGCCACCTATATAGGTCAGACAAAACAAAATTTCCACACAAGATTCAAAGAACACAATAAACGAACAGATATAATCAGCATTCAGCCTTTGGGGAGCACATATACGACAGTTCACACTATTTCACAGACATCAACACAGATCTAAAAATTGTACACATTGAAGATAAAATCAAATCTTCGAATATGAGGGAAGCAATCGAGATCTACATCGCAAAAAGTGCTAACGTAACCAACTTAAATGACCATACACACTTAAAAAATTCCCCGCACATCGCTCTACTCACATAATATCTGGACCATACTTACTCATTAAATTGGCATTTATCACAATAATATCCTATACATATTCTTTATTTCAATTCCATACATTATTCATCTAAAATCATTCAGTTGCATTCATCCATCTTACATAAAAGTACATTATAACATGAAGTAGATTAATAACCTTCTCTCCCCTCTCCAGTGTGGAAAGAGTATTCCACAGTGCTCCACTTGTTCCATCCTACTTCCCCCTCTCCTCTCCATGGTACAGTGTACTAGATTTTAACATCCAGTAGGAGGGATCCACAATGTTCGGCACTCCCCTCTCATGCTTCCCTTCCTCTCTCCGTAAGGTATGTGCCATACTCAAAACTTTCCATTTACCTCTCCATGACCACAGTCCTGAAATAGTATTTGGTGACAACAAAGTTGGCATTGGCAGTCTAGATAAGTTCAGGAGTTTTCTCGATATATTAATACTTGTAAATTTCTTATTTGTCAGTACTGGCTCATATTATCACTGAACTCTCTATCATTGACAAGTTTATGCAACGTAAACAATGCTATACATATATGCATATTTTGTGTGATTTCATAGAGTCTCAGGATGTTCTTGTAGAATGAAACATGTCATTCTTTGTATAATAGAGTGTTTATTTTTTACGGGTATGTTTATAGTGTAATAATTTATGTTAAAATTGTATGTTTGACAAACTAGAAAGTTTTTTTGTTACATTTAACTAAGTCTACAATGGAAAGTATGGCTTCATCTTTAACAAACTCTCTATTTTGTGCGTCATTTTATCTTCCTTTCCTTAGTTCAGCTACTGTTCGATTTCTTCTGTATTAAATGAGATAAGTGAGTATATTCTGGAATGTTATACTTTAATTCGCTTTTACTAGTAAACTAACTTGTAATAGAATGTAAGCTTTAGATCACAGTCCCTCTTGCACCCCTGTAGTGTCAAAATGTTTCATGAATCCAAGTGAAAAATTTAAAGGTCTCGTAGTACGAGGGCCATCCGATAAATAGGTTTCCCTATTTTACAAAAAATACAAGCAGGCTATTTACACTTGTGCTGGCCCTGCAGTGTGGGGGTAGCATGCCTGTCTCTTACCCAGAGGCCCCGGGTTCAATTCCTGGCCAGGTCAGGGACTTTTACCTGCATCTGAGGGCTGGTTGGAGGTCTACTCAGCCTATGTGATTAAAATTGAGGAGCTATCTGACAGTGAGATGGTGGCCCTGGTCTAGGAAGTCTAGAATAACGACGGAGAAGATTGTTCGTGCTCACCACACGACACCTCGTAATCTGTAGGCCTTTGGGCTGAGCAGTGGTCACTTGGTAAGCCATGGCACTATGGGGGCTGTTGCCCCATGGTGCTTGGTTTTATTTACCTTTGAGAAATATTTAATTTTCATTCTACAACTCGTACACTACTTTTCCACATAGTCACTATTTCAGTCCAAACATTTTGTTATCTTGGCAGCAGTTTCTTGATACCTTCATCATACCGGGTCGGGTCCCATCTCTGTAGACAGCGGTGCACTTCCTCTTCCACCTCTTCATCAGTTGCAAACCGCTTACCTCCAAGGTGCAACTTGAGTGGTGGATAGAGATGGAAATCACTCGGGGCAAGTTCCGCAGAATAAGATGGATGGGGAAAAAGGTCCCTTTTGAAGTTCTGCAGCAAATCCTGCGTCCTTTGAGCTGAATGGGCAATATTTTCTGAGACAAGACAAGAACTTTTTCGTTCGATTTCAACTCTGAGCTTCGTGAGGACCGTGGAGGACCTCTCATGTGTGACCACTGTGCATTGGGGCAGTCAGTCAACCAATACAACATCATTACAGTCCCAAAAGGCAGTAGCCAAAACTATGCCTACAGAGGCTGAGGTCTAACCGGGCAAGTTGGCCATGCGATTAAGGCCGCGCAGCTGTGAGCTTGCATCTGGGAGATAGTGGGTTCGAACCCCACTGTCGGCATTCCTGAAGATGGTTTTCCGTGGTTTCCCATTTTCATACCAGGTAAGTATTGGGGATGTACCTTAATTAACGCCACAGCTGCTTCCTTCCCCCTCCTAGGCTCTTCCTCTCCAATTGTCAACATAAGACCTATTTGTGTTGGTGCGATGTAAAGTAAATTGTAAAAAAGAGTCTGAGGTCTTGGCTCTTTTTTATGAGCATGTTCGCCAAGTTTCTTCCATAGCATGCTTTGTGGTTTTGTTTTTAGAGTTGAATAATGCACCCTGCTTTCATCTCCAGTAACAATGCGGGAAAACATATGATCTCCCTCTCTTTGAAGCATTTGCAGGAAAGCCTGGGCCTGGCGCTGCACCGTCATCATGTAAATCTTGCTGCCGTTCCAGAAACCATGAATGCCAGCATGCATCTTTCACTATAAACTCACACCAAATGGCAATGAATATTGGTAGCCATTTCATTTTTTGCCATGGAAAAGCGAATAACAGGACAGAGTTCACAAGTGGAAACGCTTTCAAGTGGTAGCTCCATGACAGGTAGCGCCGTACTGGTGAACACAGAGCAAGCACATGCGGTTGAAGATCACCTTACCCCAGCCATACGCCAGTGGAAATTCCTACAGTATCAATTTAATTCTAAAACATGTGGTTTGCAGAGAGAAAATAAGGAAAAATTATTTACTGGATGACCTTCGTAGATCATGAAAGAGCTTCTGTAACTGCAGATGTACACTCCAACACTGATCGTGTTCTCATCCCCACAGTTCTTCACAGAACAATGCATAACATCCTTGTAGTAGTAAAACATTTCATTTGTAGTTGCTTTATGTTTGACCTGCATCACATCCTTCCCTGGTCTATGACTGTGATAAGCCTGCTTCTTTCATGTTCGTTTTTTATTTTTACACTTGGATGAACAGAACTGTCTCAATGCAGTGTTTATCCCCTGTGAGCTTGGCAAAAACCAGATTATAGAAAGTGATTAAAATGTTTCAAGGGATTTTGATCTGTCTGTCTAAACAAAATGTATGTTAAGAGCATAGTATTAATATTTCTCACTGTATGGCAAAAGATTTAGGACAGTTTTAATACTTGGATGTGATTCAAACAACCTCAATGATTTGATAGACGTAATTGGATACATAAAATCAATTAATATAATTTAGTGTTTATGTCTGTGGCAGATTCCTTCCAAAATTTTGTGCGAGATGGTCCCAATTCCATCTCTGGTAGGATATCTTCTGATATGGCTAGAAAATGCTTCTCACTTTATATTTGGTTCTCAGTCTCATGCTTTCTCTGACATTAGGTTTGAACAAGGATGATAACACCATTCTCAGTGCAGTCTCCTCTGCTGGTAGAAATCTCTCTTAAAGAGTAGTAAAATTTTGAAATTAACTGTAATACTTGGAAGTAGTAAATTATCATGCTCATTTGTTGGTGACAGTATTTGTAAGTGTGTGTTACGTGCATAACTTATGTATCTTATTTTCCACAGGAAAATATTGAAAATGTATCAGAAATGATACCACTGAAAAAAGAAGCCAAATCAGAGTTAACAGATCCAGGGCCAATGCAGGAAAACTCACTTGAGGTAATGTACATAATTTGATAAGCCATTGTTATGTACTGAAAATAGAAAATTGCTGAGCAGATATCAGTTCTTGACCCTTCATTTCAATACATATGATTGATACACTTTTTTATGAGATTGACTGTTTACTTACCTAATTTTCATGTTTCCTTCATGTTCTTTAAGATCTTGCATTATGTATCACGCAGCAGTTGGGATAGATCCAAAGACCTCTACTGTATATCATTTGGGAGGTGGTATCATTGCTACTAATATTTTTGACTTAGTGAATATTTTCAAACACGGAGTTGCTATAAGGAGCACTTTTTTGTTACTGTTCCTGGGTATTTTACTAGTTGTTCCAAGTGAAACACCATTGTAATCTTGTTGATTATATTAATTATTGACTTCTAGATAATACAATTATTTGTAGATACAAGTTGCAGGTGATTGCTTGCTTACTGTCAGAATTCACTTACGTACTACACACATTGTAGCCATCTTGTGGCAAGTAGAAAACATTCTTATCCTTCCTAATGTGGTCTGTGATGATACTAGTCTATGGTGACTTATAATATTACTGAAACTTTCAATGAATAAATGAGCCCTTCAAGAGTGACCTTGCCTTTCTGTTTCATATGTGGTAAAGGACAGTGTTGTGAATAGGCTTTGTATGTTCCCCATTACTTACCTGAACATTTGTTACATGAATTAGGATACACATTTGACCACTGCCATCGTGTGTTTCTTTCAGTGTTGTTATGGGCTATTTATTGGGATATTTCATTGACAATCTCTTTCAGGAATTCTGGGTTGGCTGCTCAATATACAGCCATCTGGATAATGAGAGAGGAAGTATAATCATGATCAGGGAGTGTAGTATTTTTCTCTCCTACAAGAAAATTGGATGTAGTTAGGTAAGAAGTGTCAAAAGGGTCGTCATTTAACTTTAGTGAGGAGATGTGAGTATGTGTTGTAAGAGTGGTCCATTCTTTGTTGGTCAAGAAATAAGAATTCATCACTCGTCTAAGGTGATATATCAGACTGTTGACAGCTGCTTCTCGTTTTCTATCAAAGTGTAATGCTGCAGGAGGGATGGAATGCTGTATCAGTCCCATGCCTGCAGTTGCAGGGAAGAGCTGGTTTTTCTCAGGATTGTTTTTCAGAAAGGCCTTGATTTCCTTAGCTGCTCTGAAGAAGTTTGTGCCATTATCACTGTAAATGTTCAGGGGGTGACCTCTGTAAAAATAAGTGAACAAAGAGAGGCGAGCAATGTAGTTGTTGTGAGATCAGGTATCATGTCTATGTAGAGAGACTTGGTAGCTAGGCAGTCTGGTCTTGTTCCATCTCACGCTAATGTTTATGAGAATTGAGCCAGCATAGTCTATTCTAGTGTTAAGAAATAGGTACACGCACACTTTGTGTATTTCGCGTTAATTGTTCAGAAGTATCTGCATTCAACTTACGACCCTTGAGACGTGCATAAATGTTGCTTCTTTACCGCCCCCCTTGCTGATGGGATCCGAAACTTGCCTCTCAGAGATGTGATTAAGGGTTGAGTGCCATGATGAAGTAGTCGAAGTTGTTCCGCAATGATAATTAGATTAGTGAGATGATGATATAAGTACAGAATGATCTAATATTTCCTCCCCACTAGAATTAAGGTATTGTGCAGTCTTCTGCCGACAAGGAGATGGCTTCTTGATCTATGATTATGGTTATAATCAATATGATTTAATATTTTCTACAGAACATTAATGCAACATTTGAGTGGAGGGTTCAACTCCGATATGAACAGTGGACTTGAATTTCACTCTTGTTTATAACAATCTGAGATAAATCAAAAACAATATGCAGCTACTCTCTGTACCTTTTTTAATCTTGAAACTTTTGTTATGAATAAGTCATCATCAAGTCTCTAAAAGCATTTGTGGCATTTTTTGAATTGGGAGATTAATTCGAACATCATGTTTTCATTTATTCCTACTCAAAGGATCTTGATTCAACCATCCAGAACTATGCCAACAAACTGTATTGTTGACAATTGTGTTCATTTGTGGTCATTTGGACACTAAGTCAGCGGGTTTCTCTTTGGACGGCACATGGTGCCACTCATTTGTATCTTTAGCAACTTCAAACTGGGAGCCTTTAATGTTTTCTTTGAATAAGCTTGTCAAGAGAAAGGCTGTTGGTTAGGAAATGTGTGTTCTGTTTAATGAAACTAATTGTAAATATTAGTGACACTCTCACTGATCTTTGTAATGTTTCCTTTGTGTTTGGTTGTGAATTACCTTTTGATTTTTTTTGTGTTGTACTGTTTGTAAGTTGTTGTGCCTTGTCTTTCAATACATCTGAAGTAGCCAGTTCTTGTTCATGCACTAGTGTCCTTGTATTTTCCTGACTGCTTGTGCAATATTTATTTCTTGGCCAGCACGTGCATATGTCTCCTGGATGTTCACCTTTTATCTTTCGTAAGTAATTGTACTAACCTGTCCATCAGAGATTCATCTCAATTTTGTGTTTTGGAGAAGTGGTTAGTTTTTATGAGTTTGCTGATACATTATTAAATGGTGTATGAAAATTTGAGTTCTTGGGAATAGGTCCATTTGAGGAGTATGCAAAATGGGATCAGCAAGTGTTAAGTCTCTAGGAATGTTCCGGTAGGAAATTGTCATTGTTGAAATTGTGGTTCTTTTTCAGAAGCTCACTAGCCAGGGTAAAGTCAGTGATGAAATTGTCTGTAGTGACGTTTCTCCCTGTTCCCTCAATATCTTTGACAAGTCTCAATACCACATTCCTTCCATTGTTCACTTCTCTCTCTCTCTGTTTACTGGTGTAGCGTTGTCCACTGTAGAGGCGCACACATAAACCGTGCCCAAATCCGAGAGGAGCCATAATTTTGTTCCATGTTTTCCTCTTGGTTCGGTAGATAAATACTGCTTAAAGAGGCATTTTCCCTAAAGGAAGCCAGCTGTTCATCCACAGTATTATTTTCATGTGGAACAAACACTTTAGGTAGTTGTGAAACGAACATGTCATGAACTTCTCTTTTTGCTGTTAACTTGCCATTACATCTATGGGCTGGTCTCTCTTCCTTATTATTGAAGCTCAAAACTGGGTTATCATTTAGGACCGTTGAAGAGAAGGATAGGGTGACCGTCTGAATCATTCCATACTTCTCGAAAGTGATTTGCCCACTGATTTGTAAACTCCAGCAAAATCAAGCCTGCAAATATAGATAACTGCATGTTATTGTTGATTGTGATTATTCGCAGCTAACAAAAAACAGAAACTGCTATTGTTTCCAAATTGTGTAAATCGTACATATGTAGAAATGCTTCAAACTCTATCAAAGAAATGGGCTTGTAGCTTACTCTTTATCTGCAAAAACCCTCTTCATTTCAAAATTTGTTTCCCATAAAGTGGTTTCCAGCATTTTATCAATGATGAATAACTTCATTGCCAACATCTGGGATCACCTGTCCTCTGAAGAGCATATCTCGTGGGTCCAGGTGCAATTCTCATTATGTTACTCAATCTGGAATACGCATAATTGAAATTTACGTTTCTCTGAAGTATTATTAATATAAACAACTAAAATATTGAACAGCATATAGGCCTATAGATATAGGTCCATGATGTAAATGAAGCAATAGCGTTGTTCATATTACAGTGCAACCCCAGTTTTGTGTGACCTCGGTTTAGCATAAACCCGCATTTAATGGAAGAAATTTCAGGTCCTGAAAATTATTCCATAAGAGCAATGCAATTTTATATTCAATTTTACATAATTCAAAATACTGTAGGGCAAAACTCACATTTAGCATGAAGGAAATGTTAAAATTTTCCTATATTTCTATTCATTTTGGTTATGGGACATTAAGAACCACTGCAAAAGACGTCATAAGCTTGCTAAGGAGGATTCAAGGCAGAAGAGGAATTTGGAGCCTGGGCACTTACAGCTAAAGTGAGATGTCTGACTTTGATTGACATCTGTTCGCGGCCGATGTAGTAGAACAGAACCCCCGTTTTAATGACAATGTTATTATAATCTATGAAAATTCCTGTATTAATCTGTGCAATATCCTTTAGTTACAATACAATGAGAATCCTTTTACCGTTTCATACATTATCACAGGCAAATTCAGGGATGTTAGTTTTCATCCATTACCAATATTCATACACTATACTCCAGGGTTTATATTGAATGTGATCAATTGTCTTCTGTGTTGATTCATTGCTACGCATGAGTGAATTGATCTTGAGTGAGTCTGAGGACTTCTCACAACACAGACTGGTGTATTAAACATAGGGATAACATATTTTTGCAATAAGTGCAATGACAGCACTTGTTAACTCTTAGAAATAAAAGCTGAAGTAAAAGATTGCTTAATTTACTATGTTCTGAAATAAAATAAGAATGTGATACTTCTCAAGATACAGTGGTGTGCATAACTAATTTCAGAGGTTAGGTTATGTACTTTTGCATCTTGTTAAATTTCAGAATGGCTGTTCCCTTGTATATTTATAGTAAAATTGTTATTATTCTACAGGGAGCTTGAAATTTATTTTTATAAAGTGTCCGCGGTAAACCTATGTAACAAAGAAACAATAACAGTAAAAATTTCCACCTATTTGATACTTATATTTGCGTTAAGCAAATCAATTAATTATACACAGTACATGTTTCATTCCATTTTGGAATATCTTCAGCTGTATTCCATTGCTTAGGTGAAAACACTAAGTATTTATCTTTTTAAGTATATCTCAAACAGGTACTTTGTTTTTCTTAAAATCTACGTAAATTTAAAATTTGCATTAAATTAAAATGAATGTGGATGGTTGAATGGGGTCGAAGGCTGCATTAGCTGTGCTCCTCCAAGGACATAGTAGATTTTAGCAACAAGATTACGGGTAAGTAAAACAGCAACCAACTTCAGGGATCCTGAACGAACCAAATTCAAGAGATACTTTTGTAAATTTAAAACAAATAGCAATCACCTTTGAAGGCGCAAACGAAGAGAACACCTTGTAATATTCAGAACAGTGACAAAGGAAAGTTATATTTTCAAATAACTTTTTATTAGGAGACAAGCAGAATATTTTGGTGATAAAAGTGCTAGAAACATTTTTGACAACATCTGTTCAAGTGAATAGATTTTTTTAAAATAGGCTAACCATAAGCAGATCCATTTCCCTCTCATTTCACCACCCCATTCAACCATCCACATTGATTTTAATTTATTTCAAATTTTAAATTTATGTAGATTTTAAGAAAAACAAGGTACCTGTTTGAGATGTTCTTAAAAAGATAAATACTTAATGAGTTCACCTAAGCAATGTAATAGATCTGAAGATGTTCCAAAATGGAATGATACATGTACTGTGTGTGATTAATTGATTTGCTTAATGCAAATAGAAGTATCAAATAGGTGGACATTTTTACTGTTACTGTTTCTTTGTAAATAGGATTTGATACGGGAAATGAAGCTGATTTCTTGCAATTGAAACCTAGGTTAGGTGATGCCGCTTGAAATAGGAAACTGGCAATGTTTGCAACAATCCTCTGGACTGATGCTATTGCAGTTCTTAAGAAGGAAATGTAATATGGGTGTTCAGTCTATTGGAATTAGAAAATACATGCTAATGAGTCAGCTGCTGCTTGGAAAACATCCGCAATAATGTTTAAACAAACTGATTGCTGTTCTGTAGTAATTTTAATGGGTTTGTGTGAGTTCGGTATCTTTCCTGCCTTTTATGAAAAATCATGCATAACCTTATAAGAAAAACCTTAAACGGAAGAAATTTGCATTCATCAACAGAAAATTGCCAAAATGAAGCACAAACTGTAACTACAGTACAGTGTATAATGTAGATATCTCCTTCTTTTATTGCTGTCATTGTGTAAATAACGTATGATGGCACAATATATGTTAACCCCCATTTAACAATAAAAATTCAGGTCCCTGTAAAAACGTTAAATAGGGGTTCTGCTGAATGTGGAACGTACCTTACGCCTGATTGTCAATATGGTTGTTTTCTCCATTCCGTCCCATTTCGGGATATGTACACTTCTTTTTGTACAGAGTCAGTCTCATCTTGTAGTTTATAACCAGATACTTGGAGCTCGTCATTTTCTTCTCCCTCCAGAGAAACGTGATCGTCATCCGTTTTTTGGAAAAAACAAATTCAGGATCAGCCAATGCATCATCAGCTTCCTCTTCATTTTTACTCTCACTAATTTCATATAGATTTCTCATTAACCGCTGATGACCAGCCATATTTGATCACAGAAACAATGCAGCACTCCCTAGTCGTGGGGGTAGTCGAACATTGTTTGTGTAGTGACCAGCAGGTAGGGCAGCATTGATATTAATGGATATGTCCATTTGATCCATTCATCATATATGTAATTTTTTGAACTGGTACAGTAGTCAGCAACTGAAAAATATTTTTAAATCATGTCAATACCTACTAAAGGAGATGAACAAATACACAAGTTTTTTTGTCATATACAGTTCATATTTTGTCAGTTACAAGCAATTGAATATTAAATCTGGGTCGATGCTATCCATTCAGATTAGAAGGATTAAATGGGGTAGAGACGAGCCTTAATGAACATGTCGAGATGCTGATAATAATGTCTAACTTCATTATAATGCTACAAGTGGGGCAGAGCTTATTTGTACATTCAAGGATGTGCTTCGCATACTCCAATGCAATCAGATTAGGGCAGTGGTAGTGGTTATGAATTAAGTTCTACAGTATGGTTATATTTGGTTCAATCATGGCAATGTTGTACTAGGGTTTTCTTTGTCTAAACTTTCAGGGACAATGTGATATTTTGAAACTTTTGATTCCAGTTAGGCCTTAATTTCCAGTGATCTTATTTTAAAAATTGCCCTTGAAGTATAGTCACAACATTATGTCTCTGTCGAAACTTGGTAATTTTAATTTTTGGAAGGCTTACCTTTGTCTGTTTGACCAGTTCTCTTGATTTAAATAAATATTTGCTTCAGTTTCATTATAATTAGCTACTGGTTTTAGGGAGGTTATCAGTTTTGATTCCAGAAAGTCTTAAAAGACTTTGAAATCTTTTTCATATGTGTCATGTCCATGTCAGTGTAACACCCCCTCTTTTAGAGAATGGTTATATAGTTGTACTTAAATAGTGATTTTCTTGATACTGAAACGTTATTTGGGGTATATTCCAAGGAGCTCCCACAAGGAAGGGTGGAATATTACGATCAATTTTCCAAGAATTAGTTTACCCCAAAATAATAATAAGGTCCGCGACACATGGTAGGAAAATATGCCAGCAGGGAGAGAAAAATGCCAAAATTAATTAAAAGAATAACAGGTTAAACAACCCACAATACTAAATTCATAACAGGGAAATCAATTCATTTCCACCAACATCCATCAACAATTAACATCACCATCAATCAACATAATATTCTCATGGCAACGAAAATACGCTAGGCAGTTAAGGAAAATGGCCAATCCTAGGCCACCAAACAACAATAGGCATGTACATATTAAGAGACAAAAGAAAAACAGGACGTCGAAAAATCAAGAAAATACCAAACAAATTAATTTAATAATATAACCCAGAAGTAGGAACATTAAGATGGAAAACGAACGTTTGTTCCACATCCTTGCAGCAACCCACTTGGTTAATAACCCTGCCAGAACATTGCATTAACCCCTACTTATTAGGGCTAGAAAGCCGCTACCAATCATTGAGTATTAAATTTACAATTTCCAAGAATAAGAATTAATATTAATTCACAGCAGGTGCAAGTCCCTGGTAAACAAAAGTAGTTTATATATAAGTTTTTGACTCGAAAATTGTTCAAACACCGCAGGGCTAAAATGTAGAGTTTAGTTGATGCAAAGTTACATCCTGTTGCGGTACGCACTTCACATTTTGAAATATTCAGTTCACCAGTTGGAACAAGTTAAGGGTGAGTTGGAAAAACACTTACAGTGTAGTATCTTGCCATAGTCGTGAGTTCGCTTCAGCGTCATATCCTTACTTACGTATTACACCTTTCCTACCATCTTCTCTCCTGTCATCGGCACCTATCTACTCATATAACTCTCGTTGGGCGATCATAATATCATGCCTCGGCTGCAAATGACCCAAAACTAAGATAACCATCATGTACGCGGGGGTCTCTCGCATGTATAAGTACGATGGTCGGAGGTATACATTTGGTTCTCAGGGTAAAATATCTCATTAAACTCTCAAATTATACAAAACAGTCGTAGGTTCCGTTGAAGAGTAGTCATGATTCTAATCAATCATTCAATTCCCCCGCAATTAGGTGAAAACCTGATATGATGTTCATTACTCAGCATATCTAACCTTAAATAGCTCTAATACTATCCTATTTCTACGTATTATAAGTTACTTTGGGAAAAGAAACAGATAAATAAGCCTAGATCTAATTTATTAGCATGCTAATGTTTTATAATTAAAATAGGAATTAAATTATTAGCAATAGTGAAAAGAAATTGGATTCATATTATAATATCATTCTTGAGCTCGTAATCTTCATGGTAAACTTAATTGAATTCATCATATTATATTCATTAAACTGAATATCATCCGGTCATATAACCATTTTCATTATTTTAAAAGGTTTCATTGGGTAAGAGCGGGATAATTCTTTATTTATCATGGAGGGATTGGTATATCTTCCTGTTAGTATTATTTGGGCTAGCTTTGGGACATCCACTGGATTCTCATTTGAAATTTTTGGTTTGGATTTTCATTATAACTTCTTCACGACATGAGATAAGTAATATGTTTCTTAATTACAGTTTTAAAAATATATCAATGCAACTATAAATGTACCTGTCGATACCGATATCAAGCTTATTATAATTATATACATTCATATGTGCAAGATTAATTCAAGTATTCTTACTATAGAGTGCCACCATTACGATGATCAATCAGTTGTAAACGCGTAAGTTGTGCCAAATGTTTTCATAAATACGTGCCATTGCATATAAAACCAACTCTCAAGTTATTCACCGCTGTGCCAAAATTAGGTTAAAAACCTACTCTACCGATATACATTCACATAATAAGACATATTTTTAGTTATGCGATGTTCCTTCATCTGTACGTATATTCAGATTATATTGCATGTAATACACAAATAACCTAGGGATATGTCTGGCATCAATGCTATTTATCGACCATATAACGCTTGGACTGTAACATACATTCACATAAACATGACCTAATTCCATCTCTTGCATTGTTAACCTCTATATTAAAAACCGTAACCGACACAGAAACTCGCAATAACCTCATCTAGGCTTTTCTTACGCCGAGAACAATTCACATTTCCTCAGGCTAACAACATTATGCAATTCTCATATTTCAATTCTTCCCGATACCTTCATATAAAAACAATACAAATTCAACTTCATTTCAATAACCTCTGTGTTACGGTGAAAACAGTCCAATAGCCTGAGTTTCCATTCATAAACTGCAACTCCCCAATATTTCATCATTTCCTTTCAATACAATAATCGTACTGGCCATGTCTGCCGATCAAGTGCTCATAAAAATTAGGTTACGTTACGTACATCGCATACATTCCTCTTAACCATAAATAGTTCGATATTAATTGGTCTTCTCAAGTAGATTGGCATATAAAACATGGATATGCTCATATTGATTTTGTTTATAGGAACCTACAAATATCTCACGAGCACAGGATTTGTATTACGTAAAATAGCACATGTCAGCGGTTAATTATTTAAATCCAGACCATAGTATTCACTTATTGGCACTTTATATATATCTGTAGGCACTTCTGCACTCAAATAATTATATCCTAGCAAATAATTAAAATTTTATAATGCAAAGTTCGAAACCATATTACTTATCTCGTGTCGACTTTCCCGTTGCTGGCTCCTTCCTCGACTAGGACATCTCGGAGTAGTCAATCATGTCCCAGGATCACGTCACGGCTGGATTCGGCTGGGCATCTTGGCTTGAGCTGAGTTCATCTTGCGCAATCTTCCTCTATCCGTGTAGGCGAGCTTCATTACGTCACCAGGGATCATGCAACGAAAAGATAGCAAATATTTTGTAGAATACATATTTCTCTGATGAATTGCAGGTTTTCCAATACGTGTACTTGAGTTTATATATTTTATAACTGATAGAAATATTTCTCCTAAATTATATATTTCCTCAATTTTGGTCTGCTTTTCGTCAATTATGTCACCTAAACAGGTACTGCTTATAACTTGAAATACTTATTTCTGCGTTTTTTAGTGTAGATTGGCCACTTATTATGCTATTCCGGTCTTATTCTTTACGTCGATATCTGACTCGGCTGCAGTCACACTTTACTTTAATATCTTGGCGTTTTTCTTTGATTCCTTAAGTATCCTGCAGATATTGGAGGTTTATTCCTTCGATTTATTATATATAAATTACTTTAGTATTTATAATTCGTTGATTTTCTTTCGCTATCTCGTAGTAAAACGTACAGTTCTTCCTTCACGCAGTTTTTCTTCTCAAGGTATCCAAGAATCGAGTCAATTCAATTATTTCATGGTCCATAGTTGTTCAATCTTGGAAACTCTTTACTCTTTTGCTGGTCAATATCGACCTCCGCCTACTGATCAAGATCGATTTGCAGTAAGATTATATTCCGTTCGCATTTACGCCGCCTGAAGCTGCTCCGCCCCATATTTGTCCGCTGTACTTCCATAATAGTAACTGCCTCAAATGTAACGTAATGGTACAGTATGGTAAAGGTAATCCTTAGAGTGCACTCCAAAATTCCAGGCGAGGTACTTTAAATGGTAATAAAACTTAAAATTAACTTTCACATTTCAAGAGTGCATAAGCCGTATCAAGCGAACGTCACCCTGGGTCCATGATAATCACTCTATCCATCCCGGCAAGTGGAGAAGCGCGCCGTCCTTCCATCACAGCGCACTAGCAAATCCTTAATGGCGACTCGCCAGATGCCTACATGTCAGACCACAGTCGCAATGTTTACGTGCGCATACTCGCTCGGTGGAGGGGGAGACTGGCGAGATGGTTCATACCGACGACACTAGAATGCAGGAGAATACTGGAAAAAGCACTGTCTGGCCATACACCACTGATGGGCTCATTAATAACTTTAAAGCCGACGGAAGTTAATGTTTATAAATATTGAAAACCATGGTATCTGTGACCATGAATCACTTGATGAATAACGCAGCGGCAAACCACATTAAAGACACGAATTTGAATGGCCATGCAGCCAGCACTAATGTATTCACAGAGAGGTATAAATTCTTAATCCGGTAATAGTCTCCTTCCCCGAAGCTCCACATACACAACATATAATGACTTTCATAAGGTGGTGGTCTGGATAAAAGCTGCGTTTTTGATGGAATAGTCCGAATAAGAAAATGACCACCGATCACATGTCCCAGTTTATGCACCACCAGCAAGATGAATCCAATAGTCAATTAAGAACCAAAACATATATGAATTGAGTAAAAAACAATTGAGTGCATTTAAATGACACTAGGTTTCCAGTTACTTTCAATCATTAAGAAGTCCCATGCATTAATGTGGTGCTACACGCAAGTCGCAGGCAAATCTGTTAATGTTCTAGATAAATGGTGACACTCATGCTCCAGATCATTTGCTAAGTTTTAATTCCAATGAACAAGTCTCGCAAGTTCATATGTATCAACTGTTCAAAGATTTCGTTACTTTGTGGTACACACACACAACTGAACAACTTCCTAAATGTTCACTGGTAGAATAATAAACCTTCTTAGATTTAATTGCACGCGATTATACACCCAAATTGAGATTATCACATGTTAGACATTCATTTTAGTATTGTTTATCGGACTTGCGTAAGTAAAGAAACGCCTTCATTTGGTTTCAATTTTATTATTATTGCCAGGGTGGTATAAACCAATTTAACAAATGAAAAACGCCCAGAAGGGCAAGGAAAAGAAATGAACAAATATAGAAAAACAAAAGTTGTGAGCATGTAATAAGGTCACAAGATCCAACAGGTAAATCCTTTACATAATCTTAAATTGGATTAACTTAAGACTACAGTATGGCATTGAATACAACTACTAGTAAGAGCAACAGGAGAACAGGATTACAATAGAATACAATAATTACCTAAACGGCCCTTGACCTGGTAATAGGAAATATATAAACATAAATATATCATGCTAAAATTAAATATATCGGCAGAAATTTGCTGCACAACATATGAGGAAAAGAATTAACTTGAAAATTAAAGATAGTCATCTCCTCAAATTAGTTTTCCGTGCACGTCAGCAACCCTATCGTAATGCCACATAATAAAGGCACCACCAGCAACAATGAAAACGAGAAGCTACCGTTGCATAGACATACAACTTCAAACATACACAATACATGGAAATAAGTTAAGCTTAGGAAAGAAGATACTGACAGATTACAACAAATCACAAACATGGTAAGTTCAATAAGTCCAGGCATCAATCAAGTAAGAACACGCTACAGATCATAACAGCTGATCCAGCAATGCATGATAACAACACAGCAAGAAACACATCAAATTATCGAACACAGCCACACCGACAGTACTCTTCATATAGATGACCTACCCAGAGATGTCAAATCATTTCCAGAATTGAAATACTAAGAGAACAGCAATCCACACATAATTTCAAAATAACCAGACGTTGACCAAGGGAGAACATGTTGCGAAGCAATGACACATTACATAGTAATCCAAGTTCATTAAAATTACAATTAATTTTTTAAATCAGTGGAGTAGAACCACTAATCAGTGAGCCAATAAATAAATTTTTAAACCCATTAAATACACGACCAAAATCTAGATATTATATTTTGCAATTAATCAATTGTAATGCTACGTATACACTCCATGCATAACCCGTCTAAAGAAGAGATAAGATCAGATATAGTTATACTCACAAATAAGAGAAACACTGAAAAACTGGACATGAGAAAAAGATCAATATCCATGGGTTACGGTAAATAATTACTCAAGGCAAGATGAATATAGTTAGCTGCAGTTCGAGACTTCAAGATCTTTCAGATGGTGGATACGCGTATCAGCAACACCAAGTCAAGAATAGTATTAGGATATTGGAACTCATCATAACACAATCATTAACACCATGGTGGAGCAGGACAGAAAATGGCAGAAAGAAATTCAGAAGTGTCACCCAATCTTAAATTATATTCCTCACAAATTCACCGAATTTTCAAACATATACATCAACCATGGAATACTCATTTAAATAAATGGTTTAGAAATACCCCTCAATTAAGTGGCCAATTTGGAAATGAGAGCAGAGACCTGACACGATTCCCTACCGGTTATCCACAAGGGATCTCGGACAAATCTGGAATAGTAACAAGTGATATCCGTAGACTCACACTGTAGCCACACAGCCACAGGTACCGCGCGAAATATATATGAAACAAGGTAAATAAAATTTTAGTGGTAGATCATGAACTAGGACGACGGAAAACGCTCAATAGAACGGTGAAGAAGGAGAAAACACCACGAAAAGACCCGATCATCGAATAGTGGGAGGCTTCAATACCACCTATGAAGCACTAGTTAATCCCATACTCAACTGGCGCCCCGCAGAACGGCAAGATGACCAAAAATTAATAGCAACGGATACTAACACTCCTGAGAGAAAAGGACCAATAGACTGGCAGGTTAATCCAAAATGAACTTTATAGTACAGGATAAATACATGATGACGTCAGATTACCTGGGTATGCAGAGAATTAAAACAAAACAAGAATAGACCAGGTCATACAGGAATCACAAATTACATGCAAGCAGACCAGGTTTTTCTAAGAAGAGTGGTAAACCCGTGCCAGGATTTATTTCCCAATCTACGGGCACGCAGGGGTAAATTAAATGCAATACCGACCATACCGAAGTGTTATAACCATTTCATTGTACAACACAATAACAATACAACCTTAATGAATCTCAACGGACATGCGTTAGCAAAAAAGGGGGGAAGGGAGCACTAACTATCCTCAACGACATGCCGTGAAGCCATCATGCCACCTCACAATGCAAACTTAAAACAAAATCACGTACCGTTACAACATAACTAACTCAGGACCAAAACCATTACCTACTAGGTTCAAAAGGAGAGGATCCATTGGTGCAATTTGTGAAAAATAACACCACCATAACAAGTAGACGAGGTGGGACGACATGGACATTACAACTCAATAGATTAACACACTTCATGAATAATACACCAATTTAGAGACAGAAACCAGGCAAGTAAGGTCTGTAGAAGAATGCAGAATTAATAATACATGCGCACCAGAAATACAACAAATAACAACGTCGTTAACCACCATTACCAGAAAGGAAAACCCAGATGCCTAATTTTGAGAAGGTAGATAGGGTAAAATTTTACTCACCAGAAAATCAACAGGACAGGAATTACTAGAAATAGATCACTCAGTTAACGGGTAATTCACAACTGATTACAGAAATGATTAAAAGTTGGGCATGAGACCAATCGGAAATTAGGAAATCGTACCACCAGAAGTTGGAGACCGAAAGCAGTGAAGACAGTTCAGTCCATGCCGTAAAGGCAAACAGCCAACCACCACCAAGTCCGATCGACAGAGTTCCGCAATAACCAATATCCACAGGCAAATCCAAAACTCAACAAATAGGATCTAACTTCGGGTACTATCCAGTTCCTAGTCAACCCCCCAAATAAAGAAACTAACCTAACAGACTAGTTGGTTCGTTTAATGCACAGCTAACAATACCACAACCGGAATAGACAGTTATATCACCAAATTAAAGTCGGATAACAAGACATAGGCAATAGAATACTAGAACAGTTAAAGATAAATACAGGTTAGGACACCTTAACAGTTTTCATACCAGTGAACAACAATGCATAGACCTAATATTATATACAATTTTCCAAAATTTGCTACAAGACAAAGGCTACTACATAATACATAATTAAATTAATGATGAAAATTTAGTAATCTTCAATGATCAAGATAGAATCAATTTATGATGGACAGAGCAGGCATGCGCCCAAACCAAAGGAGCAATGAGATATTAACGATTAAATAAATAGGTGCCAATAGCGCAAGTGAAAGGATCCACACGCCACGAGCCACAATCACATTTTAAAATACAATGGTAACAAGTACACGGTAGTAAGCTACTACACAGTGATATTAAGATTCACATGAGACATGAATGCAGAAGATTTGGTGCAGAAAATCATAACACGTTGTAATTAATTCGCACACTACTAAAAAACAATTTCTGGAGAGAAAAAGGTCATACGGTCAGGTAGCAATACTCAAAACAAAAATACTATACATGGAAAAGTTACTAAATAAAATTCACACGCAACCAGAATAGTTACAAAATAATCTAAAGATAATTAAACAAATTATCTCACTGAAATGTAGCCCTCCTCCGCAGGTCCGAACTACATACCATACGTATTATCAAGAAGCCCTTAAGAGAGAAGAGGGATCACACATAACCTGATTTAAACTGGGAAAATTGAACTCGCCTAATCCTCTTGGTGATGGGATCACTCCCCAGTACCGATACTGGAGACAAAAACTGTAAAATAGTACAGGGACTTTGATACCTAGGAGCAAGCTTAGCATAAAATTTGTTAATTTATTTACTAATGGTATAGGACCTGACAAAAACTTGATCACCAACTTTCAAACTAGTTGACTTTCTACATTCGTTGTACTTATCTCTGCCTGTCTTACAGGATACCGACAATTTCTTCTTCTGAACATGGGTTTAGACAGGTCGGGAAGATTATCAATACCAAGTTCGCTGGACATAGGAGAATACGGGGTGTAACAAAACGTAAGGAACATGGGAGTTTTACTATGAGATTCGTGTGTGGCAGAATTGAAGGCATGGGCTAACCAGTGTTGGCAAGAATCCCACTTGGATTGGTTATTGTGATGATATGCAATCAGGGAAGATTTCAGGTTCCTGTTCATTCTCTCGGCGTAAGATGGGTTTGGATAGTTTGGAGTTGTAGTAGCATGGGAAATGCTCAACTCGAATAGGTACTTCTGAACCCTTTAAGTTTCTTTGGGATATATTCTTCTCACCTAGTATTAGCTAGTGCTCCAGAGAGATATCTAGTTCCCACCATGCAAGGATTATGTAGTTTCATGTGCTGAAGCCAGGGAGTGCATAAATTGCCTAAGTCATATATTTACTCTTTGACCAGCAAGTCAGATGTTACTAGGTGGGAAATATATATCCCTCTGTTTACTTGAAGTCCTTTACAGACGATGTTGTGTTGTAATAGGCGAGTTTGAAGCAATTTATTGAAAACCTGAGCCAAGGAGGAAGTCTAATTGGTAAGAATAGTTTTCTGTAACATGTACACAACTAATATTATGCTTTAATTTGTGCCTTGATGCATTGATTTACAGTTATAAATGTTAAATGTCAAGTAATGATTCAGGTTATATTTTTGTTTACAAATTTTGATGTTGCAGAAATAAATTCGGGTGCCACAGATCACAAGTATCGGACTGCATATCAGTGAATTACATATTTATTTGTTTGTGTATGCAATATTTTGTTGTTCTCTATCTTGGCCAAGTTGTTGTACCAACTTGAAGTCATGTATGCAGATTTTTCACACCAGTTTATCAGCATACACACATTGGTGTTCATTTGAAGGCTGTTAGGTATACTTTAGCATCTGGGTATATGATCTAATTTGTAGTATGGTACAAATGAACGTGTTTACACGCTTATTTTGTAGATTTGCATTTATTACCAAGGAATATGGAGAATATTGCTAAGTGGCTGGAAGAGGAAATTCCAGATGAGCAGGCAATAGTGATGCTAGTGGTGCTGAAGATTGCTCACTCAGTTCTGGTAAGTTTATTTAGCAGTTAGCTTGACTATTAAAATATTATTACTGTATAGTGCCAACAATTGCAGTGATGGGATTTGGATACATGCTGTTGATGGGTGAAAACTTGAGTTATAAGCTTTATATTTTCTTTCTCTTAGGGAGGAGATCTAATTCACAGCCAGAAATGGAACCTTCCACCAGTGGTGAAGGTGGAGCGAAGAGGAAATACTGTATATCTCTATTATTAGAACGACCTGATTCTGATGATTCTGAATTAGGATTATCTGACATCTCGCTGGCCGATCCAGACTTCATACCTGCTTCTCCAACAGCGGAAAGACGTCCGTTACTCCCTGATGTTGTGTCAGACAGCGACTCAACCCTTTATTCAGAAGACTAATTACTCAACAGCGACATTGCTATAAGAACAGAACAGAAGCCTCAGCCAGAAAGTTATGCTACTTGTGCAAAATACTACATAATTTACTAGGTGGGAAATTATTATCCCAATGAACACCCCAAGAATGTCAGCTGTCGGGAAGTGGCAGTGGGATATATATTTCCCACCAAAAATATATCACTAAATGAATATGATTTTGTAAAATAAACATGTCTGTATGATTGTCTACTGTATTTGATTCTGAACATGCAATAAAATTGACTTTTTCAGTCTCCCAGTCTTTTGCAACTTAAAGGGTTAAACAAGTGGCTAGTGAATGCACTGGCATTGTCATAAACCAGAAACTTGGGAGGACCAAAGGTTGCGAAGATAGAATTAAGGCAACTTAATAGACGTACGAGAAGTCATAAATCTAGTGGGAATAATCCCGGAAAACCGAGTACGCGTCAATACACACAAAGATATGAATGTTTCCCAAGGTAGAGCGAGGGAGCGGACCTGCAAAATCGATGAATGACCTTTCCATCTGCCGAGAGGCTTCTGAAGATGAAAATAAACCAACACGGTTCTTCAGGTTGTGTTTACTGATAGCACAAGTTTTACAGGACTTAACCATTTTCCAAATGAAGAATTTTCTAATTTTCTGCCTAGTTTTAAATGTGCCTAAGTGACCACCAATGCGTCAACAGTGATAATATTTGAAGATGATTGGCACTAGGACCTTGGGAACAACAATAATGAAATTAGCATCAATTTGACCTTTTCAACATAAAACACCCTTCACCAGAAAATAAGGTTTTACTACCATTCCGTCACTAATCTTGTCGGTGATTTCATTCAACTCAGGATCAGCTTTTTGATCGCCAAACTCATGGTATAACAAAGGTAGATCCGGAAGAATGGCGCCCACACTAACAATATTAGTTTCATCAATTTCTTCAACTTCAGGTTTTACATCAAGGCCAAAGCTCCCGTCAAACATTCTACTTAAGCTGTTAGCGGTGACATTCTCCGAACCTCTGATACGCTTAACCTGAAAACTAAAAGCGGGTATCCTAAGTGCCCATCTAGTGATTCTGCCCGTTCTTTTGGGTCGGTTCAAGGTCGAAATTTACATGTTCAATAAAGGGTCTGAATTTCTCAAGTGCAAACAGCACGCCCAAACATTCCAACTCATAGATTGAGTACTTACTCTCCAGATTATTGAGTATCCTAAACACATAGGCAACGAGTCTACGACCGTCCTCATATTCCTGAAAGAGTGCACCAGCAACAGCTTCTCCAGAGGCATCAGTTTGTGCAATGAAACGTTTTCTAAAGTCGGGTATGGCCAACACAGGAGCATTCGATAAGGGAAGTTTCAGAGTTTCAAAGGCTTCTTGCTGGGAGGGGCCCAGATGAACTTGACATCCTTACGCCCCAGATAGTTAAGGGGTGAGGTACCACAGCAAAATTCGGGATAAACTTGCGGAAGAAATTTACCGTACCCACAAAGCGTGCAACACCTTTTACGTCCTTAGGTGGTTGGAATTCCCTGATAGCCTGGGTCCTAGATTGATCAACGGAGACTCCGTCGGGTGACACGACATGGCCAAGAAAGGATATACTCAGCTTGGCGAAGGTTACCTTGGATAGTTTCACAGTAAGACCAGCCTTTTTCAAACGCTCAAGGACTTCCGTGACATGATCCACGTGTTCTTCAAAGGTATTCGAGAAGATCACAAGTCATCAAGGTAATTGAAAACAAACATAAACTTGATATCCCCTAGAATAGAATTCAGAAATCTAGATAAAACAGCTGCTTCGCGAGATAGTCCGAACGTCAACCAGAGGTACTCATAAATATTCCAGTCCGTGATGAAGGCGGCTCAGGGAAATATAAGTTTTAGAGAGCGGAATCTGATAATAGGATTGATTTAGATCTAACACGGTAAAGAACTTGGGCGGAGAACGACCCAAAACATGTAAATCTGGCAAAGGCATAGATTGCAGGATGATTGTACGATTCAGGAATCTGTAATCGATAACGGCACGGTATCCTCCAGAGGGTTTAGGTGCCAGATAAACCAGAGAGGCATAAGGAGAAATGGACGGTCTGATGACACCATCGGCAAGCATTTGGTCGATAATCCTTTTGAGTTCCAGCATGCGATGAGGTAAGGAGGGGTTCTAACAAGTTGGTTGTCAGACAGTTCATTATCGTACTCCAGTACATCCGTCAGTCCTAACTTGTTGGTAAATACCTCAGGATATTGATGGCACAAGTTACGAACTTTATTAGCTTGTTGATAATCCAAATGATCAAGATTCAACTGATCGATTTCATTGTTCTTCCCTGGTAGCGGCCTACCTACACAAGAAATTCTGAAGGTACCCAAAGGAGCATCAATAATATCGACGTTACAATTTGAGGAAAATTTAAAGTAGAATTGTCTAGCCTGGAGGTCTAAAACGAATCCGGTCCTTGACAAGAAGTCAGTGCCTAAAATAATACTACAAGCTAGCTTCGGAGATACCAAGCAAAGAACCTTCCAAGTACCTGGCGAGTTGGCCGTGCGCGTAGAGGCGCGCGGCTGTGAGCTTGCATCCGGGAGATAGTAGGTTCGAATCCCACTATCGGCAGCCCTGAAGATGGTTTTCCGTGGTTTCCTATTTTCTCACCAGGCAAATGCTTGGGCTGTACCTTAATTAAGGCCACGGCCGCTTCCTTCCAACTCCTAGGCCTTTCCCATCCCATCGTCACCATAAGACCTATCTGTGTCGGTGCGACGTAAAGCCCCTAGCAAAAAAGAACCTTCCAAGTAAAATTACCAATACGCAATATCACGTCAACAGATCCAAAAATTTCCATATTATCCTTATTAGCCGTGACACATGCAATTTTGACTTTCTGCAACTGAGGCAGTTTACAAGAGGACCTTATTTCATCATACCAACTGGCATCAATTAATGTGGGCCGTTGACCTTCGATGTGAGGAGGTGAAAGACGGTAAGCACCGAGCTCGATAGCTGCAGTCGCTTAAGTGCGGCCAGTATCCAGTAATCGGGGGATAGTGGGTTCGAGCCCCACTGTCGCCAGCCCTGAAGATGGTTTTCCGTGGTTTCCCATTTTCACACCAGGCAAATGCTGGAGCTGTACCATAATTAAGGCCACTTCCACTTCCTAGACCTTTCCTATCCCATCGTCGCCATAAGACATATCTCTGTCGGTGCGACGTTAACCCATTTATGCCCAAGAATTTATTTTTCGAATTTTATGGTTTTGACTACTGGAATGAGTTTATTTATGTCCAAAAGTGCCCCGAATATTGTTTTAAAAATATTTGTTGTTGTTGTTTAAAAATTATAGCATGGGTCGTAAACGACCCACTGGGCATGGACCCCAGTGGCATATCTCCAACATGGGCTTTGGCTATTTTCATGTTTGGGTTCATCGTGCTAAATTTTTAATGATAAAAGAAGAACAACTGGTGCATTTTATGAATCATTATTAGTGAAAAAAGAAAATGACATATCTACTACAGAGGCAAGTATTATAAAGCACCCCCTAGAAAATGCTAATAAGAAGTCGCTCTTCACTAAATGTCATAAGGAGGAATCTCTCCTACAAATGTAAAGAGTATCAAAATATAACATTAACATTAATAATATAAAATAGACTATCAGTCGAGTTTCCTAGTCAGTCTTACACATTCCTTTGAATACTCAGTACTGAAATGGCACAACAGGCTTTGGGATCATTATTATAAAACATTTTGTCTTGCATAAAAAAAACTGTATCAGTCAAAATTTTAAGCTACGAATCTAAAAACACGTTCTCATTTACACAGTGCACTTTACTTCTTGTGGAATTCTCCAAAACAATAATGGTGTAAGGCAACAGCACATCTTTGGCATGCTCGGACAGTTTTACTTTTGCAGACGCGACAACATCGCCGGGGCTGATTGTCCACGAGAAGATGACTACCGTGGCTTTCCTGCATGGCTTCAGTCACTGGTGCACTCGTGTTAACATTGCGAGGAGGGGTTCCATACTTCTCTAACAAGCTGGTCACAATGAATCGTCGGAATGCCAAGGCGTCAAGCTTCATGCCGTGAGATTTCGACAAAATCCAAGCATTGCTCATCACAACGTCTAGAAGCCAGAGCAGAATTGGCATATACCATATTTTGCCTCTTATGCTGATGCGGAAAGTAGATACATTGTCCGTTTTTTGTACTCTTCCCATGTTCTTCTTGTACTTAGAAACAAAATGTGGCTGAGGTATCTTCACAGGTTTTTTCTGTGCAAATGAGTACCGCCCAGCTTCTTCAACAGGTTCTACGCCATGCTCTTTCCATGTCACACCTACTATTTGGTCTTCGTTGTCAACTGCACTTTCAAAGTATCCCCTTTCTTTCTTATTCATCGTCTTCTTGTCTGGCAATGGACAGCCTCCATCTGGTTAGCCCGAACCGTGCCAGTGCATCGCATTCCTCTTTTTAACTCCGACAACAACTTTGGGCAAGTAAAAAATGTATCGCAGTAAAAAGAGAAGCATACACTGGGGTAAAACTTAAATAAAACATCGCAGAATAAACAACGCTCTCCCCTAAGTCAACATCTTTAGAGCATTTTTCGTTAGCTTTTGCACCTTGATAAATAGTCTTGTGCTTCAGTCCCTAGTTGTGACCCACTCATTTTATCTGGATTGTAGCAATCATCTTCGTCGCCCGAATAGGCTTATCAGCCAGTGGAGTGATGAAAACATCCACTAATGATCCAGGAATATCATTGGCAGTCAATACCTCGAGCTCTGACAGAATTTCACCAGTAGATACATTTTTTCGCCTGAAAAACGAAATAAATATTCAAAAATTGTAATTTTCTAATTAGTTAATGAATGGACGACTTAAATGTGCTCCGAATAGTTGATATTGTTTCAAAAACACTAATTTAGAACATTTTCCGCCAATCCCTAGTGTTGTAACCATCTAAATGCAAAAATGCGCTAAAGTACTATTGTTCTGTGGTTTGTGCCCAGCGGGTCGTATGCGACCCACACTATGTTATTCGTCGTGTATTGTTAGAACGAATTGACATATTGAAATAGTAAAGGCATCTAATGATGCGTCAGATATCTCCGAACAACATCAACACACTGAACACTACATTTTAAAGTTTTTAACCACTCTACTTACCAATAACGGCGAGAGCGCGATGCAGGTTCCACCATGACTCAACTAGCTGCCGCGCAGCATCTGCGTTGTGGCGGGAAAGCTGCTCCAACCAAGACACGTCAGTGCGGGCGATCTTACTACACACACTGAATGCGCTATCAACGCGAAACTACAAAAAATACGCTCGGCAGAATTTTTTTTTCGGGTGGGTCGCAAACGACCCGCTGGGCATAAATGGGTTAAGCAAATAGAAAAATACAACAAGCATCATCATGTATTAAAGTGACTACGGTACCCGAGTAATTTAAAGCAACAATCGGTTCATTATTCAGCTCTGCCTTCGCGAAGGTACTTTTAGACTCAACCAAATCGGAGATTTTATTACATTCCTGCCGACAAATAACTCTCTTTGAATCCACAGAAAATTCAGGGGCAAGATTCACAAGTATTACTATTAACCTTTAGTCATTGATTGCGTTTTTTGAAAGAGGTTGGGCAATTATTCTTAATGTGCTGCCTCGACCCACACAAATAAGAACAAGGACCAGTACTACGCTTTATTGACGGGCGAGCATTCCGAAAGTGGTCACGTAATCCACAATTATACCATTTTTAAGATTTTCACTATCCCTAGATTGAGGCGAGGCCGGGTTAAAAGGAGGAGGGTGGCAGATGGGTCTGGCCGCATCCCCGTGCTTGACATATTCAGCAAAGGTACAAGCAGCCTCTAATTCCACAAAATTAGTCGGGCTCTTCCTGAGGAAGAGGTAGGATCGGTTGTAGGGAGGAAAACCTTTCAGAATATGTGCCACCATTTCTTCTTCTGGCACCGAAATTAGAAATACCATGCAATAAAACCTCGAGTCTAAGATATAGTTGAGTCCTAAAACAATATTGAGGAAACAAATTTTGCAGTGCTAAAGAAGGGATAAATTTTGATAGTACAAGCTCATGAAATTCCGTAATCTTTATATTCTTCGAAATAGCTTCAGAAATTTCACGTTTCAAGATTCCTGCACAATGGCGGAACAAGGCATTTAGAAATATTCATTTCACCAGTTGGAACAAGTTAATGATGAGTTGAAAAAAAACACTTACGGTGTAGTATCTTGCCGTAGTCGTCTGTACGCTTCAGCATAATATCCTTACTTACGTATGGTAAAGGTAACCCTTAGAGTGCACTCAAAAATTCCAGGCGAGGTGCATTAAATGATAACAAAATTTGAAATTAAATTGCATGTTGACGAGGGCGTAAGCCCTATCAAACCAACTTTACCCTGGGTCTATCCACCCCGCCAAGCGGAGAAGCACGCCGTCCTTCCATCACAGCAGAACTTTAATGGCGACAACCCAGAAGTCAGAAGTCAGACCACAGTCGCAATGTTTACGTGCGCATACTCGCTCGGTGGAGGGGGAGAGTGGCGAGATGGTTCATACCGACGACATTAGAATGCAGAAAAATACTGGAAAAGGCACTGTATGGCCATACACCACAGATGGGCACATTAATAACTTTAAAGCCGGTGGAAGTTAATGTTTATAAATATTGTAAACCATAGTATCTGTGACCATGAATCACTTGATGAATAACGCAGCGGCGAACCATATTAACAACACGAATTTCAATGGCCATGCAGCCAGCACTAAAGTATTCACAGAGAGGGTATACATTATTACTCCGGTAATAAGAGGATAAATAAAATAGCTAGTCATTGTTGAAATAGGGATCAGCAGAAAGGAAAAAGGAAGCGAGGAATAGTATTGGGTAATATTTTGGAGATAGTATTTATTATTAATACTATTATTTATTTATTTTCCTAAAATTCTACATTTACAAATACACGGAAGTGCCTCCATCCCCGTATGTATGTGTGCATATTCTCTGCTGAATATTCAGAAGTGCATAGGTAATTTTAAATGTACATATTTACAAATGTTCCGCTTTTTCTACGCTAAGTTGTCTACTGCTATCCTACAGCGTATCCCTTTTCACATTCCTATCTCTTATCAGTTGTCTAAAAAGCAGTGGCGAAAGGACTTGGGTTAAGACGCAGCAGGTCGCTATGCAAGTTAGGTTCCAAAAAGTGTAAGAACATATATAAATGCAATGTAAATTTTATTCTAATATCAGTTGTATATTATTATTTAAAATATCTCCACATGTTGTATATGAGTTGATAATGTTTTTAAATACAGAGGATATTATGAGTAAAATTTCCACGAACCTACTACGCTGGCTTAACAGGGGGAGAAGTAATACTCCCACGTGGCGCGTCCCAGGTGGCGGATAGGGGGTCTTAAGCGGCTTGCTGGCGGACTTAAGGGAAATAAAATACCTCTCGCGCACCAAACACACAACCCCCCTGTGGGAGGGGGACGCAGACGAAGAATACACCCACGGTATTCCCTGCCTGTCGTAAGGGGCGACCAAGGAACCACAAAACTACTTGTGATTATTACCACCATGCGAAGAACATCATGGTTCGCTTTCACTTGCACGTAGTACCACTATATTAGGTATCAAATAGGTTTGTGATTAGTATCATAGGAGCACCGTGCGGTCGGCTTTTGCAGTACCTGTGATTAGTACCACCATATGAGTGGGACCATGAGATGATAGCTACCATGGTCCTGCCTTGTCTGTGATTAGTACCCACTCTATGAGGAATACCGCGGGATAGTGCAGGTCCCTGTGGCTAGTACTCTTATGTGATGAATACCATAGGTTTGCGTTGCCTGTAAATGGCGCCGCAAGGTGATAAAACCCATAGGTCTGTATTACATGTCGAATTTCATAACCTGTGTGTAGTACCATAATATGTGGAATATCGCGAGTCTCTGCTACTTTTGATTAGTACCGCAACGTGACAAATACCATGTTCTACCTTCCTAGAGGTAAGTAGCGTTATGCGGGGCCGATAACTTGGATTTTCGACCCTCTTTAGACTGCAAGCATCATCCATTCAGTGTTATGCTATAGCAACAGTCCCTTGGTCAGTAATCATATTGGGCCGGTGACCTTCGATGTTAGGCCCCTTAAAACAACAAGCTTCATCAGTAATCCTAGTGTTTTACGTCAGTTTCTGTGAATGCAAGGCATTGTGCGTCGCATTCACTGATTGTTTTAAATTCATGTCCATCCATTCATTCTTCGTCCTCACGTATTGAATTCTGGTCAGTGGAGAATTTTGGACTTTTAATTTGTCATACCATTTCGTCTCATTTCGTACCATTAGGGGCCGATGACCTCGATGTTAGGCCCCATTAAACAACAAGCATCATCATCATCATGAGTTAAATTTTGTAAGTAATGTAAATTTATTAATGATGAGCTGTGTGTTTAATAGAAGAAAAGTTAGTGTAAATTTTATAATACTGTATTTTAGGAAATTATCTTCCTGTCTGTTCATTGACAATTTAATGCTTGATAGTAAGGTATTTTTGTGTACCATTTGCCACCAAGGTAGACACCTCCATTGCATTTGAAGTGATTTTGATTTGATTGTTCCTTTCCACTCTTATATTTTTTTAAATGGGAGATAAATTAATTATACTCTCCTTGTGCCACTGTGAAATTTATTTTCTCAGCTGTTTCTTGTTTAGGCCTATATATTTAATTCCCTTACTTCTTTATTCTACCTTTCTTATTTCTTACTTACAGCCTTCTGAAGATATTAAGGAGGAAATATACATAGAAGAACATACTGATGATCAGCTGTTGCCGTACATCAAAGAAGAAACAAAGTACGTACACTACGAATCCTATGCAATATGGAATATATTGTACCTATTCACAGTTGTGTTCAGTAGTGGTTGGTTTATGTCCAAAAGCTGGCCATTTTCATCAGTTTAATCGTTTCTTTACAAAGTTTCATTTAAACGCTAATATCTTAAAATTATGTTGGTTATATTTATCTAAAATATTCAGGAATTTTAAGATCAAATTTTTGTTCCGTGATGTAGTTATACTGAATATATATACAAACATAATCTCTGGTAAAGCTAGATATTTTTGAAGTGTTTTTGTTTACAATACCTTTAAGCAACCATGTAAAATGTGTTCTTTCCTTCACTGTCAATGCATCATTTGTTCATCACATTCTTATTATCTGAAATGCCGTCTGCAACTATTACCTCCAGATAGTCTCAGTAATTTTGTACGTACGTACTGTACCAGGAACCTTGTATGGCCTGGAACATAATTTTATTTAATGGAAGTTAGCGCAGCGGGGGGACCCTAGCATGCGATGTAGCGCAACAGAACGGTTCGAGCATGCATACAGCAAGCAAGATACGTCACGCAGAGCGTGATTCAGCTATCACGTGAACACCCCCTGATATTGTCGAACATACTACAAGAAATTGTACTAACTTTGGAACCCACTGATATATCAATTAATGAGATACGCCATCGTATAGCCCATTATTTAAAGGCAAACAGACTGCAATTTCATTAATGTCGTCCTACGGACTTAAAGAGTAATTCAGGTATTAAAAAACTTGATTTTTCCACGAGAGGAGGAAGCTGAGCTCGGCAGATTGGTATAAAAGAACGGGGTTTTGCTAGGTCAAGTCAGTTCAATTCTCAAATCGCTGCCGTCGCGTAGTCATGCTGTCTCACATGAACGGGTTCGCGAGGTTCGAACTTAAAACATCACATCGTACGAACTCTACGGTAAAGTTTTCGCCAAGACTTATAAAACAGTAACTCGTGTTTTAACTTAGAAACTTTTCTAGTGATATGATACTAACATAATAATTTCAAAGTGTTGTCAAAGATTTATGATATTTAATCACTGTACAGACTTAGTACTTTCCACTGCAAATCAAACAAATTTAATTGATTTAAACTTCTATTCATATTCAAATGAAACTGACTTTAAACATTCAAGAGAAATAAGCGTATGAATATTAAGACGATTTTCAAGTGAAATAATTAAACCTTTAATCTGTCAAACTAATCTATTTCATAAAGTTACCTTAAGTACGTGTGTAGTAATTACTGGCTGAAATTTCAATACTGTTAAACCTTCATCACAAGTGAACAGTATTTGACATTGTATGACATTGCCGTCATAGGAACTTGTAAATATCCGCGAATTAAGTATTTCGTTATGGTAGATAAGACTGATTTTCGTGTGTAAATATGTTATAACTGTGCTTCAACATAAACAGTGAATCCAATCTAATGAGCAATAACAATCATCTACCAGTGATAAAATATTAGTGGAAATTCACGTAGTAAAATACAGTGCCGATTTTACGACTTACAAGCATAGAACACTCACAAGTTAATCTTGTCAGTTGAACGTTTTCGTGTTTATAAATTTTATAAGTGACATCTGAAACCCTGACTTCGCCTATTTTGTCATATAAAGCTGCTGTCATTTTGACTACGTGGGAGTTGGAACGTGGTGACTTCATAGAATTTAAACGTGGTTACTACGCGGGACATGGAACGCGGTTTGAGGTTCGATTCGGAACGTGGTTACTACGCAGGAATCAGACGTGGTACCGTGGGGATAGCATCACAACACCAGCTGTCGAGGACTTCATATGATGTTCGTTGAACCGCATTTCTCTACACTTTCAGTTTGATGTTTGGATGTTTCTGGTGACATGAGTGCCACTGTAAACAAACTTGAGATTTAAACAGACTATATTACAAGTTGAACTGTAGAATCAGTGATTTCATTCATAATTCAACAAACTATTTCGCTCATTGGATTTCACATTAAATTTTATAAATGTTGAGTGACAGTTATAAAATAGACTATAGCACCGAACTTTAGAAGAAGATAAAATTTGCCAAATTTTGAAGTGTTAAAATATTGAAAGTGGTGTAGGGAAATTCATTTTACACGTGTAAGGGTGTTACATTCATTTTCAGTTTTTGTCATTTGAACCAATACTTGATGAACTTTATCAGGAAAGAACTTATTGATTTTCAACGAAAGATAATCGTTTCATGTTAAAAGATGGACATTCATACATATTTATTTTGTTTCAATTAGCCAGGCGACATGAACTTGCTCAGACAATATTTTAATTTGGATTTAATGCTACGAGTCAGAAATAATAGGGAACTTATTCATCAAATTCTCCAGGTGAATAAATTAAGTTTTCAAATATATCCATTATTTCGCTCTGCATCTAAATCTCTCTGTATCTGCTCCCTAAGGACCGTTCCCCCTTCACAAGATTCTCATGCCCATATCCTTAATTTTTCCTGGTACAGTACCAACAGTGACACACAGAAATAGCCATTTTTGTAGATTATAAGCAAAATATACAAATTTGAAGCTGTTAAATTTTATGTACATTGTAAACAGTACAATAATTTTAAACCAACATAATTAGGTTGATTAATCAATATAATGATGCCTGGGTTCATTAGTGTGATAACTCAAAAATGCAATTTTCAAGTATTTATTTGGATAGATTCCTTTCTAATGATCTTTTCTGTTCTCTTGTGTGTTAATTAAGATTCCTCCATTTGTAGATCCCAAAACAGATAAGTTGTAGTAGAAATGAAACGTTGAGGTCAGTTGTGCTACATCTTAGGTATCATAGTTTTCAATTAAAACGTCCACATTTTTGTAAGCAAAGGAAATTTGTGGCATTTAATTTATGTTTTTTTCCAGTGTTGTGGTCACACTAGCTGATTGTTGCCAATTCCCACTTTTCATTTTAGTGCTCATTGTCAGTCAAGTGCTTGTAGCATGTTGATTGCAAACACATTTACACAATTAGTATAAACTAATATAATGGACAGCTACAAGTTAACTATAAATTTGTGCAGGTTGCCTAAAAAATTCAGAATACTTCAAGTAAGTGAATTTATTATCTCCTAAAAGTAGGTAAATAATAATGGAATGATATAATATTATTTCAAAATTGTAATTTTTATCACTGAGGTTAAAAAGTAGCACAAGTGTACATCCTGTTTTCAAACATTTAATGCAGTAGTTTGTTTGAACTGTAGGTGTGCCTTTGGACTATATGGTAATTAATTTTGTGCTGTCAAACCTTTGTTCGTTACTGTGCGCAACGATCTTTGATAATACCTGGGAGATGATGGTATAATCTCGGATTGGTAATCTTAACTGAGCCCCTGTATCGGGAGGTCATGCAGTGGCTAGTCATAGCTTATGATTTGACTTCAGACCAGATTAGTGATGGAAACTATGAATTCTGAAAGGTTTATTTTATTTTGTGCGTGGTTAGAGTCTTCTTGACTGTTATATGACGCATTGATTTCTTCTTACTGTACATTTGCAACCAGTAGCAAAATTTATTCATTTCAGTCCTCAGAACTACCCAGTACCAGCTTACATGCTTTCATTAGTCAGAGTAGAACCATGCACGCAACTGAAGATCGACCAAATACAACTCTGAGAAGAAAATTCTGCTGTTTCTTTGTAATTTTTATGTGACTGGACACAATAGGCTGTTAGAGAACAATCATATATTATTGCCACCAATAAAAATGTTCCTTATGAATACTTTTCACATGCAAAATGCACATTTCTGTTTTTGGATGGAGTTTAAATAGCTTTCTTCTTCCTAAACATGTCTTGTGCAGATGCAGTCTCGAACCAGCAAAGCGACAAGCATTTTGTGTGTATGCTTTTTCATTGGTATATAAGGCTCTGAATGATTCAGTTGACCGGATCTTATGTACTGCATACCACTTTGTTTTATATCTCACCTCATGTGCTATGTTATCCTGACTCATTTCAGCATTCTACAAATATCAAGCAGCAACTTTAATGACTTCTTGCCTTGTCAGTTTGGTACTGAATTACATATGAACAGGTTTTAAGGTTCATAAAATTTCCTAATTGCTGACATGTGGAAAGGCACATGTTTATGAGCTTACCAATTACGGATGAGATTTCCTTCCATTTTCGGAACAACACATCGCCCTGAAATAAATAATTAGTGATGAGGCTAACTTAAGTTTGTGTAGACACATAGTCCTGAACTAAACATGTAGTGATGCAGTGCCCTTTCACTTGTAGATATCGAGTGTCACAAGGCCCTGAGCTGACCTCTTTTTGTCTCTCCTCCATAGTCTTCATATTTATAGACGTGATTACGGTGAAAATAAATTATTATGATCGTCTGCTGTCTATGACGGATGTCAGCAGAAATATGAATTGCAAAATTCCAATCAGGCTAGAATACACTGAAGGTCTCCCGTCTTGTTGTTACTCGTACAATTTCACCGGATATTCAAACTGTCACTCCCGATAAAAACAGATATTCCTGATTTTTTTATTTTGTTGAGTTATATATTATTCTTTATAATGCGTTTATAGGAGTCACTTAAACACGCAATCCAGAGGTGTTCTGCCATTCAAACACTATTTTGTGGAAATAAGGCATAGATATTAGACATAGGCTTTAAGGGAGAAAATTTGAACATAGTAAGTTAAATGTTAGGATGTGCAAAATATCCATTGTATCCCATTTCTATAACAGATTATTCATCAACCTGCTTCTTGTTATTCTGCTCTTTTAATATTAGTCCTGCCTGGTGTTGTGATTCATTGTCTCCAGTTAGTTCGGTCAAGGGCCATGTTTCTATGTAGTCTCACAGCTTTCAGGTCATTTGTTCTATGCTGTCTTGTTTGTCCCCGGTATTCATGTTCGCTTCATTACAAAATCCATAATTTTACACAAAAATTTTAAAATTGTGTTAGTAGTTAACAGGAAGGTAAATGAAGACTATTATACTATAGGATTGCCCACTTTATCATTTAAGGGCTGTCCGAGAATTTTTGGTCAACAAAAATGGCACTTTTTGGAGACTATCTAGCAACTACAAAAATGCATTTATTTTAATGTTTCCTTCGCCGAAGTATCATCGTTAGTGTTCTTGATGTCTCCTACTAAATATAATAGTTTATCACGATTTCACAAAGAATTATAACACCTTCTTTCAAAAATTCAAAAATTTAAAACTTATTTTTCATTTCTTCGTTCTCAGTTTTTGAACAGGGATATATTTTTTTCTCAGTTCTAGTACAAGATATTCCTAAATTAATTATCATCAATTTGAGACCTTTTCGAGGTAGATATCCGATTTAGAACTCGACTCATTGTTGTTCTAACCTGAAAAGAAAACATAGTTTTTAGTTTTGAGTAAATTTAAAGGGTTGTATTATGATTAGACCTCTTTCTTTTTACCTGAAAGTATTAGAATTCTCCCGCTGCATAGGTGCGACCTTCCCCTTCAAGTTTCTTGTCCTATTTTAGCTTTCTTCTTCCCCTCAGGTACCTCCTTCGCTGTCTTTGTTCAGAAGTGCTCTGAAGCTGACTTATGCGTACACATGCCTCATCAGCTTGTGACACTCCTGATGCTGAGTACATATCAGGCACAACCTTAATTCTTCCTAAAACCTCTATTTCAACCTTGTATCCACAATTAAAGTGTAAAACTGCATCCATTACACCCAGTTTGAGAGTGGATAGCCCCACATATGTATCTTTTCTACACCTCTTCCATACCGTACCGTTGCATGACTCATTGGTATTTTGAGTCAAACCATGAAGACATTTGAATAACATTTTTGGATTACAGAGACTTTCATACACAGGCTTCATTGCATGTGCCAACGGCCGTAGCCGTGTTGAAACACCGGATCCCGTGGGGTGCCACGCGCTGTTGGTGGGGGTAAGAGAATGGAGGAGCAGAAAGGAACTGGCCACCCTTCTGCATGTAAACTCCGGCTCAGGAACACCTCTGCGGAGGTTCGAACCTGCCTTCGGGCAGAATAACCCTTACCTTACCATTGCATTAGGACTTCCAGTGGTATTCCTGGTTTATGCTTATAATTTTCAAGTAGGTTGCCAGCTGTGGCTCGTTGGTATGAACACCAGCTGTCTGTTCCTATAGGGCACCTGTGGTGGGGAGGCGCTTTATGGGCAGTCAAATGATACAATGTTGCCCATACAGCATTTGTCATATCTTTTATGAAACTGTAGTTGGAACGCAAAGCAATTCCAAAATAATTCTGACACTTGTCTATTAGTGTTCCAGTTAATTTGCCTCTACCACCCATGGTTTGTTATGTTGTACAATTTTTCTAAGAGCTGTTCCTAAATGCTTTTTATAGTGGCCCACACATTCCAGTTTATTGACTTCTTTACCATTGTATGGATTGGAATCACACACTACCTTGTAACTTTTGGAATCCCCATCCCATAGAAATCTACATACTCCAGACCTCTACTCTCACCTGAGCGAGAAAATATTTTTACTGTTCCGTATTAGGCAAAGACCCACTGTAATTTTTGGCAAAGACTGCACCCTGATCCAGCTTTCCAACCTAAAAAAATGGGGAATGCTTATAATCATTTGAATGCTTCTTACATCCAATACAGTTTCTGGACATTATATCACAGTAGAACAGATCAAGAAATTCGGCAGGACTACTCTGCAATGGCTGCTTACAATGATTAATGGGTGTGTATATAAGCTTTATATTCCCAAGCTCTGGAGGAAAGCTCGAGTGGTTGCACTACTTAAGCCTGGTAAGGAGCCAAACGATCCTAAAAGCTTTCGCCCAGTATCATTGTTATGTCATTTTTTCAAGATCTTCGAGCGCCTTATCCTTAACCGAATCAGTGGCATCCTCGAAGGAAAGTTCATTCCTCAACAAGCTGGTTTTCGACCTGGAAAGTCATGCTGCAGTCAAATCCTGAACCTTACTCAACACATCGAGGATGGTTTCGAACAGCGTAAGGTAACTGGAGTTGCTTTTGTTGACTTAACAGCTGCCTATGACATCATCAACCACAGGAAGTTAATGAGGAAAATTTACCAACTCACTAATGATTATCAACTAACATCTCTTATTGGCATTCTCCTGCAAAATACAAGATTCCAAGTGTCTCTCCATGGTAAGAAGAGCAGATGGCGCGTACAAAAGAACGGTTTACCTCAAGGCAGTGTGCTAGCCCCTGTGCTCTTTAACATTTACACTAATGATCAGCCCTTAATGGAACATACCAGGCTTTTCATCTATGCCGACGATACTGCAGTGGCTGCCCAAGGAAAGACATTTGAAGAGGTGGAGGAAATGTTGACTTATGCACTAGATACTCTTGGATCTTACTATGAAGGCAATCATCTAAAGCCAAATCCCAACAAGACTCAGGTGTGCGCATTTCACTTAAGGAATAGAGAAGCTCGGCGGGAACTGGACATTATATGGCAAGGTAAACGACTAGAACATTGTCCAACACCTGTGTATCTAGGTGTTACTCTTGACCGAACACTGTCCTTCAAGAAACATTGCCACAACACCAGGCTGAAAGTTAGTTCACGGAACAATCTTTTGAGAAAGCTCACAGCCACCACCTGGGGAGCAAGCCCTCACGTCCTGAGAACCTCTGCTCTTGCTATGTGTGTGTCCGCTGCAGAGTACGCTTCACGTGTGTGGAGTGCATCCACTCACACCAAGGAGGTTGACATTGCAATCAACGAGACTGTACGTATCTTGTCGGGATGTCTGAAGCCAACCCCAGTTGACAAACTCTACCCGATAGTTGGAATAGCTCCCCCCGCTATCAGAAGGGCTGTTGCTGCTGATGCAGAGAGGACAAAGCAGACTAGTGATTCTCGCCACCCACTGCATGATCACCAGGCTGTAGTCTGTCGACTGAAGTCGAGAAAGAGCTTCATCACCAGGACTCAACCACTGGTAGGAACACCTGAGTCTAACCGCATCACCAGGTGGAAGAGCGTGCTGCCGCCTGATACTCCTGCAAAGGAAGAGCTAGCTCCAGGAAATGACCTGCCCTACCCTATTTGGAGATCACTTAATCGTCTTAGGGTGGGCGTACCTCTTTGCAAGACCGACATGCAAAAATGGGCCATACTTCCAGCTGATGGAGACGCATCCTGCGAGTGTGGTGTAACACAAGATCCGAACCACCTGCTCATCTGTCCCCTACTAGAACATCCCTGCACTACACAGGACCTGATCGAGGCGAACAACAAGGCCATCGGAGTCGCTACATTTTGGAAATGCTGACCGGACACGGAATGATGATGAGTACATACTATGTGAGGAACACAACGGGAATGCACGGGTCCATGAGATTTGTACAACTGTGTGACGAACACCATGGGTTTGCATTCCGAGGAACACCACGGGTCTGGTTTTTACCTGTGATTAGTACCCACTATGTGAGGAACACCACGGGATAGTACGGTTCCCTTAGATTTGTACAAATAAGTGACGAATACCATGGGTTTGCGTTCCGAGGAACCCCACGGGTTTGGTGCTTACATGTGATTAGTACCCACTATGTGGGCTACACCACGGGCTAGTACGGGTCCCTGTGATTAGTGACCACCATGTTAGGAACACCAAGGTTTTGCGTTGCCTATGAGTGGCGCCCTTATGTGAGGAACACCATAGGTCTGCGTTACCTGTGCATAGTACATTACCTATGAGTAGTACCGCAATGCGAGGAACACCGTGAGTCTACGTTACTTGTTATTAGTACCGCTACGTGATAAATATCATGTTTCTGCTTTACTAACGACGTGTACCTTTATGAGGGGCCGTTGACCTGGATTTTGGACCCCTTTGGACAAAAAGCATCATCGATTCAGGGATGTGCTTTGGAAGCAGTCCCTCGGTCAGTACGTACCATTGTTTTAGATACCTTCTGGGAAGGTGGGTCATTGCGTATCGCATCCACTGATTGTTTTATATTCCTAATCATTGTTCACCGTCGCGATTTTAAATTCTAGTCGGAGGATTGATTTGGAATAATTAGTAAATTTTAATACTGTGATATGGATCTGCTGACAATTTTAAATTCATTTTCATTCTTTCATTATTCATAGTCAAGTTTTGAATTCCTGGATGACATGAAGTCTTTAAACAGAATTGGGAGATCAAAGGACAAAGTAAAGAACATCCACCAGATACTATTGCTAGTGTCTGGCACTAGCCAGCACCACTGTAATATGTATCATCATGCTTGTAATTTTTGCTGTATTATAGGACTGGATCTAATAAATAAGTGGCCTCCATAAGTTAATCTTATAGACTGTTTCGAAACATTCGATGCGGCACTGCGAATTTCTTCGAAGCACTGTGTCGACACTCAGCGCACTTCCGTCTCGGAATGCGAGAGAACAGTGTTTCATGATTTCGTGGTGGAACATAACCACGCTTCGTAGCTAAGTCCAATTCACTGAATAAAACGATAAAATATAAAGTTCATGAAATATTTACCTAGCAAATGTACGATGAACAGTACCTAGTAATCTTCGTAAGTGAACTAACTAGAATAATTATAAAATATGTACAGTCACAACACTTCGTCGCCATCCTGATAAGGAGAGAGGAAGAGGGTCAGTTTTGAGATCGCACCAACTGCGCGCAACGTATGTTATATAATCGTATATTCTTTTTACAATTTTCTGAGGCTGGTGGTGTTTCTTGTCGATAATTTAAAATCAGTCAGGTGTGGCCATGGCATGGATCTCTTATATTCTATCGCTTTTCCCACACCAGTGGGATCGTGGGTGCGAGATGTGTCTCACATGTGGATTTGACTCTGTTTTACGATCTGATGCTCATCACGGCGCCAAACCTAAGTGATGGGATGTAATCATTATTGCGTGTTGGTAGTAGTACGGCTATGTACTGTATGTACTAAAACAAACAACCGTCAGCATATTCTGTACTGAGTCAGCACCTGAGGTCATTGACCCCCTGAAAGGTCATTCTCCACTAGCATACATACATACTGTCCCCGCCGGATTTTGCCTAATATAAAAAGCCTATTCTCACAGACGCCATGTTAGACAGGACTAACCTCGCTTTAACAGTGAGATGCTCTTCCCGTCGCCATATTGCCAATGCCCTTCCCGACGCCATTTTGGAGGGGCCTAAATTCGCAAGGCCTAGTTTTACAGCCTGATGCCCATCCCGGCGCCATCCATCTTGGAGGGGCCTAACATCACATGACCTAGTGTTACGGTCAGATGTCCATCCCGCCACCATTTGGGATGGGGTCTAACTACACAGTGGCTATTTTGGACATAGGTTTCTCCGGCTAGATACACTTACCTCATCACATACGCCGTTCTGGAGGGCCTATCAACACAGTCGCAATCTTGGGCGCAGTTTTACTGTTAGATGTCCTTCCCTTATCACAGGCACCATTTTGGATGGGCATAACTACACAGTCTTCACCTTGGGCCCAGTTTTACGGTCAGATAACCTTCTCTCCTCATAGGCGCCATTCTGGAGGGGCCTAACAACGCAGTTGCCAACTTGGAACCCAGCTGCTGGGAGGTCAGCTCAAGGCTTTACGTCTCCATTCGACAGTAACGAACAAGTCCAAACATGCATAACCATGGCGACGTGATCTTAATGCGGACTGGCGCAGGCCTTTAGAGCTGTGACATCACAGTATGGCAAATGTCAAGGATTTACGTCTCTACCCGATGGACTACTTTGCTGTGCACCTACGCTCTCGAGAGGTCAGCTTATGGCTTTGCGACTCCATCCGAGAGATAGATGCCCTTCTCCTCCTCATGCTCTTGCGCAGTATTACGTCCGACGGGACAGAGCATGTGTAATACTAAAGTCTTTCTGTTTCTTAACATGTAGTGATCACGTCGACATGATAATGCATGATTTGACTTGTTCGTTGAAAAGGTTACTCTCTAGTAATCTCAAGCCTTTGCGATAGGTGTACGGAGGCAAAGGGAGTGCAATAAGTAGAACTATTTAAATTAACAAAATAGTTATTTTGTAATTTTTTACGAAATTAAACAAGCTACTACCGGTTTTATCGCATTTCTACATGTGATGTCGCCGTCTACAACGGTAGGTGCAATGAGTTCGTTGTTGTAACTCATGTGCGTCTTATTTTTAAAGAGCAATTACACAATAATACCCCTACGACATACTTCTTCGTCTGTTTCTTGAACCTCTCGTCCATACACTGTGTAACCAGCACCTTGATAACCTTTTAGGAGTTGTAATCGTTCAACGAGTAAGTTAAGGTCTTTACAGTATCTTACATCTGCATAGGGGAACAGAGATTTTGCTGTTAACATTAAGAATACCTGCAGTCAGTTGATGCATAGAGAACGGAAGAACTTGTTTTGATGTAGTATGTGGTTCTGCAATGTCATCTGTTGATAAAAACTTAACACGGTTTGATCGTGAGGAAGCGGTAAAATCTTCTTCCTTTTCTTTATCTTCTATTACCACATCTTGCTTCTCTTCTTGAGATATTTGCACAGCGACACAACGTGTAGTCGGCCCAGAAAATAAAGTAGAATGAAAAAGTTATATGGTACAGAAATGTTGAGTTCTTCTTCCTCTTCCTCCTTATGCATCTCCTCTCCTTGCTTCTCTTTATCTGGTGATGTGAGGTTAGTAACAGAACTTGTAGTAGGCTGAGACGATGTCGTATCGTTTGGATCACGCTTCTTTATATTGCGATTTCGACATTTAGTCAAAGTTTCTAAGCGTTCTACTGGTAGATTACTTAAACAAATGTCTTTAGAATTCACATGTCATGTGAGATTATCACGCCTGTTGTACGTAGCAGTACATTGTTTGCATGGAAATATTCCGAACTTACGCTTTACAGTTTTATGTCGTTGAAAATGTTCTCGTCTTGAAAAAGTCACACTACAAAAATCATACTTAAAATAATAAATGTTTTAATATTATCGTGCACACTTAGGTAGGTACGATGTATAGTTTTACACTGCAACCGACAATAACAACAACTGTCCATCTCCCATAAGCAGAACTGATTGTCATATGAATGTAAGTAATAACACATTTCCTTTTGTTATAGAACTACAAAGTCTATGAGGGGAATACTGAACAGCGTTGTGGTGGAAACGGTGACGGGAGGCGCATCTGTCTCTAAAACTAGGTCCTGTGTAGTTAAGCCCCACCAAAGTGGCAACGCGAGGGAAATCTTTACGTAATATTAGGCCCTGTGTCGTTAGGCCCTTCAAAATACGACGGGAGGGGTATCTGTCCGTTAAACTAGGCTCTGTGTAGGTAGGCCCCTCGAAATCTCGACATGAGGGGCATCCGTTCGTAAAACTAAGCCCTGTGTAGTTAGGCCGCTCCAAAATGTTGACTGGAGGGGCATCTGTCCGTAAAACTAGGTCCAAGATTGCAACTGTGTAATTAGGCCCCTCTAAAATGGTGGCGAGTGGGGCATCTGACCGTAAAACTGGACCAAAGATGGCGTGTGTGTAGTTAGGCTCTTCCGAAATGGCGATGGGAGGGGCATCTGACTATAAAACTAGGTCCTGTTTAGATTGATCCCACCAAAATAGCGACAGGAGGGATATCTGACCGTAAAAAGGCCCAAGGTGGCGATTGTATAGTTAGGCCTTTGACCGGGCGAGTTGGCCATGCGGATAGGGGTGCGCAGCTGTAAGCTTGAATCCGGGAGATGGTGAGTTCGAACGCCACTGTCGGCAGCCCTGAAGATGGTTTTCCATGGTTTCCCATTTTCACACAAGGCATATGTTGCGGCTGTACCTTAATTAAGGCCACGGCCTTTTCCTTCCCACTCCTAGACATTTCCTATCCCTTCGTCGCTATAAGACCTTACTGTGTCGGTGCGACGTAGAACAATTCCTAAATAATGATAATATTATTGCCATGTGACCTCCGGAGAAGCCCAGAGCGTCTGCCATGCTAGAGACTGCACATGACGTCGACTACTCAGCTATGGATAGTCAAATAAGTAGGGGTAGGTACGTGGTTTTCCGTTTCCCATCCCCCTACATAGAGAGGTACTGACATTCTCTCTAGTTGTATTCCGTGCGGTTAGGGGCGTGCGGCTGTGAGCTTGCATCCGAGAGAGATGGTCGGTTCGGAAAAAAACGGATTTTCTGAAGTGCGATCTATAACAGAGTTTATTAATGTTGTCGGGGAAATACTGACGGTTTTATCGATGGTCTATTACATGTCATCATCGTCATCATGGAGTTCTCCATGATCTTTTCCCCCCTACCCCCGTCCTGTAAGATTCCGACTATCTATATCGGCATGGTAGCCATGTTCGTTAAGGAGTTAAGTCTATTTGGACTACCACTGTGGTCCAGGCCTCTAGAGATAGCAGGCTGCAGCGTTAAGTTAGGTACAATCCAGCATTTGCATAGAAGGGAAGCGGTAAAGCCTGGAAGTCTGCTTCGCGTTTAGCTGATGTGTGAATCGAACGCACCTCTACTCAGAAAAATCCCTGATCTGACCGGAAATCGAACCGGCCACGAACTATCCGATGTAGGCTGTGTAGACTACGAACTAGCCTTAGATGCAGGTAGAAAGAAAATCCCTAACCTGACCGGGAATCGAACCTGCCCATAAACTACCCCCTCAAATGCAGGTAAAAATCCCTAACCTAGCTGGGAATCGAACCCGACGAGGCATTTTGCCTGGTGTAAAAATGTTAAATCACGGAAAACTAACATCATGGGAGCTAACGACAGTAGGGTTGGAGGGGTCGAACCTACCATCAACCCGGTTGCAACTGCACATAATAAATGAGACAATACGAATACTGTTTTTATTATTTCGTCTATGTTGTGTAGTGGTTAACGTAATTAGCTAGTATTGTATGTGTAAAATTGAAACACAGCAATGTCCAGTGCATGCAGTATGCTGACACATTGAAATTGAGCACATCCGCTTTCCTCTTGGCAAACAGCAGACACAGTCGAACGCTGTTTGACGACCACGGGGCACTTAGCTGTGTCCTAGCTAATTGCATCCTTCGCTATACAACAGAGATCTTTCCTTCAAAGATTATATTACGTTATCTCAGGTAAGTTTACATAATTTCTAAGTGTAATCAACGATTATACGGCATTAAACGTGTTCCACGCTCCTATTATTCATGGATAATCAATTATAATAATAATTTTTCTTGCTTTTCTGAAACAAGATTAATAATATTAATAGCCATAGTCTACAAACGACCATCTCAGCCGTTATTCACAACTGGTCAATGAAGATGGCTTTCCATGGTACCGGTATCTCATTTTCACTTGAGGCAAATGCTTAGGGCTGATTCTACATGTATACAATTTCTTAAATGTAATCAACGATTGTACGCCATTAAGCGTGTTCCATGTTCGTGTTATTCATGGTTAATCAATAATAATAATAATAATATTTTTTCTACCTTTCCTAAACAAGAATAATAATATTAATAGCCATAGCCTATCATGCGATCGCATCTTAAGGCACCAATTCACTGTGCTCTTGTTCTTCTGCTTCTTCCACTAGCAGGCAAGAGTCGGGACGATTCTTGAAAAATCCTGCTTTCAAGAAACAATTTGATATGGTAGTTGGCTTCACAGCTTTACAAGACATTGCAATGAAGTGAATTGCACCCAAGATTGAAACTTTAAATGATGACAGAACATTTCCAGCATCCATAAGGAATAAAATAAGCTGTACCAGCTTCTCCCTATAGAATGACTTGAAAGGTTGTATAGTAACTACATCCATAGGCTGCAGCTTGCATGTGCAGTTAGCGGGCAGAAATTCTAAGTGCACATTCCCCAAATGAACATCCAGAGGATGTGCAGGACCGCAGTCGATGAAAAGGATCATTCTATTTTGCACAGCCATTTCTGAATCGAGAGCAGCTAACTGCTGTCGAGAAAGATAAAAGGTCGTCCAAGCTTTAGGATTGGCATCATAGGCAGTTGCCAATGATAAAGATAAAGCATGTTGTTAATCCTGTTACAGAGGACCGGAAAGAAGGCATTGCGCTGTGCGCCTCTATCAAGGGCAATAATTTTTGTGATTAGAACATATATAGTCTGTTGTTGTCTTACAGTAAAGATTTGAATAGTCATCATAAATTCCCTATCGTGTTCTAAACAGAAAAAATTACCTTGATTTTATGTTAGAACGAGGGACGCGCGGTATCTCGTTGATAAAATTCAATCTACTCCTCCTCCTCATCATGTGATCTAGTTATACGGATAGATGTCCTCCTCTTTCTCATCGTCCGGCCCAGTTTTACGAATAAATCCCCTTTCCTCCTCGTCCTCCTCCTTATCTAGTTGTATAGTCAGATACCACTTCCCGCCTCTTCCTCCTTATTAGACCCAGTTTTACAGATAAATGCCCCTAGCCTCCTCCTCCTTCTCTTGTTTAGTTTTATGATAAAATATACTTCATGAACATAATTAGTGATTTTTTGTATAATACTCACACAGCAGAGGCGCACGTTTTAAATTGCGGCTCTTAACAGAACAAGAACAGTGACTACTCTTCTACAGATTCAATTCCTACAGTGAGAGATAGTGGGTTTAAAACGGATTTACTGTAGGCCAATCTTAGGCCAATCTATAACAGTGTTTATTAATGTTGTTTACGTTTTCCTATCCTCCTACATATTCCTCCGTTCTGCATAGCGGGTGAGAACTACCTAGGGAGCGAGGTTGTATTCCATGCGGTTAGAGGGCGTGCGGCTGTAAGCTTGCATCCGAGAGAGAGTTAGTGTGTTCGAAGAAACGGGCTATCGTGTTCAGTTCTAAGGACCCTAAGTATTTTTATTATAGGTATATTCTGAAGATTATTATTATTATTTTTATTATTATTATTATTATTATTATTATTATTATTATTATTATTAGTATACCTGCCTCAGGGGATTAGTAGTAAGAGAGTGCCAGCCTCCGGATCCCAAGATAGCGGGTTCAAACTCGGCAGAGGCAGTCGGATTTTTGAAGAAAGGAGAAATTCCATTCGACACACCATGTCGTACGATGTCGGCATGTAAAAAGGTCTCTGATAACACATCTCGTGTTTATCAGACAAAGCCAAAGCCATAGGCACTCCAAAAGAGATTCGGTTTACTCTGCTATCTACTAGCCCTAGAGTAAAGCACGACTTATTTCTTTCGACTTTCCTCAACTAGATGGGATTTATAACGACGGTGGGGCAGGAAAGGTCTAGGAGTGGGAAGTAAGCGGCCAGCACAGCCGAGTTCAGAGCCTCTAGAACCCTGCTTCATTCATGTAATTACGTTTTATAGTGTAGTCAACACAGAAAAGGCATACAAATAATTGTGTAATTTCCTGTTTCTGCCCGCAGTAGAAGACCTGTTCCATTCCTTCACTGCCTGCAGCATTTGCCTATGCACAGCCGAGATGGTTGATTAATAGGCTATAGGTATTAATATTATTCTTGTTTTGGAAAAGTAAAATTATTATTATTATTATTATTATTATTATTATTATTATTATTAGTAGTAGTATAATACAGGGATTTGGCCGCCACCGCCACCTCCGGCTCCCAGTGGCCACCTCCACCTCAGCCAGTGGCCTCTTCCAGTACTGCCAACTTAACCTAACTAGCGCGACAGTACTGCCAACTTAACCTAACTAGCGCGAAATTTGAATTTGTAAACAAAGCCACGTGCTTTTTGACAGCTGTCATCGACAACAACGCATCGCTAACCTCAGTACTGCCATCTTGACGGGCCTAAACCTCAGTAGTGCCAACTTAACCTAACTAGCTCGAGATAAACAAAGCCACGTGCTTTTTGACAACCACGTGCTTTTTGACAGACAACAACGCATCGCAAACCTCAGTACTGCCATCATGACGGGCCTAAACCTCAGTAGTGCCAACTTAATCTAACTAGCATGAGGTAAACAAAGCCACGTGTTTTTTGACAGCCACGTGCTTTTTGACAGATTTGTAAACAAAGCCACGTGCTTTTTGACAGACAACAACGCATCGCTAACCTCAGTACTGCCATCTTGACGGGAATAAACCTCGGTGGTACCAACTTAACCTAACTAGCGAGAGGTAAACAAAGCCACGTGCTTTTTGACAGCCACATGCTTTTTGACAGCTGCCATCCGCCATCTTTGAGCACCGTGCTGCCCTCTTTCGTCAGCTGTCATCGGCAGTGCTGCCATCTTGACGGGTCTAAACCTTAGTGCTACCAACTTAACCTAACTAGCGCGAGGTAAACAAAGCCACGTGTTTTTTGACAGCCGTCATCCGCCATCTTTAATCCATAGAGCACAGTGCTGCCCTCTTTAGCTACTTACCTTTGAAATGTGGTGGCGGATAATTTGAAAAATGCTTTTTGACAGCAGCCATATCGCATCGCAAACCTCAGTGCTGCCCTCTTTAGCTAGATACCTGTGGTAGCAGACAATTCCACGTGACAGCAGCCATCTTTAATCAAGAGAGCACCGTGCTGCCCTCTATGTGGTGGCGGCAAATTGAAAAATTCCACGTGCTCTTGTTTGGAAACAAACTCACGTGCTTTTTTGACAGCTACCATCCACCATCTTTAATCAACAGAGCACAGTGCTGTACTCTTTAGCTAGATACCTTTGAAATGTGGTGGCGGCAATTTGAAAAATTCTATGTGCTCTTGTTGGCCAGAGAGAACAGTGCTGCCCTCTATGTGGTGACGGCAAATTGAAAAATTCTACGTGCTCTTGTTTGAAAACATACTCACGTGCTTTTTTGACAGCTGTCATCCGCCATCTTTAATCCAGAGAGAACAGTGCTGCCCTCTATGTGGTGGCGGCAAATTGAAAAATTCCACGTGCTCTTGTTTGAAAACATACTCACGTGCTTTTTTGACAGCTGTCATCCGCCATCTTTAATCCAGAGAGAACAGTGCTGCCCTCTATGTGGTGGCGGCAAATTGAAAAATTCCACGTGCTCTTGTTTGAAAACATACTCACGTGCTTTTTTGACAGCTGTCATCCGCCATCTTTAATCCAGAGAGAACAGTGCTGCCCTCTATGTGGTGACGGCAAATTCCACGTAGAAACAAAGCCATGTGCTTTTTTGTCAGCTGTCATCCGCCATCTTTAATCACCGTGCTGCCCTGTGACGGCAAATTCCACGTAGAAACAAAGCCATGTGCTTTTTTGACAGCTGTCATCCGCCATCTTTAATCACCGTGCTGCCCGGTGACGGCAAATTCCACGTGCTCTTATTTGGAAACAAAGCCATGTGCTTTTTTGACAGCTGTCATCCGCCATCTTTAATCACCGTGCTACACTCTATGTGGTGGCGACAAATTCTAAATGCTTTACAAACCCATGTGCTTTTCTGACAGAGCTGTCATCCACCATCTTTAATCACCGTGCTGCCCCGGTGACGGCAAATTCCACGTGCTCTTGTTTAGAAACAAAGCTTTTAATCCAGAGAGAACAGTGCTGCCCTGGTGGCGGTAAATTCCACATGCTCTTGTTTGGAAACAAAGCTTTTAATCCAGAGAGAACAGTGCTACCCTGGTGGCGGTAAATTCCACGTGCTCTTGTTTGGAAACAAAGCTTTTAATCCAGAGAGAACAGTGCTACCCTGGTGGCGGTAAATTCCACGTGCTCTTGTTAGTTCGTGATTTAAAATCTAAGCTAGCTGTAAATCCCCGATTCTCGACAGATTCTTAATCCGAGTTGTCAGGAAGGGCAACCAAGAGCTTAGATACTACTAGTTTTGCATCAGGGAGGGCGACTAGTCTTAAAACAAATTCTTGCGATTTAAAATCTTAGTTTTGCGTCAGGAAGGACATCCGGCCGTAAAACAATAGTTCGTGATTTAAAATCTAAGAAGTGCATCTAGCTGTAAATCCCCGATTCCCCGTGTTAGACGTTGTAAAACAGATTCTTAATCCGAGTTGTCAGGAAGGGCAACCGGTCGTAAAACTATGGTGTATGAGGTTAGATACTGCTAGTTTTGCATCAGGAAGGACAACTCTACACATTCATGTGATTTAAACACATTTTTATCCCCAAGAGAATCGAACCCGAGACTACCGGGTGAGAGGCATGCATACTGTAGGCTATAGATTTGTTCTACAGTCCTCGAAGTATCGGCACAGTCATTCTGAGCGAGTTGTGTAGAATGCATGTGTTAGCTGAAATTGTACACGTATCTTCCGGCTCGACCTTGAGCGAGGACACTGATAAGCGGCTTGTAACTCGCGAACGTCTTCTTAGCTGAGTACCATTCAAGCTCTTAAAACACAGTACTAATTAAGGTTGTAAAATATTCTGAAATAGTCCTCCTCTGTAGTGCAGTAGTTAGCTGCTACCCTCGGGGGTCCGAGTTCGATTCCTGGCTCTGCCACGGAATGTGTAGCATTTAGCCTATGTAAGTTCCTAACGTAAACTATCATGATTGTACGGAGAGGTTAAAACACACACAGTGCCTACTCCTATCGAAAGAACCTGCACGGTACCGGCATGTAGGCTTCTCCTGGTGAAGGAGCTTGCACATGGTTTAACGCCTCCTATCAACAGCCCTTACTTAATGCTGGCTTTTTTGCACACCCCGCCTCACACCATAGTTTTATACGACCGGCTGCCCTTCCTGACTAGGATTTTAAATCGCAGTATACGTGATAAATTTGTTGTAGCGGGTTTTATAACTAGATATCCCGGTACCGATACATAGCCTACTCCACTGAAGAAGCCTGCACAAGGCTTATTGCCTCCATCCGACAAATGAATCAGCATCAACACTCTTATACTCAAAAAATCATTTTCGAAGGAGTCTGCACAAGGTTTAACGTCCCCATCAACAGCCCTTACTTATTGCTAGCTTTTTGGCACACCCCGCCTCACACCATAGTTTTATACGACCGGCTGCCCTTCCTGACTAGGATTTTAAATCGCAGTATACGTGATAAATTTGTTGTAGCGGGTTTTATAACTAGATATCCCGGTACCGATACATAGCCTACTCGACTGAAGAAGCCTGCACAAGGCTTATTGCCTCCATCCGACAAATGAATCAGCATCAACACTCTTGTACTCAAAAAAATCATTTTCGAAGGAGTCTGCACAAGGTTTAACGCCCCCATCAACAGCCCTTACTTATTGCTAGCTTTTTTTTGCACACCCCGCCTCACACCATAGTTTTATACGACCGGCTGCCCTTCCCGACTAGGATTTTAAATCGATATCCCGACATAGCCTACTCCTACCGAAGAAGGCAGCTTAACGCCTCCATCCAACAAATGAATCACACTCAAACACTCTTCAATCATTCTCGCTACTTCGGAAGATAGCGGGTTCGAACTGGAAGCCGTAAATGCTAGGCGAGGGGCCTGCGTGATCGTCATTACATGATCTAGCTTTAGCTCAATACCTACAGGTAAGGAATACCGCGTATGTACCCTCGAGAAGTCGAGGATCACACGCTAACTTTCCAAGGATCGAACTCTTAAATTCTGACACCTCGGTATCAACAGGAGGTTTGAATACGTCAGCCTGCAGGTAGGAGCTCTTGTTTGCATTCGTTCCGACTGTACCGCAGTTGTCAGCTCAGCGATTATCATATCCGCTTGGTAACAAGCAGAATATTTAGCCGCAGCAGTCTGCGCGAAGTGCTCACAGTTCTCTGTATGCGTTTATTACGTACACACACATCTCCCGTCTGCAGTGAATATTATTCTTCAGCCTTTATCTTAAGGTAAGGTAGAACTGTTAATTACCTTTTTTTATTTGCAAAGCAACTTCTACGCTAGACATCTACATTCATATATGTTTGTTCTTTTTTTAGGTACCGTTCGAAAGTACGCAACAATTTTATTCATCCGAGTAACAGTCTGCAGCACGTGCATTTTTTAAAAAGGTATGTTTTCGAACTTTGAGTTGTAAAGATAACTAGGTTAGATGATGCACCCTACACTACATTCATATATGTTTCTTCTTTTTCTTTTAGGTACGGCTAGAATATTATCATTCGAGTTTCAGGCTTGAACGCACGCATTTTATACATCAGAGTAACCGTTTGCAGCGCGAAGATTTTAAGGTATGTCTGACCTCTATTCGTTGAAACTTGGTTTCTTCTAAAACATCGTAACTTTAAGCAATTGATAAATAGTTGTTTTCTTCAATCCTCACGCTATAGACGTGGTATAATTTCAAACACGCACACATAGCTATGTCCGTCCTCAACAGGCTTAAACTTCGTTTCTTCCGTAACTTTAAGCAATTAGTTGTTCTCTTTAATCCTCACGCTATAGACGTGGTATAATTTCAAACACGCACACACATAGCTATATCTGACCTCAACTAGCTGAAAATTGGTTTCTTCTAAAACATCGTAACTTTGAGCTATTGATAAATAGTTGTTCTCTTTAATCTACATACTATAGACGTAGTGCGTACATAGCTATGTCTATCCTCAACAGGCTGAAACTTGGTTTCTTCTAAAACATCGTAACTTTAAGCAATTGATAAATAGTTGTTTTCTTCAATCCTCACGCTATAGACGTGGTATAATTTCAAACACGCACACATAGCTATGTCCGTCCTCAACAGGCTTAAACTTGGTTTCTTCCGTAACTTTAAGCAATTGATAAATAGTTGTTCTCTTTAATCCTCGCGCTATAGACGTGGTATAATTTCAAACACACACACATAGCTATATCTGACCTCAACTGGCTGAAAATTGGTTTCTTCCGAACATCGTAACTTTAGTCTATTGATAAATAGTTGTTCTCTTCAACCTACATACTATAGACGTGGTATAATTTCAAACACGCACACATAGCTATATCTGGCCTCAACTGGCTGAAAATTGGTTTCTTCTAAAACATCGTAACTTTGAGCTATTGATAAATAGTTGTTCTCTTTAATCTACATACTATAGACGTGGTATAATTTCAAACACACACACACATAGCTATGTCTATCCTCAACAGGCTGAAACTTGGTTTCTTCTAAAACATCGTAACTTTAAGCAATTGATAAATAGTTGTTTTCTTCAACCTACATACTATAGACGTGGTATAATTTCAAACACGCACACATAGCTATGTCCGTCCTCAACAGGCTTAAACTTGGTTTCTTCCGTAACTTTAAGCAATTGATAAATAGTTGTTCTCTTTAATCTACATACTATAGACGTGGTATGATTTCAAACACGTACACATAGCTATGTCTGCCCTCAACGGGCTGAAACTTGGTTTCTTCTAAAACATCGTAACTTTAGTCTATTGACAAATAGTTGTTCTCTTTAATCTACATACTATAGACGTGGTATAATTTCAAACACGCACACATAGCTATGTCCGTCCTCAACAGGCTTAAACTTGGTTTCTTCCGTAACTTTAAGCTATTCATAAATAATTGTTCTCTTCAACCTACATACTATAGACGAGGTGCGTACATAGCTATGTCCGTCCTCAACAGGCTTAAACTTGGTTTCTTCCGAACATCGTAACTTTAGTCTATTGATAAATAGTTGTTCTCTTTAATCTACATACTATAGACGTGGTATAATTTCAAACACGCACACGTAGCTATGTCTGTCCTCAACAGGCTTAAACTTGGTTTCTTCCGAACATCGTAACTTTAGTCGTTCTCTTCAATCCTCATGCTATAGGCCTAACTCACAGCCATGTCCAACCTCTATAGGTTGAACATCACAACTTTAGGCTAATCTCTATTGGTTGTTCTCTTTTCAGAACTTGTTGCATACGCTGTTCACCTAAACACTTTTTTCGAAGAAAGTGAAGACACTATGTTCCCATGCGAGCTGTGTAAGACAATGTTCACAAGACGTGACAGCCTTGCACGCCATGTAAAAACAAAACATCATCAGCTATCTGCTTGCGACTATAACCCTACTATGTTCCCCTGCGAGCGGTGTAAGGCAACGTTCGCAAGACAGGATAACCTCGCACGTCATATAAAAGCAAAACACCCTAGCATAACATCTGCTTTATGTGATGTTTGTGGGCTGTACTTCGCTAATGTAGAGCAATACCAGGCTCACTTAGCAGAGGTACATCAAATATCTACTTGCCCTCAGGTAGTAGTAGGGAAAAAGCGTGCAGCTACTGATGTAGCTGTAGAAAGTACTAGTAGTAAAAAACCTAGGAAAAATGAACTTCAAACTATTCACTGCGAGCACTGTAACACTGATGTACCATCTTCGCATTTTCAGGGACACTTACGGAGTAATGTGCATAAAAATAATGCGTGTAGAAGTGGTAGTAACGCAAACATCGAGGAAATTAATACAGCATTTAAAAGTAGGATTGCTAGTTACCGAATTCGCACCAGTCAAAAGTTTCAGAGCACTTCAAACTTTTTAAATAGCGTTCAACCGGATGTACAACAGCTTCTTGCTAAATCTTTGTCCAATCATAGTTTATTTAAAGTTAATTTTGAACTTTTCGCCTTGTACATTAAAAGCACGGATGAATCCGAAATAACGGACATTAAATCATTTAATACGAAGAATTTTGTCATAAGTCAGTCGACTAATTTTGGCGATGTACTTAGGGATGTCTCTAACATTATTTCAACTAAGAGCGAGGAATTTCAGGAAAAGGAATCAGGGTGGGCTTTAGTTGAAATAATGTATCTAGAAGTTAACATCAATAAGTACAATCCTATGCGTGGATCTTCGCACATCGAGCTGCCGACATGGATTCAGCGAAAAGAAGCTGTTGTAAACATCCAAAACAATGACGAAGCATGTTCTGCTTGGGCGGTGATGTCAGCTTTAAATCCTGCTAAATCGAATGTAGCGTATAGAACATCATCCTATCCACACTATTCAACGCAGCTAAATTTCGATAGTATAGAATTTCCTGTGCAGATAAAGGATATTAAGCGCTTTGAGGAACTAAATAACATTAGTATTAATGTGTATGGTGTAGAGAAAAAGTCTGTAGTAGGTCCTCTGTATTATACATGTCATAAGAAGAGTACTCACGTTAATTTACTCTATATTGAAAACAGTGAGAATAGCCACTTTTGCTGGATTAAAAATCTGAGTAGACTTGTTGGCAGTCAGTTATCCAAAGAAAGGTGTAAAAAGTGGCTATGTGATGGATGCTTGCAGTATTTTAGAACTGAAGATCAGTTAACGAAGCATTCCAAGAATGACTGCAATCATGTACGTACAGAGATACCTACTACAGGCAATAATGTTTTAAAATTTACAAATTTTCACAAGCAGATGTGGGTACCGTTCGTGATTTATGCAGACTTTGAAGCCATCCTCACGCCATTCAACACATGCTCACCTAATCCTGACAACTCTTTCACTAATACTACGCACATGCATGTCCCGTATAGCTTCGCGTATTACATCAAGTGTAGTTACGATAGTACGCTTAACAAGTTAGAGCTGTATCGAGGACATGATGCTGCTAAAGTATTTTTAGAAAGACTTGAAAGTGATGCAGTTCGTCTCGGTCGTATTCTGAATAGTAATATTCCTATGAAGCCACTCACCGACATTCAGTTAAATGATCATGAACGTGCTACAAAGTGTAGCATTTGTGATGGGGAATTTTCCGAAAATGACCCTAAAGTTTTTGATCATGATCATTTAACTGGTTTCTACAGATGTGCCGCTCATTATAGCTGTAATCTTAAGTATAGAGTTCCTAAATTTATCCCTGTAATTTTTCATAACTTATCTGGTTACGACTCTCATTTCATCATTTCACAATTTGGAGCTTCGGATGAAAAAGTAGATATAATCCCTCAGAATAAAGAGCGGTACATTGCGTTTGCAAAGTCTGTAAAAGTAGATGCTGAGCATTCTATAAAACTGAGATTCCTTGACTCGTTTCGCTTTATGGCGAGTAGCCTCGATAAACTTTCTAGTCATTTACAGCCTGAACAATTTACAGAAATTCGACGCGTTTTCCCTGAAGAAGCGCAGTTTAATTTACTTCGGCGTAAGGGTGTTTTTTGTTACGAATATCTCGACTGCTTAGACCGCCTCGAAGAACGTGCCTTACCATCGAAACAATCCTTTTACAGCTCGCTGAATTCAGCAGATATTAGTGATGATGACTATTTACATGCACAACATATCTGGGAGCAGTTCCACATTCAAACGCTGGGTGAATACTCCGATTTATATTTAAACACAGATGTACTTTTGTTAGCTGATGTTTTTGAAAATTTTCGCTGTGTTTGCATGAACACCTACAGCCTTGACCCATGTCAGTATTTTACTGCACCTGGGTTAAGTTGGGACGCGATGTTGAAACACACGCGTGTGAATTTAGAACTGCTAACTGATATTGATATGGTGCACTTTATAAAAGCATCCATTCGAGGCGGTCTGAGCCAGTGCAGCGGCCGGTATTCGAGTGCTAATAATAAGTACATGCCGAGTTTCGATTCCAGTCAGGAATCTCGGTATATCGTTTACCTCGATGCTAATAATCAGTATGGGTGGGCGATGAGTCAGCATCTACCGGTGAGTGGTTTCCGCTGGCTGACGCAGTGCGAAATTGATGCTTTACAGCTACACGCCCTAGGTGATGAAGCTGATAAAGGTTATTTCCTCGAAGTTGACTTACAGTATCCTAAAGAGTTACACACTTCTCATAATGACCTACCGTTCTGCCCTGAAAATATGAAGTCCCCGTACATTGCATCAACGACGAAAATGCTCATTGCTAATTTATGCGATAAATCTAAGTATATCATTCATTACCGAAATTTAAAACAGTGTTTGCAGCATGGTTTGAAGTTATCCAAAATTCATCGCGTACTAGAATTTAATCAGTCACCGTGGCTAAAGCCATATATCGATCTGAACAATAATTTAAGAACGAATGCGGTTAACGAGTTTGAAAAAGATTTCTACAAGCTCATGAATAATAGTGTGTTTGGTAAGACTATGGAGAATGTTGACAAACGCGTTGATGTAAAATTGATTACAAACTGGGATAATATTAAGAAAAGGTATGGTGCTAACTATTTAATAAGTAAACCAAATTTCCACAGCTGCACCATCATACACGAGAATTTAGTTATTATACAGATGAATCGTGTCAAGGTTAAGTATGACAAACCTACCTACGTCGGCTTCACAGTACTTGAATTGGCTAAAACACTCATGTATGAATTCCATTACGATTATATGATGAAGAAGTACGCGCATAATGCGCAATTGCTCTACACAGATACCGATTCGTTTATTTATCAAATCAAAACTGATGACTATTACAATGATATAAAGCCTGACTTGGGTAGGTTTGATACAAGTAACTATCCTGCAGATAATCAATATCATCTACCGCTAGTGAACAAAAAGGTTCTAGGTAAAATGAAAGATGAATGTGCTGGGAATATTATCGATTCATTTGTAGGTACTAAATCCAAGTCATATTGCATAAAACTCTTAAATGAAATACAAATAAAGAGATTGAAGGGGGTTAAAAAGAATGTCGTTCAGAATCAGCTAAGTTTTGAAAACTATAACAATTGCATTAAAAGTAATCCACCTGTTTTGCATAAGCAAATGTCTGTCATTAGAAGCAAGAAGCGCCAGTTGTACACTCATTTAATTAGTAAGGTAGCCCTTAATAGCGGTGATTGTAAACGGTTTGTCATTCCAAATTCTACCAACACGCTAGCCTGGGGGCATAGTAGTATTGATAGGTACTACTTTACATAAACATTATGCTAGAGGTGTGTGTGCTTACGTTACGCTGTCTTACATCACAATTCGGGAGAGGTACGCTGGTACGGCAAGTTTAAACTTGTACATTCAAGAATTGCATCGAGAAGTATGCTAGGCTAAAATGATTCGAGATAAAACTTGTACATACAAGATGTAAATAAATAATGTAGAATTGGCATATTCTTTTATTTTAGGTTAGGTATCACCTTCCTCCCGCTCCTTATTCGCAAGATAGAGTTTTTGTTTATTACTCATAGAAGAAGAAAGAAGGTGATGAGCAGTTTCGTAAGTATAGTTCGGTAAGTATCTCGAGAGCAGAATTTTTTTTTTGTCAAAAAAGCACATAGCTTTGTAAAGCACGTGGAATTTGCCGCCACCAGGGCAGCACTGTTCTCTCTGGATTAAAGATGGCGGATGACAGCTAACGAAATTGCCCGCATGATAGCAGCACAGTGCTCTATTGATTAAAGATGGCGGATGACAGCTGTCAAAAAAAAAGCACGTAGCTTTTTTTCCCAACAAGAGCACATAGAATTTTTCAAATTGCCGCCACCACATTTCAAAGGTATCTAGCTAAAGAGTACAGCACTGTGCTCTGTTGATTAAAGATGGTGGATGGTAGCTGTCAAAAAAGCACGTGAGTTTGTTTCCAAACAAGAGCACGTGGAATTTTTCAATTTGCCGCCACCACATTGAGGGCAGCACGGTGCTCTCTTGATTAAAGATGGCTGCTGTCACGTGGAATTGTCTGCTACCACAGGTATCTAGCTAAAGAGGGCAGCACTGAGGTTTGCGATGCGATATGGCTGCTGTCAAAAAGCATTTTTCAAATTATCCGCCACCACATTTCAAAGGTAAGTAGCTAAAGAGGGCAGCACTGTGCTCTATGGATTAAAGATGGCGGATGACGGCTGTCAAAAACACGTGGCTTTGTTTACCTCGCGCTAGTTAGGTTAAGTTGGTAGCACTAAGGTTTAGACCCGTCAAGATGGCAGCACTGCCGATGACAGGTGACGAAAGAGGGCAGCACGGTGCTCAAAGATGGCGGATGGCAGCTGTCAAAAAGCATGTGGCTGTCAAAAAGCACGTGGCTTTGTTTACCTCTCGCTAGTTAGGTTAAGTTGGTACCACCGAGGTTTATTCCCGTCAAGATGACAGTACTGAGGTTAGCGATGCGTTGTTGTCTGTCAAAAAGCACGTGGCTTTGTTTACAAATCTGTCAAAAAGCACGTGGCTGTCAAAAAACACGTGGCTTTGTTTACCTCATGCTAGTTAGGTTAAGTTGGCACTACTGAGGTTTAGGCCCGTCATGATGGCAGTACTGAGGTTTGCGATGCGTTGTTGTCTGTCAAAAAGCACGTGGTTGTCAAAAAGCACGTGGCTTTGTTTATCTCGAGCTAGTTAGGTTAAGTTGGCACTACTGAGGTTTAGGCCCGTCAAGATGGCAGTACTGAGGTTAGCGATGCGTTGTTGTCGATGACAGCTGTCAAAAAGCACGTGGCTTTGTTTACAAATTCAAATTTCGCACTAGTTAGGTTAAGTTGGCAGTACTGTCGCGCTAGTTAGGTTAAGTTGGCAGTACTGGAAGAGGCCACTGGCTGAGGTGGAGGTGGCCACTGGGAGCCGGAGGTGGCGGTGGCGGCCGAATCCCTGTATTATACTACTACTATTATTATTATTATTATTATTATTATTATTATTATTATTATTATTATTATTATTATTATTATTATTATTATTCTCACAACACAGTAAAATAAAAGGCAAGAGTGTTAGCACGACCTGGGATAATAGCAAGCAAAATAAGAAAAAATAAATAACCAGTATAGATTCCAAATATCCCAAAAGAAGGCCGTCGCAATCTGCAGAAGCTAGGGCACAAGAGGCCAGGTGATTCAATCAAAACTAAAGTTTAATTAACTAATTGGCTGAAATAATAATAACTCAATTAAATTCGAAAGAAAACTTTTTTCATCCAAAATTATTTAAAAGAACTTCCGACCTCCCAAAATACAGTAATTCAATTTCGGAACAATTAATAAATGAAGATCAATTCAAAATTAAATACTTGAAATCAAGGCAAACTCATTTAAAAGAACTTCCACATCCCAATCTGAAATTCAAATTCTGACCAATTAATAAAAGGGAGACCAAATCAAAATTAAAATCTTGAATCAAATATTACAATATGAATGCTGAAAACTTCTCTAATGGACTATCTCGGTTACCCAAATGGTGCATGAAACAGTCATAACCCACAACACACTTTACTTCAGTAATCAGGCAAAAATAATCCAATGACATGAAAATAAATCCACATGTAGCACAAATAATTAAATATCCCACTATGAACAGTAACTTCAATTAAGTTAGTAACTCAACACTCCAGAAAAGTCATCAACACGGACGAACAATCCTTCCCAAAATCAGATGACTGTCAAGACATCAATAATTAGCTGATATGTCAGATTCAACAGAGCAACGCCCCTCTTACGTTTGCATTTTTTTACACGGGTGTGTAACAGATGACAACCAACCACCATAATCAAAACAGCCACACGAAAATGCCGAGGAATTCATTAGAAAAGCTTTCATTGAAACCCTTTTTTACTTGCTCGAAATGGCTTGAAAATATTTAAATAATAAAATGATTATTATGAAAAAAGAGAAAATGAATTAAACCACCATCTAGGTTATACAGAGACTTCGTACATAATAGGTTAGTTAGGAGCTCCTCTAAACAAACTTTACTGGCATGAAACCTTAAATAACTGTATCAAAAGGAAAAATTAATATCATTATTACAATTTAAAATTGAAACCCCAAAAGGTATGAGCATTACACAGATATGATGAAGACCAGTTCTTTTTAAATGTTTAATTTTTTTAAACCCCGAAATGTCCGAAAAATCAGATGTAGAATTTCTCACATATCGTAGCCCTTAAGAGTGTCCATCTCTCTTAACACCATTAAATAGTAGTTTTCGTTGTCTAGGATAACCCAGTACTGAAATGCTTGAAGCTTACTTACGAGGTCGGAGGATAGAAACGATCAAATCATTATAAAAAACAAACCAAATCTTCGGGCCTTACGCCCAGATGGAGAAACCATCAACCGGGATCAAGTCCCATAACCATTTTCCCTTCTTGAGTGATAAATTTATCCTTAAAGCACAACAAGGAGCGTAGCTTCCAAAGCGTCTTCTTCAAATTAAGAGACAAGAATCAAAACAACTGCTATCTTAGTTCCATTGTCGAGCCACGGTCCACGGCCTAGAAAGCTTATCTTCTCGCGGCCAGATAGCAGCACCACTTAGCCACCTCGTAACTCTAGTACGAAGTCGACCGCTAGATGGCTCACCACCAACAAATCAGAGGAAAGTCCATAGAATCTCGAAGTTTGAACTCACGCTGAGGCTGACAATCAAATGAACGCATGAATGACATGCTAAATACATCGTACCATGGCGAGGAGTAATTCAAAATCCATTACAATTATTATTATTATTATTATTATTATTATTATTATTATTATTATTATTATTACTAATGTGTTCCAATGTTCAGGGTTTCTAGACCCCTGCTTCATTCATTTAATTACATTTTATTTTGTAGACGAACATGTGATTGTGTAACCCCTAGCATTTGCCTGGAATGAACATGCCATACCACGGAAAGCCGTGAAAGCCTCATAGCACAGCCGAGACGGTTGATTAGTAGGCTATAGGTGTTAACATTACTATTCTTGTTTTAGAAAAGTAAAAGAAGTTTTATCCTTATTATAATTATGAATGTGTTCCAAAGTTCAGAGTTTCTGGACCCCTGTTTCGTTCATTTAATTACGTTTTATAGTGTAGTCAACATAGAACAATGCGAATTGAAATAGCCACTCCTAGACATGACATAAACGCTATGTCATTAGCCCTAAAAGATTGTTTTAGTCAGACAAAATAGTGTAGAGCTGCACTTTTGAAGCCTCATGTTATCAGCTCCTATATTTACATCAGCGAATTACAAAGGCTGTATCTCATTTATGACTAAGAGGCAAAATACTCGGCTCAGGTTCAATTCGGAGCTCTGCTATTCATAGTTTACAAACTTCATCTTAAGCCAGTATGAAAATCTATAAAACACAATTTACATTTAAAAGACATTATAACATTCACATTCACTAACACAATTAGCAGAGATAATTCAAGGACAATGTGCATGCAGATAAATGCTGACTCGACTTCCAGTTTCTGCCCGCAGTAGCAGACTTGTTCCATTCCTTTACTGCCTGCAGCCCTGCACTTACGCTTTAGAGATTACGTTTATCATTTTAAAACATGAATACTTTCTCTACATGTAAGTATAAAAATGCGATCAAGTGTACACCTATATCTGCACTACATTAGAAGATAGAGTTACGTAATGCGTGGGTGCAATATGTTGTGTTTCATCATTAATAGAAACACATCTACGTAGTCGAATACGTGTGCTATGTGTGCGTGTGTGTGCGCGTAATATATCCATGTTTATTATTCGTACCGGTTTGAGGTCTACTCAGCCTACGTAATTGCAATTCCTTTCCCTTACACGCAGGTCACGGGGTTCGATCCGCCTGGTGTGAAAATGTAAAACTACGGAAAGTCAAAATTATTAATCAGTTATGAATAACAGTATACAATTCTTCTCTCTTAGTTATATGCAATGTAATTCTGTTTTTTCTACTCCGGAGGCAAACTATGAAGTACACATGCTTTCTGTTCTGTAATGGAGATTTTTCGGTTGCTAGCATTTGACTGGTCTCAAAATGTCAAACCACGGAAAGTCAACGTTATTAATCAGTTATGAATAACAGTATACAATCCTTTTCTCTTAGTCAGAGGCTTGGCACCTCGGCATCAGCCGAAATCCGTAAAAATTGTTAGTAAGTTGAAAAGCCAAAAGCATTATTATTATTATTATTATTATTATTATTATTATTATTATTATTATTATTATTGTTATTATTATTATTACTATTGTTAAGACGGTAAAATATTGTCGGGTGCTGAAACATACGGTCCTAGCATTTGCTTGGTATTTACTATGGGATAGTTCGTGAGGCTGGGTTAGATTCCTAGCCAGGTTACCGGAAGTACAACTATATATCCATCTTCTATTATCATTAGAAATAGTAGTGATAATTGTTTTTCCGTTTCTTTATTCTTACAATATGACATTCAATTACGTTTTAAAGTAAGTACAAGGATACGTGTTTACGTTCGAGCTTGCATCTATCCATTATTAATGGTGGTATTGGTTATTATTTTCTCCAAAGTTAAGTGTATGTATATTTTCTTCAATTTAATCTACGATTAAAATGTGTTTTTATGCTGTGTGCCTTTGTTAAAATTCTAGACACTGACGGGAATCGAACCTGGGGCTGAAAGTTTATTCGAACGTAAACGATGGCGGGGAAACACCAACATTGTCGTGTGGTGATCACAAGAAGGTGTAACAGTGGGCCGGAAGACATTCTGTAGTAAGTAGAATGGTTGGTGGTAAGAAATAAGAGATTTGGCTGAAAATTTTGTAAAGATAATAATGATATTGTTTTTCGTTCCACTAACTACTTTTAACGGTTTTCGGTGCCGAAATTTTGCCCCACATGAGTTATTTTACGTGCCAGTAAATCTACCAATACGAGGCTAGCACCGGACTGAGTCAAGCGCCTCAGCCCGGCAAATTGTAAAGATGTTGACGACTTGCGAACAGAAAGCACATCACGAGGGATGAACATTTCACAGCAGCGGGTTTCAGTTCCTGTTTGTACAACTGGTGGAACTGTAAATAGATATCAGCAAGTGCTCAGCTCATCAGGCACCAGTTAAAGTACTAAGAACATAAAAAATGAAACTTTGAAAACTGCGTGCAGTAAGGGTTTCGAAAAAAAAGAAATAACAGCCAATTCATTTCAAACAGCACATAATGTAGTCAAGAAAAATCAATCCCTCCATGACTTCGAAATTGAAATTGACGTGCAGGAGTTAAATGGCATTAATATGGGCCGCATTCTTCATTCACCGAATGTATGCAAAAATATTGTTTTCCATATCGCAACAGAAATGAGAAATAACGTAGCAAACATGATAGTGCAAGGGAATAGTAAAATTGCCCTCCTTATAGATGAAAGTACCACACTCAGTCAGCTGTCATCACTGAGAGTGTACCTGTTGACAACACTTCCAGATATGGATCAGCCAAACAGCATTTTGTTGGGAATTATCGAATTGCGAGATGTAATTTATTTAGAGCATTGACGATCTATTTAGGAGCACAGGGGTTCAATGATGAGTTTCTGAAACAGAATCTTGTTGCAGTCCCAACTGATGGGGCTGCAGTAATAGTGGGAAAGGAGAAGGATGTAATTACTTTAATAAAGCCACAATTTCCCAATGGTTTGTTCTGGCATTGTGCCAATCACAGGCTAGAGCTTTTCGTAGGTGGTGTTGTGAGTCATTATTTCCACTCACACGTAAACCACTTCAAATCTTTACTTGATGAACTGTTTACAGTTTACCACCAGTCACCTAAAAATTCCATGGAATTGTAAGCTCGTTCAGAGGACTTGAAACTGTACTTCTAAAAACTGGAAAGGTTCTAGATACAAGATGTGTTGCTTCTAACTTTAGAGCGGTCTCACCTGTGTGGAAAACGTTCGAATTTTTCGTGGCACATTTCAAAATTACCAAAGATGATTCCATACAGACAAAACTGAGCAAGTCGTCTATGGAGGACTCCTTAAACGCATAACCTATGTCAATTTTATATTATACCTTGCATTGGTGTGTGATGCTCTTCAGGAGATGGCAGAACTTAGTGTTCACTTGCAAGCTCGTGACATAAAAATTTATTCAGCCCATAAGAAGATATGCCAGCAAATTAAGGTGTTTTCGGAAAAAAGACAAAACATGGCCCATAATACATTGAGCTTTGGAAGCAGAAGCACTGTTAAAGTTTAAGGACGTTAATCTCTAAAAAGGAGCAAGAAATAAAGGGAATCATATTGTTGCTGTGAAGTTCTATGGGTGCTGGGGCAGGCGTATGGAGAACCGCACTTTAACATCTAAAGACGTTCAAATCACTGAACTGGCTACAGTTTTGGACACTAGGTACCACTTAGCTGGAAAATCCTGATGTAACATGGAGAAGCAGAAATAAGAAACTTGTGTAAATGTTTTAAACTCCATAAAAGACAAATTACCACTATGCGCAGCATCCCAAATTCGACAGGTGGATATGAAAGGGGATTCTCACAAATGAGCTTTCTATGGTAAAATGCCAAATAAATAAATAAATCAAGAGGTAAAAAACAGCATCCAACGTCGACTATAACAAAGAATACCCCTTGAATTTTTATGTAAAATATAGATTGATTAAATATCCTTAGTTCATTTCTCTTGTTTTTCACCTGCTGAACACATAAAGTAGGAACAGGGTCGTGGTGAAATTGTAGAACTCAGCATAGGTACGACGTTGGATGCTGTGGTTTTTACCTGTTGATTTATTTATTTGTCATTTTACCATAGAAAGGCTTCTATTATTTCCTCCTATTCAATACATACATCCATATTTGGATATTTCAGCTCCATCCTTAAGCCATCTTCAGTGAAACATATTAAAAAGTTGCATGTATTAATGTTGAATAAGTGACACAAAACAATGTGAAGGAGCAGGTAATATCCGAGCAGAACATGAATAATATATCTAAAACAAGCAGGGTATGGCAAAGTTGGAAACCTCTATCTAAAAACGTTCGTATTACACTAAAACGAGGGTAAAATGTAATTCATAAAGTTGGGACTGTCCATCGTTAATACATCACGTATGCATATGATCCAGAGAGCAACTAAAGCTAGTGAAACTAGAATGCGAGACAAAAGGCCTGGTACAGTGTTGTGTAACTCAATTAAAGGCAATCGTCAATATGTTGGTTTTATAAAGCCCAGGTGTGATCTGTAATGGAAAGGTGAATGAATGAGTGTAAAAAGCTGAAGCTAAGATGTGGAAAGCAATCTATATAAATAAAGTTGTAGTGGGTCCGCTGTCTGTAATTTCGTTTGTTTGGCCAATTTTTTAGATTGTTATCCGTTTTAGGTCAACTCAAGACCGAATCGGTGGGTTTTATTTTTCGTGCCTGTTTGTCTGTTTGTTCCACCATCACGGTGAAACGGCTGGATAGATCTCAACCAAACTACAAATTTAGATTTTACTCATCCTCAGGAAGGTTTCGATATGCATATCATTTTAAAATCTTTGAATAGAGGGGGGTTTATGGGAAAACTTTTACGGTTTTCCTCCATTTTCTGTTATGCTATTTATTTTCTGTGAACTCCGTGGACCGTATGTGAAACGCATCTTCATTATAAACAACTTTCGTTATGTTCATAATTTACCTTACTCTTCAAATAACGGAGATGTTTTACTATTTTCTGCGGGTACCATGCTGTGCATAGAGTGACCTACAGACCGACAACGAACCTACAGGTTACCATGGCAACACCTCTGACTGTATGCCAGCAGAGAAGTAACGTATTGTCATTTTCCACATCATGCCTTTAAATTCGTGGTTGTTCCTTGTGTAGAAGGCAAGAGAGGCGTCAATGGGCCATTCTGCAGAATATTGGCGGAATATCGTTGGAGGTTATAACCGTCCTCGAACAGCTTAAGTAATAACACCATTAGTCATCTTCTTATCTGTTTACCTAAGAATCCCTCCGTCTAAATTTCTCCTCTGTTACAGCTTTCATATATTCATAACACACACCAGCATAATTTATTGAGAGGCATTTGATTTTCCAATACATTCACTTGGTATTTACATATTTGTCGTCATCCGGCCATCCTCAGTTATAATTCATTTTCTATTAATGTCATCTTTCTTAACTGTATTATTTTCTTCCTTAATTACTCTGTAGTTATTGATGATGATTATGTACTTGAATAATAGAACAGGGATGATGTAGTAATGTGTTTAATTAACATTCCAACTATCGTGGGGACGAAAGTAAAAACATGAATAATAATCAGAGAGAATAAAGATAACATTAGAAAAACAGAACATCAATATATAGAAGTCTTCGAAATATAAACAAAGTTCAAGGAGTTTATAAAACGTATGAGTTTATACACATATATTAATACTAGAGGCCGCCACACACTCCCTCCGCAGTGACAGCGTCCATGTATTTTCGAGGGAAGGTGACCCTTTGATATGATCTGGTGAACCGTGGTGCGGGTGTATTGGATTGAGTGCTGCCTGTCTTCTTCTGAAGGTTGACAGTCTTTGGAATGGAACTCGACGGAATGTCCAGAGTAGTTTCTCCAGATATGTTTTCCTTGTTGTCCGATTATTGGTCTGCCAGAAGGAAGGCAGGTTTCAATTTGTCAATGCTAATAGTTTGTTTCCCTGTTGGCATCTCCACCTCGAAGTGTTTGTCACTGCGAGACAGGACTGGATACGGCCCGTCATACGGTGATTGAAGAGGTGTTCTGACCGCATCATGTCGAACGAAAACGAACTTGCTCGTCATCAGCCGTGGATGAATAAAGATCTTTTTTCGCTCGTGATGTTCTGTTGGGACTGGTCTTAGGTTCCTCAACTGTTCCTTCAATTTGAAAACGAAGGTTGGGATGTCAGTTACTAGTTTCTGTTCGTTGAGAAATACTCCTGGTAGCCTAATTGTTGAGCCGTAAGTCATTTCCACTGGCGAGGTGTTGACTCGCGGAATTATGTAGGAACGAAGTCCTAACAAGACCAGGGGAAGCTTCGAAATCCAATCATCAGACATCTGTGCCTTCAAAGCAGATTTTAATTGACGGTGCCATCGTTCAATTTTTCCATTTGCTGCCGGATGATATGCTGTCGTTTTAATGTGGACGATGCCCAGTGTGCTTGTAAGGCATTTGAAAAGTTGACGATCAAACTGCCTTCCGCGGTCAGTAGTTATGATATGAGGCACGCCAAAACGAGATATCCATGTTGAGACTATGCCGAATGAAACTGCTTCTGCTGTGATGTCAGCTAATGGAACTGCTTCTGGCCATCGCGAGAAACGATCAATAATTGTTAGTAAATAGCGATATCCTTGTGATGGAGGTAAGGGTCCAACTATGTCCACGTTAATGTGACTGAATCTTGCTGCCGTTGGAGGATACTGTCCCACTGCACTGTTGGTGTGCCTCCAGACTTTACTTCGTTGGCAAGGAATACATGCTGATGTCCAGGTCTTTACGTCCTTTTTTAGTGATGGCCAAATGAAGTGCTTTTTTTTTACTAAATTAATGGTTGCTTGAACACCAGGGTGAGCTAGATTGTGTAGCGAGTTGAAAATTGCCTGTCGTAATTGTCGAGGTACATATGGGCGAATCATATCTTCAGTCATGTCGCAAACGAGTTCTTCACCATTGGGCAACATTATTGTTCGAAGTGCAAGTGACGTATTCTTAATGTGTGGAAGTTCTTCGTCACATTGTTGGCTTTCTGCTATTTCTACCATGGTAACAGTTGGAGGTATAGTGATTGAAGCAATTCGTGAACAAACATCAGCTGCGATGTTCTCCTTTCCAGTAGTGTAACGTATGTCTGTGGTGAACTGTCCGATGAAACTAATGTGTCGTATCTGACGTGGAGAAACTTTGTCTGAACGTTGCTTGAACATGAAGGTGAGTGGCTTGTGGTCGGTGTAAATCGGAAAATCACGTCCTTCAAGCATGTACTGAAAGTGCTTCACAGCTGAGTAGGCAGCGAGGAGTTCTCTGTCGTAGGTTGAGTAATTCCTCTCTGCATTTGTCAGTTTCTTGGAGAAGAATGCTAATGGTTGCAGATTATTGTCTTTGATTTGTTGCAAGGATGCACCAATAGCATAATCTGAGGCATCTACCATTAAAATTAGTGGTAAATTTGAAGATGGATGAGCTAGAAGTGCTGAATCGGCCAAGCTATTTTTTAGGTCTTTAAAGGCTTGTCGAAGGTTTTCTGTCCAATTAATTTTTCTGTTGTCATTTTTCTTAGTCCCGTGGAGAAGGTTCAAAATCTCTGCTTGTTTACTGGCTGAATTTGGCAGTGCTCTTCGGTAAAAGTTAATGAGGCCAAGAAACCGGCGCAGTTCTTTTACTGTTGTGGGTAGCGGATAGTCAACAATGGTTTTCACTTGCTCTGGTAGGGGTCTGATTCCTTCTGCAGATATCACATATCCCAGGAAAGGTACTTCTGTTGAACTGAAAATGCACTTGTTCAGATTGATTCTGATGTTGAACTTACTGAGTCGTTCGAAAAGCATTTGAAGATGCTTCTTGTGCTCTTCTTCATCTTGTGATGCCACTAGGATGTCATCTATATAACAGTACACGAAATCGAGGTCTCTGAGTATACTGTCGATATATCTTTGAAAAGTTTTAGCCGTATTACGGAGTCCAAACGGGGTGCGCAAAAATTCGAACAAACCAAATGGAGTTATCACTGCTGTCTTAGGTACATCGTCCGGATGTACAGGGATGTGATGATAAGCTCTGATCAGATCTATTTTTGAAAATATTCGTTTTCCATGTAGTTGGCTGTTAAAATCTTGAAGGTTAGGAATAGGATACCTGTCAGGCTTGGTGATGTTGTTGAGAGCACGGTAGTCTCCGCAAGGTCTCCAGGATCCGTCTTTCTTGGGAACTAAGTGGAGGGGACTTGCCCAGGCGCTCTTTGATGGCTGGCAGATTTTCATATCGATCATTTGTTGGAACTCTGCTTTAGCTGCTTTGAGTTTATCTGGTGGTAGTCGTCGTGCCTTTGCTGCTACAGGATATTCTTCTGTGACAATGGTATGAAAAACAGAGGTATCTGGGATGTGGAAATGGACGTTCTCATGGCGCAAGTTGGGAAATTTCTTTAGAATGTCAGCATGTTTTTGATCTGGTGGCATTACATGAACTGTTTCTATGCCCGAGACTTTAATCAATGTGCCAGGTGTCTCTGCTGATGTTAATGGGTCAATGAGTCGCCTGTTCTTTAGATCTACGATAAGGTTGTAATGGTGAATGAAGTCGGCTCCAATAATCGGTGATTGCACATCTGCAATTACGAATTTCCATGTGAAATTGCGCCGTAAACCCTAACTGAGTACTAGTAGACGCTCTCCGTAAATGTTACTACCAGTGCCGTTTGCTGCATAAAGTTTACGATCTGAATTTTTGGGCGATCACTATCCGAAGGCGGAATCACAGAAATATCAGCTCCGGTATCGACCAGGAAACGACTTCCGCTACTTCTGTCTGTGAGAAATAGGCGGCGTGAAAAATGACTCCGATCACCTGCCGCCGCTAGTGTGGAGCGTTTTAGTTTGACTGCATGTTAGGATTCTGAGCGGAAGGTGGTTGATATGAGCATGGGCTCTGACATTTCTTTGTCCTGCTGCGATATTTAAAGTGATACCAACATAGTGCTCCATTAGAATTAAAAGACTGGGCTGACCGGGACCTGTCTCGTGATCTTCTTGGTGAAGAACGAGATGATCGTGAGCTACTTCTTGAAGAACTTGACAAAGTTTTCAGTTCATTGATTTTCAGTGTTAATTCAGCGATCTGGATGTCTAGTCTTGAGATACGATCGTTACTGACATCATTTATTTTATTGACTGCAATGGTGGGTGGTGCCTGCGCGGTTTGAGCACAAACATTTAACATCGGTTGTGAAATTTCTACAATTTTGTCAGCCATAGTGGCTATGGTGTCCAGATTATCTTTACTCGTAGCTAATATAGAACGTGCGGTAACAGGAAGCCTCTGCATAAATATGGTTTTCAAGAAATCGTCCTTGACTTGCATACCGGCTAAAGTTCGCATCGCACGCAAGATTTGAGTTGGCTTCTTATCACCTAATTCTAATTCTGTTAATAATTTCGTCACCTTCCTATTCTCTGACTCTTCAAATTTCTGAATTAGTCTTGCTTTAAGCTCTGTGAACGGAGTGGTAGATAATGGTCGAGATAAAAAGTCGGAAATTAATTTCACAATATCCGCTTCTAATGACGCAACAATATGATTAAATTTCGTGGTTTCATTAGTGATACCAAACATAGTAAACTGTGTTTCAACTTGAAGAAACCATACCTTTATGTTTTTCTTCCAGATGGGCGGATTCCTCACTGAAATGCGAGCAATACCCGCTTCGTTCCATACTGTTGTTGGCGGTCGATTTGCTTCGTTGCTGGCGTCGGTCATTTTCACACTTGACTAACCACAAAATCTGTTCCGCGCGTATTTTAATGTCACGTCGGGAGTCACCAATGTAGCTATTGAATGATGTTTATGTACTTAAATGAATAATAGAAAAGCGATGGTGTATTTAAATGTTTAATTAACACTCCAAGTATCATGGGACGAACGTAAAACATGAATAATTATCAGAGAGAATATAGATAACATTAGAAGCACAGAACATCAATATATAGAAGTCTTCAAAACATAAACAAAGTTCAAGGAGTTTATAAACATATGAGTTTATACACATATATTAATACTCGAGGCCGCCACACGCTAAATGGCTAATGAGCTACAGGCCTAATGGGCTAGGGTGCCTCTCTTCTCTTTATCCGGTCTTGACACCGGCTCTACATCTAGAGGCGGAGTTAACATCCTAAGGAAGGGAGAATGTTGGAAAATAATATATACAAATATAGCTACTCGATCGACTATATACTACAGAAGGATGACTTAGGTGAGGGTAAGCGCTGGGATTGTAGGAAGGTGTTTAAGCTGTTGTACTGTCGAGAGAGAGCTATTACTTAATAATACTTACACGACGTAATTCTTGCTCTATTTCAAAAGTATCTGTTTTGTACTCTGTGTAACCAGCATCATGATAGGCTCTTAGAAGTTGCAAACGTTTTAGGAGTACTTTGGGGTCTTTACAGTATCTTATGTCTACATAGGGTAACAGAGACTTGTTGTGAACTTTGAGCCTATATGCAGATAGTTGATGTGTAGGGACTTGTTTTGATGTAATACGTGCTTCAGCAGTAGCGTTTCTAGGTACAAACTTAACTTGTGCGATAGCAATGAAGCGTTGACATTTCCTTCTTCTTCTTCTGGCATCTCTTCTTGAGATGTTTGCACTGCGACAGAACGTGTAGTAGGCTTAGAAAATGAAGGAAAATAATCAAGCTGTTATGGCAATGAAACATTGAGATCTTCGTTTTCTTCTTCTACTTTCCCTTTACTACTGTTTTGATCAACATCATTACCTTTATTATTATAATCATGATTTTGCCTCTCTTTATCTTGAAATTTGTGCTTAGTAATAGAACTTGTAGCAGGCCTAGACAACAAGGGAGAATTAAAAATCTCTCGCAGAGGTATACTTTTTTAAAATAAATTAGTGTTCGCTTGACTACGGTTGAGCTCTTTGTATTTGATTCTCGATGAAGCTACATTACACGCGGCTTCATGACGTTGAGCGTTGTATGCGTTCTTGAACTCTCTTCTGCAATGTTTGCATTGAAGAATTGTCCTACATGATGTTTCATGACGTCTCTTGTGATAGCTTAGGGAAAATGCTTTTCCACACTCTTTGCAAATATACCTAGAAATAGGTTATTCCATGACGGACTTTTATCTTCTGCTAACAGATTCTTCTTTAAATCTGCTAGACACTTGTTACGCGCTACTTCTATGATGCGAACAGCTTAGCGATTATCACTAAACTAACACAAAAGCGTATAACCAAGGTAGCAACAGTGAGGTTTAACACCGTCAAGATAGCAGCAGTGAGGTTAGCGATGTGCTGTTGTTGGATTTTAAATTCCGCGCTACGACAGGCATAAGTTACCAGCCTCGAGGTTTAGTGGCGTGAAGATGGCAGCAGTGAGGTTAGCGATGCTGTATTGTCCTTAAAAGTGAGGTTAGGGTCCGTCAAGATGACAGCTGTCAGAAACGCACATCGCTTTGTTTACAAACAAGAGCACGTGGTCGTGACGTCACGGTCACGTGGTATGCTGCGTCAGCGTGCGACGTTCAAAATCCACGCCCACGTATTTAGAACTCGTCAAAAGCATAACGATTTCCAATTTACGCTCTATGTCGTGAAGAGCAGCATTAAAAAAGTTATGTTTAAAAATCTTGTGAACATAGCAGTGGCAAGTTTTTTATTTTCAAGTGCTAGAGCGTGTACACATCACCTATCGATTTTGCATGCATCGGCCATCATATTAAACTTCTTCCGCTAGAGTGTACAACGTTCGCATGTGTGTACTGCTCTTAGCATAACCTATGTGCACGAACTTAAAGCACAAGGAGTAGCTATGTTTAAAAGCGTGTACACATCACATATCGATGATGCATGCATCGACTCTCATACTAAACTTATTCCACTAGAATGTACAACGATCGCATGTGTGTGTGTGTGGGTGCTGTTATCTTAGCATAACCTATGCGCACGAACTTAAAGCACAAAGAATACCAATGTTTAAAAGAGTGTACATATCACCTATCAATAATGCATGCATCGACTATCGTACTAAACTTATTCCACTAGAATGTACAACGTTCGCATGTGTGTACTGCTATCTTAGCATAACCTATGTGCAGGAACTTAAAGCATAAAGAATAGCTATGTGTAAAAATCTTCTGAACATAGCAGAGTTTTAACCACGTAGGCGTGGATTTTAAACGTCGCATGCTGACGCAGCATACCACGTGACCGTGGCACACGACCACGTGCTCTTGTTTGTAAACAAAGGCACGTGCGTTTCTGACAGCTGTCAACTTGACGGACCCTAACTTCAATTTTAATGACAGCCGCCATCTATTAGTCGCCATCTTGCGCAAGCATCCCTAGGGAGTCTCATAAAAGCATCAGCCATCTTGTGCAAGAACCCTTAAGTAGTATCATAAGAGCAGCCGCCATCTTGTAGAATTACATAGCTGTCAATGCCCAAGGGCCTAAGTAGGAACCGAACCGTTGATCTCATCATTAGACTACTTTTTCTTATGCTCTCGTGTTCCCGGTACTGCGAACCTTGATATTAGGCAGAAAAATTTTGTTCGTTTCGCTCTACGACGCACCGTTTTCGAGATATTGAACATTTTGCATTTAAGCCCCAAATTTAATAAATCTAACCAGCACGGTACGTTTTACTCTCTACCATAGCAAGACCTGACCAAGTTACGAAAACTTGCTTCAATACAAGCTAAAACGGACCAAATGCCAAAGGGCCCATGTAGGAACCGAACCGTTGATCTCATCATTAGACTATTTTCTCTTATGCCATCATGTTCCTGATACTGAGAACCTGGGTATTTGGCTGAAAAATGTTGTTCGTTTTGCTCTACGACGCACCGTTTTCGAGATATTTAACATTTTACATTTAAGCCCCAGATTCAATGAATCGAACTAGCACGGCACGTTAGCCTCTAAGCTAGTTTTCTTGATAAGAGCAGCAGCCATCTTGCGCAAGCACCATTAAGGCATCTCATAAGAGCAGCCGCCATCTTGCGCAAGCACCCTTAAGGCGTCTCATAAGGAGCCATGTATAGCCGCCATCTTGTAGCCGCAATCTTGCGCAAGCATCCCAAGGGAGTCTCATAAGAGTCTATGTATAGCAGCCATCTTGCGCAAGCACCCTTGAGGCGTCTCATAAAGAGTCATGTATAGTCGCGCTCTTGTGCAATTGGCGTCGAGAAGGGCATCCGTCCATAAAACTGAGGTTAGATCGTTCTATGAGGTTAGGCTTGCTGTCTTGCATGTCAAAAGTTCTTGCGCAAGGACCCTTAAGGCGTCTCATAAAGAGTCATGTATAGCCGCCATCTTGTGCAATTGACGTCGGGAAGGGCATCCGGACGTAAAACTGAGGTTAAATCCTTCCGTGAGGTTAGTCTAGCTCTCTTACGCATAAAAGGATAGGTTAAGCCCCTCCAAGATAGCTAATGTGACGTTAGGGTCGCGCTCTTAGGCATCAGGAAGGGCATCCGGTTGTAAAACTCAGGTTAGGCCCTGCCATGAGGTTAGGCTAGCTCTCTTACGCATAAAAAGTTAGGTTAAGCCCCTCCAAGATGGCGGATGTGAGGTAAGGATCGTGCTCTTAGCCAGCGTGAGGAGGAGGCCTCTCCCGAGAACGTGTGGAGGTGGTGGTGGAGGAGGCCTCTGCGGAGGGCTGGTGGAGGTGGAGGCGGCCGAACCCGTGACTTATACTACTATCTTTATATAGGAACAACAGAAGGAAAGCCATGCGGCTTCTCCTGGGAGACGAAGGATCGAGGTGTAACATAGATATTGAGACTGTGACTCAGCACTTTAAAGAGACTGCTGAGGGAAAAACAAGCAACTTACCTCGACCACCAGAGAGTACCCCATGCGTGAATACCACCAGAATCACGCCAAATGAAGTACAAAGTCGCTTACAAAGATGTGAAAACACAGCTCCAGGGGACGACTGCCTTGCTTACAAACACTGGAAGGTGGTCGATCCTGCCTGTATACTGCTGGCCAGAATATTTTACATCTGTCTGAAGTACGAGAAGATACCCAGGGATTGGAAGCAGCCAGTCACAATCTTATTATTCAAGAAAGGTGATCCACATGGCATCACTAACTGGCGACCCATTGCCATCATGCGGACCATTTATAAGCTACACTCAGGTGTGTAAGCCTGGATGATAGACAACAATATTTTAGCACCAGCGCAGAAAGGTTTTCTGCCACATTACGGAGTTTTTGAGCATAACTTCACACTCAAAATGAAATCTGATAAGGCAAGATGTGAGAAAGGCCAATTCCTAGCAGCTTGGCTGAATTTTTTTAATGCCTTCGGCTACGTGTCGCATGACGCTATCTTTGCGGCCCTTGAAAGAAGTGGAGCTGGCACTAAACTAAAGAAGATAAGTAAAAATATGTATACGGGTTCTTCCACCCATATACAGACTGGAAATCGGGTCACAGACGGTATTTACATCGAATGAGGAGTAAGGCAAGGTTGTCCTATGAATGGACTTCTCTCCTATGCTGATGACATCGTTCTATTATCCGACGACTCGATAAAGCTACAAAACAAGATTGTCATCGATACTATGTCAAAGAAGATCAACATAAGTCTTACAGCTCCAAAGTTCTTCAGCCTACATCTGTCTGTTGAGACCCCTGTAGGGACGAGAAACTCCATTTTTAAAACTGACAATGAAGATAAAGGCTTTGAAAGATGGAGTGTTTGAGAAGTTCCTTGGAAAGACTGTTGGATTCCGCATCTCATCCGACACGAAAAAACTAGCTGACCTCATCTTCATGGCACAGAAGATCTTACATTCCAAGTTAGAGTTATAATATAAAGGCCGAGGTTAAGAAGACCCTATACCTATCCCATGAGGCCTCTAACGACTATTTATGTTGTCCTACAAAGGCAGGTTATCTTGGATTACCTGTTGCAGAGAACGATTCAGACTATCACCTGATCGATAATGCCTTCAAGGTCCTGACTTCAACTTTCATCTGTACTGCAGGGCTTGCTCTTGAGAACCTGAAGATCTTAGTCCAGAAGAGAGTTGGAAGACTTGACCCTCATGAAGACGTATCAGCTTTCCTGAATGGCCATAACGAGGGCGAGTTCAGATAGAACTCTAATCCATTACAATCTGTCTGGACTCAACCTCGCAAGGCCTCGAGAAGAAACCAGATTATATGGAAAATGGAGGACTTCGTACAATCGGTTACCATCTATGAAAAGACCATATTGAGCAATGATCGCCATAAGGCGCTAAAGACACTCAGAATAAACCTTCAGTCTAAGCACCTTAATAGATTGATCAGCCTGCCCAATCAAGGTAAAGTAATGGAATGCGTAGTCGCAGACACAGCTAATTCCCACTTCTTGAGAACCGGTCTGTTTGCCAGATGTGCAGACTGGAGATTTATCCACCGAGCTAAACCGGATTTACTACCGCTCAATGCGAGTCGCCGTTCTGCATCTGATGGCAACACGCAGTGTAGGAGATGCGGCTACGGGAATGAGAGTCTGCCTCATGTAGCTAATCATTGCATGAGATACTCTGCATTTTATCTGCGGAGACACAGTGTTGTAGTCTCCAGGGTCAGAAGGACAGCTGCTACAAGATACAGTATCTACAGCGATAACCAGGTCGTGCATGACAACCTACGCCCATACTTGGTTATTGCCAAGGATATCACTGGACATTTCATTTCCATTTGAGAACAGGAAATCTGCTTTCGAATATTCCAGACAGGCCAAAAGAGAGGAATACGCGATCTTGGCGACGGCTCTTCGTACACGTTTTATATCGGAGGAGGTAAATGCCATCTTAGTTGGGTCATTGGGATCTTGGGACCCAGCTAATGACAAAGTGCTACCTTCCATCTGTAGCAAGAAATACCTTAACTTATTCAATAAACTGTGTGTGTCGGCACAATTAGCTTCACGCGCGACATTTATGTGTAGCACATCTCCAAGTGTCCGATAGAGATGACCAAGTGCCCTGGCTGGGGTATTCCCATGGATTCCCCCAGTCTTTCAAGGTAAATACCGGGGTAGTGAGGTCATATAAAGCCGTGGTTATGACAGTGAGGCTGAAATAGACTGCTCACCCGATTATGTGAACTACATAAATGTGGTGAGTTACGTAGTGTTTTGTGTGTAGTGTGCACGAATATGAAAAAACAATTCCAGGCATTTTTATGCCAGTTTTCTGATGTGAAATGTAGGGTTTTTAATATAATTTTTGTAATTTGCCTTAAACATTACTTATGTTACAGTGCGCGACATTCAAGGTGTGCATTTTCTTTAGTGTTTACATCAAGGTTAATTAATATGTGTAGGACCAGGACAACGTCAAGATGGACTTAATATGTCGCAGTAGCGAGGACACTTGTTCTTGCCACCATCAGTAGCCTGATGATATGTAAATCTAACAACCAGAAAGACATAAACATTCTAAAGTCTCTCGAAAAGGAACTTTTGAGGAACCATTTGCAGAAGAGAGCTGACAACAAACACAACAACAAGGAAGGGAGCTGGAAGAACGCGAAAAGGAGAAAGTGGTAAGCACTTGCTATTGGTGTACGGACAGTAAGTCTCAGCTCTCATATGTTAAATGCAAGAAGTTCACATGTCTGCAAAGTCATTTGTAGAGAGCGCCTGCAGTAACAATGTCCGGCTCCATGGCTAAATGGTTAGCGTGCTGGCCTTTGCCCACAGGGGTCCCGGGTTCGATTCCAGGCAGGGTCGGGAATTTTAACCTTAATTGGTTAATTTCGCTGGCACGGGGGCTGGGTGTATGTGTCGTCTTCATCATCATTTCATCCTCATCACGACGCGCAGGTCGCCTACGGGCGTCGAATGAAAAGACCTGCATCTGGCGAGCCGAACTTGTCCTCGGACACTCCCGGCACTAAAAGCCATACGCCATTTTTCTTTTCACAGTAACAATTCTGAAATCGTTTCACTCTTTACCTTGTTCTCACTGATATTTACTGTTATCTGATGTCCGTAGGAGTGAAAAGTGTGAGAGACTAAATTGCAGACGCAGTGTGACACTGTATTTGTAGAAACGTATGCATGATATTTAGGGGTGTAGATTAGCAATTTTATTCTGTAAATGATAAATATAGTAGTAATAATGAACCATAACAAAATATTTCTAAAGTCCATATCAATACGTCATTTTTATATCCTGACCCGTAGTCCATAAGAAGGGGGGTGCACCATGTGGGTCTAAGAGTAGCAATGGCGTGGCAAGGGATACCTAGCCCCATCTACAGAGGGATCAGCTCTAGAACACAAGATAACTTGTAACATGTACTCACCAACTCCTTCACCATCAAGTTTTCGCTTCATTTTTCTTCCATTTATACTCTTCCGTTTCTCAGCAACGATCGCTCTTTGTTGTATCTGACACATTGTTTTGTTACAGAAATATTTTATTTGTTGAGAATACGGTAATTCTGATGCTGTTGATTTGGTAATAAGTCCCTCGATGTTGTTTTCCTGGTATGAAGACGCTACAAAATGAATTCTTTATGAAATATTCGATATCAAAATCATCGCGACTCGTAGATGATGACAAATTGACTCACTTCTTGAACTTTATTTTCCTGTCTTTCCCTATGCATGGGGACGTAGACTGATCCTTTCCCTCAATACGTTCATTCTTTCTGTTCATTCTCTTGAGCGGACTCTATGTCATGCCACCTATACTACCTGAGCTTTCATTTCAGCTTCCAGAGCTTGTGTAGATGTCTGCAGTAGTGTAAATTTGGGAGTTCTGACGCCACCACCACCTCCGGCCCACTGTACGAGGCCTCCATCTCATTGACTGTGCTGACTTAACCTCACATGACCTCACTAGAGGGGCTTGACCTTACAAACCTCGTTCTCGACCCTGGGCTTAATGGCCTAAGACCCAAGTTCGATGCATAAGGGTGCAAGCTTAACCTAACAGCCACTGTGATTATGGTTAAGAGGGGAGCTTAACCTAACAGGCATGACGTGTCTAGACTTAAACTCGCAGATCCCTGGTTCGACTCCAGACCTAAGGGCGTTAACCGTACAGAGCCTAGTTCGATGCCTAAGAGTACAAGCTTTAAAATAAGAGACTCAAAGCTCAACACACGCGCTATCCGCATAAGAGAATAAGATTAACCTAACAGACTTCATGTTCGATACCCGGGCTAACTGCAGGCTTAAGGTTACGCTGACTACGCGTTAAACCAACTTAACGTCCCAGAACTTGGAACTGAACGTGGAACTAGATGGCGGCTATAAGACTTAATGCATGTGTTTTATACATAGGGGACGTAACATTGGAAAGTGATTTGGTGGAGCTTTGAGCTGAATTTGGAACTGGATGGCGGCTATAAGACTTAATGTATGTGCTTTATACATAGGAGGCGTAACACTGGAAAGTGATTCAGTGTTGCTTGGATCTGAACTTCGAAAATTTTGGTGGCTCTAAGGCTCAATAAATTTGTATAATTCATAGGGGCGTAATATCGGAAGGTTACTTCGGAGCTCAGATCTGAACTAAGAACAAGACGGCAGCTGCACATGGACTAGGGGGATTGTGTAATATTTAATACATGTACTTTATTGATAGTGGGTGTAACAACGGGAAACACCTTTGGGGCTCGAAGCTGAGCAACTGTATAATAATTCCTCCTCCTCATATACTTAGACTTCCTCCTCATAGTTTTAGACATCCTCAACCTCCTCCTTCTCATCATAGATTTAATAGCGTATGACTATCTCCCCTCCTTCTCATAGATATAACCACCTCCTCCTCATAGACATAGACATCCTCCTCATAGACTTAGACTTCCTACTCCTCCTGCTCATCATCACCACAGAATAGCGTATGACTATCTCCTCGTCTTCCTCCTGAGTGCAAGCTTAACCTAACTGGGCTGAGCATGTAACATAATAAGGCCATACGGTTGTTGACACGCAGTGATCACGTGGTCATGGATATGCATCTTTAGACTTGTTCGCTATTAGGCCCTTTCTCTTGCAAATTCATGTCTTTGTATGTGCTATCAGTAGACATTGTTTTATTAAGTCGACAAGATACTGTAACATAGAGGTGATCGCTTTGAAGTTCATCATGACAAGGACATTGCAGTTGATGTTCAAGGCTTTAAAGTGAACGGAAACAAATTCGTGTTCAGAGAGATGGCTGTGTTGGTCTGCACTGTGTTGTGGGCACCAAAAGTCGTGAGTTTAGTATTTAGCCCAACATCTTCTTACTGCTTGCAGATGGATGAAGATAAAAGGCAAACCCTATGGGTGAAAAAACATTTAGGACTTCTGTGGGAATAAGAAGTAATTCCATAGCGCTTTCTACCTATGATAATGAACGGTTATTTGTCAAAAGAGCCGATTTCTTTTTTCTACTGGTTGTGAAAAGAAGGAATGGTTGCCTAAGTGAATTGATCTTCATGTATGAATTAGGATGTCCACCTTTTTAAACTCTTGTCAAGGAGCATAGTGGAGAAACATTTAAACAGTCTTCACGACATGTGTGCATGCTTTCGATTGGTTGTGTCGCAGTGCATTCGCGGAGGTGAACAACATCTGTAAACAGCAGTGTCGAAATAACAACAGTGTGAAATAAACATTTGAGGAGTAAAGACATTCTGTCATTTCTATCTGATACTAAGTGTAACGAAGTTGGAAAGGGAACCGTGAAGCTTTGTGCTAGCAGAAGGAAACTAAACACTTTTACTGAAGAAGTGCTAAATGCATTACCAAATGCATTTTTGGTCAAAGTAGCTGCGAATACTGTAAAGAAGACCTGGGATAAGGTGCCTCGTGAGTGAACTCAAGATCCTGTTTTGTTAGAGATTCAAAAGTGAAGTTTACATCACGAATATGCGAGACTTTCAGTGAGACACTGCCGTACATGTTAAAACAAACGACTTGACTTCGCTTGTAAACACTTCTCATAATTGCAAGCAAAGGTGAAGAAACGTGCTGGGAGAAATGTGAGGAAGCATGCTGGGCATGGACTCATCAATAAGGTGATTGATCTCCTCACTTTTGAGCTTCATTTTCCTAGTTACCATACTGTGGCCCCCGAACTCGACTTGACGTCTGCTTATCAAGCGGTGATCCTGGTTTTAATATGTTAGATGCTGCCTGCAAAGAGCATGGCATTGCTTATCGTCCAAATCAACATGAAATAAGACATGTAACTGCTGAAAATCTGCTTCGTAAAATTATGGAGCGTGTGGCGTCACCTAATGCTACAGTTGCTGAGAAGATAGCAGCACTTGTCGTTGCCGGGGCAATGAAAGGGAAACTGTTGCAGGGTGGAGGTCTTAAAAGACAAAAAAGGCAGAGAAATATCTAAGGACTAAACATGTTTACTTCGGTGAATGAAGTAATTGTACATACACGCTGAAATAAGTAACATTTGTAAAACATTGTGCACGTGTTGCTTGATTACTCTTTTAACTTCTCTCTTGTCCAGCACTATTCCAAATTCTAACTTAACTAGTAGTAGTGGTGTTGACAAACGAGTTTCTGCAATCTTAACTAGTAGTAGTAATGTTAACTAATAAGTTTATGAAATAGTAAGGAGGAGAGGGAGAGGTTCTAGAGAAAAAAAGAATATTAAACTAACGTTTTAAAATCCATCCTCTTTATTAATCCACGAATTGAGTGTGTTATTGAAACCAAGCCATTAGACATACAGTTTATTACCACGACAACGAATAACACGTTCTATTAAATAATAATTAGGATGTTTCGTTTCCTGAAGCTCATCTATATAGAATCCTCCTTTGGTAGGCTGTCGTGAAAGATCGTGAAGTTAATAGACCACTGGATTAGTAAGCTTAACTCTGCATATTTGAACATTTTCTGTGCTCCAGTTATGGGCGTATGCTTTTGCGAAAACTGACTTATGTTTGCCGATGGGAACATAATCACCTTTTTTTGATAGCGATGGCGATGTGGATCAGCTGTTTTGATTATGAGATGAATAGAGTTTAACCGTTGTGTATTGTTGGTAACAAGACGTGGCTTTGTGCTGATTGTGCGATGAGGCGTATCGTTGTAAGTAGATACATGTCTAGGTAGGAGATCAATACATCGATAAGAGCCTTGAGGTGTAAATTCTCGCCACATCACAGTCTTCAGCGTCCGGTTAAAGCGCTCCACAAGGCTAGCTTTGATATTGTTGTACGTATAATTGTGATGAATGCCGATTGACTTGAGATAAGTAGAATAAACGTTGCTGTAAACTCTTTACCATGGTCAGCTTGGAGAAGCCGTGGGCAGCGTTTTGATTGTTGAACCATACGTTGAAAGGCGTCTTTGACTTGAGCTGCTGTCTTAGAACGCACCGGTTGTATGAAAGCGAGCTCAGAGTAAACATTGATGCCAGTAGGTAGATACTTATACTGTTTATTGCTAGAGGCTTACGGAATCATTTCTACTAAGTCATCCTTTCCACATGTGAAGACACGTCTGTGACGGTAGGCGCGACGAGCTGGTTTATGTAACTCGTGTGCGATACTTAGTTTTACAGGCGAGGTCTTGCTTTGAGGAGCCACTACTCGATAATACCAGCATGAAGTAATTCCTCTTCTACTTCTTGAATCTCTAATTCATGACCTGTGTGACCGGCATCTTGAGAAGTTGCATAGGTTGTGCGAGTAAGTTAGGGTGTTCCAGTAAATTAGGTCTACATGGGGTAACAGAGGCTTGTAGTCAACATTAGGACCATATTCACACAGTTGATTCGAAAGAAACGGCTTAGATATAAAATCGCGAAACTTGTGACTCTTATTTGCATTTACAGCTTATGTCCCCATTTAATTACGTCGAGTAGTGTTGGTAGCAAAAAGCATTTAGATAATCTTGCAAAATTATATTTTTGTCAGGTATCCGAGGAAAAAAATGAGTTCTAAAAGACCTCTAGTAGTTTTATAAGTTACACAATTTACAATGAAAGTGTTAGCATTAATTTTTACATTTGCATTACCCTTCCGAAAACAGTCGTTTTCATAGCAAATACCGTAGGTTGTGTCAGTTTGCCCTGTAAGGAATTATTTTTGTATTAGGTGCAAAAGGTGAGCCGTAGGTGTTTTGAATAAAAGTCACCAACTGATTATGATACTCCGGTGTGATTAGCACCTCAGACAAGGAAGGTAAATCGTGTTTTGATGTATTACGTGTTTCAGCAACAACGTCTGTAGTTAAAACTTAACTCGCTTGCGTGGTAAAGAGACGTCAACATCATCATCTTCGTCCTCCTCTTCCTCATTCTTACCCTGCTTCTCTTCATCCTCATCTTGCTTCTCTTCTTTTTCCTTTTTCTTCTTAGTCTTCAGGCTTCTCTTCTGGCTTCTCGTCTGGCTTCTCGTTGTTTTTAGATATTTGCATAGTACCACAACTTGATTCAGACTGAGACGATGACGCAGAATTAAAAATTACTTTTAGTGTTGCACGGAATTGCGTTTTTAAAATGAAATCAGTGTCTGCTTGAATACGTTTAAGCTCTTTAAATTTACGTCGAATATTGTTTGGCGCATGGATAATAGGTTGAGTGATCTCTTAACTTGGTATGGACATGATGTCGGTTTTAGATCAAGTGCAGTGTGTAGCCGCTGTCTTGATGTTTATATAATGATAAAAGTCCATGCGATACCGTCCGCGATGATTATTACTCTCTTTATCAATAACTAAGAAGCCGTAACGTTGCGATGACCAACATGTAGCGCACATTCGTTTAAAGTCAATGAATGTAATATCAGTGTTAACATGATCGTCATACACATGATGTCGCATGGTGAGTTCATCTTGTCGATAAAAGCACAATAATATGAGCGTTGTCACGTATCAACTGTTTAGGTACACGAGAATAGGTTTGACATAAATAAAAACAATCTACATATTTATGACGTCTTTTGCTAATGTATACACCAAAAACATCCTGCCGTTCTCTAGTGACATCGTCAAAGATCATAAGGGAATTTGGTAGCACATCATGTGGTATCAATACTTGCTCACGTGCATTTAATTGATAAAATCTCAAACTAGCTTTTACGAGATCTTGCATAATAAGTTGTAGAGCAGTAAACAATGGTTGATAGAGTGATTTTGCGAAAATGTTAATGTAAATTAAATGTTGTTTAAAGAGGTAATAAGTGTAAGTAAAGCATTTGTCTTGCAGAATCCTGATGGTGCGGTTATGAACATCGAACTGTAGAAGGAAATAATGCTCCATGACGACTTTGCGTAGTTGTAGCCGAACTCGGTACGAGATGTGACACTATGTCACTGACAGGTACGGTAATGTGTCTTGCTGCTTTATAATCTTCATGCTGACTGAATAAAGAAGTGGCATATCACAAGAATACATCACGAATGACGTAACAACAAGTAACTATCAGCTCATAAATCGCTGTTGGCAAGAGAAGTCGTGCCGAGAATGGTGAAACAAAGGTATCCTGATATTATGAAGAATAAAACTGAGAATGTTGGATGGAAATAAGTTGTAAAGGCTGCGGGAAAATCTACTCGAGGAGAATACAATCCACGAGTTCGTATTACTAAAGCACACGTGCAGCTAGAGCGAGAAATTCTCGTTAGAGTAAAGCAATGTTTAGCAATCGCGCTCGAATTATTCCTGTACCGAAACGAGGCGAATTCCTTCCGGGGCTGTTTTCTGGACTGGTGGCTTTAGGATCCCTGCTAGGTGGTGCCAGTGCTATAGCAAGATCTGTTAAGGCTGTGAAAGACGTGAGGCAGAAATTGAAAGAATGTGACCGTCATAATAAGAAGATAGAAGCCATTGCAATGCGAGGTAAAGGTTTGCACATACGCTAGCGCCGTACAGGATAGGTGTTGGTATCTACATATCGCCATATAACGCCTACTGAATGCACTGCCACATCGAGCTCAGTCCAAAGAAGTAGGTGCTACGTATGCTAATCAACAAGGAATTCACGATTTTCGCAGTGTGTATATGCGATATCAGCTACCAGTATGCCCTAACGGAACCTTGAGATTGCTGTAATCAACTTAGACGACAGTCGTGGGCCCGGAACTCATTAGGTTGCCTTCGTGAAACATAACTCTAAATTGTGGTATTTCGATAGTAATGGAGACTTACCCGCTCCATCTGAGCTCATACAATATTTCGGAAGCAGTGCAGACATTGTTTACAATAAAGGCGTGTGCAAAAATTCAATACACGCATGTGTGTGCGATAAAGTCCAATGTTCTCGTATTAAACCCAGACTGAAGACGAAAGGCATTAGTGTGCACATGATGATAATCGTTGCAAGAACGTTTACTGTACCGTACGTGGAGAAGGACTTTAAACAACTGACTATTTTAAACCACCGATTGAACTCAATCATCGGCTACATAGTCTTGGGCTAGTATCATCCGAAAGCTACAATAACATCTATAACGTGCGAGATGGCGGAAACAAGTTCTACTACGACGAGTACATCCTAACCCTACCGTCAGGCACTTATTCATGAATACATTGAAAGTGTGTTGATTGAACCGTTTGGTGATGAGAGTTTTAGTAACTGTTACGGGGACATCGTGGTTTACAGAGCTGAAAGAAGGTGCGGGTATGAATGGGTGGATATAAGAAAATCGATTGATTTAAAACTTTAAAATTGGCAGTTTTATTCCTTTTCCTTTTTTAAATCTTTGATATTTACACTTTGCTGAGCAAATAACAGCAGACCAGGAACGAGGCTAGCTCGTAATCTTGCGTGACAAAATTGACAAAAAAAAACAACCTGTTTTCAACATGAGCTTGACGCTTCCATGCCGAACTAAACTATTGCGGCGTGTTAACCGTGCGTTTAGAGTCGCGGGAGGTAGTGTGTTCGAACCCCACTGTCGGCAGCCATGAAGATGAGTTTATTTTGCGTGACTCCCGTTTTCATATAAGACTAATACAGAGTCTGTACCTGAATTAAAGCTACGGCTATTTCCTTCTCAAGCCTAGGCCTTTCCTATCCCAGCGTCGCCAAAACCCATTTGTGTTGCTACGACGTAAAGCACATAATAACTTGACAAGGCAAAATTGCTAACTATATATTGAAAGAGTTCACTAAAAACAGACTGGACCCATTTGCTGCATGTTTGTTGTATTCTTTCCGGAATTACTTGCCGGATAATCATGAGACGTTGATAGGTTTCTAATATCAACCAACTATGGGTGATCATAAAACCAAATCATTAAATGATCACTCCAGTAACTGCAGGGGGAGACTTACCCTAACCCGCAATACACTCCGCAGTCAGCAGGTTGCTAAGCGGCTAGCACTTTCATTAATATTTTGATATGAGATTTTCATCCTCAGTAATGCCATTGCATGCAGTCAGAGAGTACACACTTCCTCTCATCACGGAAGAGTACTATTCCCTGCTAGACAGTTCTGCTTGGACCAGCGTGCGTGCAAGTCAGGGCAGCTAGAGAGCTCTCAAACTGTGTGTACGGCCTAACGAGTCTGTTATTACTTGTGTGTGACTACCTGATAAACTCTCGACAGTGGTGACAGATTGGGTTGTTCAAGACATCAATGTGTTCGTAGTTAAAAGATGATGATAGCTGAAAGGAAAAACACGATTGTGATAAACTTCACCGAAAGAGACACGCCAAGACCAGCCCCATACCAAGTGCATGACTGGATTTTCAACACCTTGAATCTACAAGAAAGTGACATCAAGATGATCCAGCTTAATTCTACATCGCAGCAAATATACATAAAATGCATGAAGCAGGAAACAACTAAAAGACTGCTACAGGATTACGCAGGTGAGCACTCTTTTTTACACAGTAATGGATTTCGTAGCAAAGTGAATATTGATTCTGCGGGTCTTGGTACAAAGTTGGTGCGAATTTTTAATGTTCCGATGAAGGTACCACATAGAATAATTGTGGAACAAATTAGTAAATATTGGCCCATGTTTTAGATTCAGGATGAAACATGGACCTCATGTTTCCGGTACAAGGTTCATAATGGTGAACGAGCAATTCGATTAATGTTAAAGCAACATATATCGTCTTACTTAGATATTGGTGGGCATAAAGCCCTGATCAGTTACGAAAATCAGCCTACTACTTGTTCGTCTTGTAATGCAGTGGGCCACTTACGGGGTTAATGCCCACGACCTAAACAACCTGTCCAGCAATCCGAACATCCTGCTAGTCCCACCTGGGCGACCTTGGCGAGTGGGAAACTGCCGACACAGCGCATTCCACTGCAAGTTACGCAGTTGACTTCTGAAGACAACTCGCACAGTTCGACACCTAGTGAATTACACGAAGCCACACAGAAAACACATAATGATCACCTGTACACTATGCCGGCCACTTTTGCGACGCATAAAGAGACAGAGATGTTAGGTCAAACGGTGGGGGATCAGATAATTGAGAACGACAATTGTGATAATAATAATCAAATACCGCAACCGGAAAGGCTACCTACGATCGTGTCAGATGCATTATTGCCAGCACAACTACCCCAAGAAGCAAATCATTATCAGTTACAACCTCCAATAAATCAGAATATGGAAACAGTGGGCGGATATATGTTGACACCAGAAACATGCAAATAGGGAAGAGCATAATATATATCACCGACCTTCGAAAACGAGAGACGCCCGTCGGTAGAAGAAATGGAAATTACGGAAACAAAACTACCTCAAGTTAGGCACAGGGATCCTGGGTTAAAGCGGCCGGTAGATGTACTGGCAAAAGGAAAGGTACCAACATTGTCAAACATGTTACAAATAAATAACTTCAGCACTCGTCTCCGTATGCAAACTAATTATTACGATTGGCGCTGTGTTATTTTCCTTTACCATTCTATTTCTTCATTACGTAGCATCACTTAATGTAAATTGCCTGAGAAGTCATGGCAAACAGGTACCATTACAATCATTTATTAGAGATTATGACATCGATATCTTTTTCCTACAAGAAGTTAAGGTCTTTATTTTGCTTTACCTTAGGAACAATTACCAATATATTGCCAATCCTGGGGAAGACTCGAGAGGTACAACAATTATTTACTGAACTGGATTACACATGAAACTTTGTGAAAAACACCCTAGTAGGAGGATCACATCGATATTAACAGAAGATAGCACACTGTATATAAACATCTACCTGCACTCTGGAACACATCGTCGTCACGAGCGAGAGGAATTTCTGACCACACAACTACCATTCTTTTTACGACATAACTCCAAAGACTTAATTTTCGGTGGGGATTTGATTTGTGTTGTACGGGCAAAAGACCAGAGAGGAGAATTCAGCCCTCCTCCAGCGCTTGAAATGATATGTCAGGACTTAGAGCTTCGTGATGGATGGGAAAGTAAACACGTCAATTTCTTACAATTTACATTTTTCCGAGGAGCATCGGCTTCTAGAATTGACAGATTTTACGTAAACAGAGACCTAGCACCGCACGTACATGACATCAGTGCTAAATAATACTCTTCAGTGATCATCACGCTGTCCTACTGAAGATTCGTACCACTAGGAGAAAACCTGTTATCGGGAAGTGATATTGGAAACTAAATAATACGTTCCTTGATGAAGAGCAAGTGAAACAGAACTTTCAACGGATGTGGTCGAATATGCTCAGTCGTCTCATCCAACAGGGTGCTTTAACTGTACACAAATGGTTGCATAAGCTTAAACCGGGGATTCAAACCTTCTTTGAGAAACATGCAGCAGAAAAGCAAGCAACAGACGGAAAACTCTGCACTCTTACTACACAATACTAACTGTCCTTATGGTGCGTCAACAAGCAGGTTACAACGTAAACTGTCACATAGCCGCAGTTAAACAAAGAACAACAGGCATTCACGAGAACATCCTACACGGTTCTTTAGTTCGTTCGTGTTCTAATTCACCCTTAGCATAAGAAAAACTCAGCTTTTTCATATAGCCCATGAAAAAAGAAACGGGGAGAGCAAAATAATATCTACTCTTCATACAGATGAAAACAGACGACTTTTATCTACTAAAGACTGTCTAAATGAAACTGAGAAATACGTTAGAGAAACATTCCGGGACTGTGTGAAATCCCCGCTAGTTCAAACGACCATTCTGTCTTTCTCCGAACAACAACTCAATGATAATGACAGGCAGCAGATCCTCCGTCCAACTGAAGAAATTGAACTATTCGAGACCCTACGAACGGCCAGTAACACATCAGCTCCAGGCCCTGATGGTCTGACTTATTTTTTCTACAAAAAGTACTGGATCATCACGAAAACAACGCTTTTAACACTGATGCAAATATTGTTCGCTAATCTACAAGATTGCACAGGCGCTAATGAAGGAATTATAATCATTATACACAAAGACTCCGCACCACGAACTGTATCGGATTTCCGCCCGATAATACTCCTCAACACCGATTACAAACTCTTCATGGAAACACTGGCGAAAAGAATACGACCCTACCTTAATAACATCATGAAAGTAGGGCAAACATGTGCTATTCCCGACAGGAAAAGAAACCACTTCCTACAAGCAGTAGGAAATGCAGTGTTACATTTTGAAGCAGAACCAACTGAAGCCTTTACCTATCACCCTTCCAATGGCGGACATAATTTTGCTTTATGCTTTCAAAATACATGTTTATTATGTTTGTTTATTCATACTCCCTGCTTTGTAATTCAGTGACTATGGAATGGCTCTTGATGTTGTAAATTACCTATATTGATCTTTATTGAATACTTTTGTTGTTGTTGTTGTTATTATTATTACTAAACATCTATGAAAATGTAAATAAACTAATATTTAATATAGTAACTAATATTTAATATAGTAAATTATGCTTATCTTTTTGGATTCATTTATTTTATTGTATATAGTTATTGCTATGACATTATGACTTCTTTATGATGTAGATACATCATAAAAGTATTTCTTCCCAAATAGATTCGTTATACACCCCCTGTGGGTGAGGCACGCAGACGAAGAATACACCCACGGTATACCCTGCCTGTTGTAAGAGGCGACTATAAGGGGCGACCCAGTGATGTTAGTGTTAGAGCCATGAAACTAATTGCGATTAATACCATTGTGCGGGGAACTCCATGGGTCGCCTTTACTTGCGAATAGTACCACTATGATAGGTACACAATAGGTTTGTGATTAGTAGCAACATAAGGTGAGTCTGTATGGGTTTTCCGGTACCCGTGATTAGTACCATTGTGAGAAACACCACGGGTCTAGGCGTTGTCTGTGATTAGTACCACTATATCAGCGACACCGCGGGTCTGCGTTGCCTGTAATTAGTACCCACTATATGAAGAACACCACGGGAATAACGGCACTCTGATTAGTACACCTGGGACAGGAACACCATGGGTTTGCGTTGCCTATGCGTAGCGCCTTAATGTGAGAAACACCATAGGTCCGCGTTACCTATGCGATGTAAAATACTTGTGTGTAGTACTACAATGTGTGGAACACCGTGAGTCTACGCTATTTTTGATTAGTACAGCAACATGACAAATACTATGATTCTACTTTACTAGCGTTAAGTGTATTTATGAGGGGCCGTTGACCAGATTTTTAGACCCCTTTAGACAACAAGCACCCTCGATTCTGAATTGTACTTTAGAAGCAGTCCGTTGGTCGTAATACTATCGTTTATGATAGTATCTGGGTGGGATCCACCGATTGTTTTAAATTCATATCCACACATTTATTCTTCATCATCACGCTTTGTATTGTGGTCAGTGGATGGTTATGAACTTTTAAATTCTCATTATATTTCGTCTCATTTCATAACACTAGGGACTGATGACCTAGATGTTAGGCCCCTTTAAACAAAATGAATCATCTGGTTTATTATACTTGCACTAGGGAAGTATCTTTTATTACATCTTTTATTACATTATTATTACATCTTTTATTACATTACATAATGTTCTTTCTTATATTTACCAGGTGGCTCTCGAACGCCGTACATTCTACGTATAAATGCCCCGCGTGCACAAATGATGAATGGGAAGTCTACCAACTAATTTTCACAGGGGTATTACTGCCAGCGGGCAGGTTACATCAAAATAAGAAGTGATAAGAAACGGAGTGTCGTTCGCAGCATGTTACTCAGCGCTTCCGGTCTAATGCACCGCTTGCATGGGTAAACATCGTTTTCGACCGCATAGTTCTAGGCTGGTGTATGGTACAGCCGCACTATATTTGCTGTCTGCATATCAGCAATGGCTAGTGTGATTAGTAGCGACGAATGCACAGACAATATTTTAATGTGGACAATCTGGTCGGAATGCAACAGAAGCTCCAAACAGAAGTATGCCTTCTACACACTTACTTCACCGAACAGTATTAGTTTTTGTCTCATACAAGCAACACTTCCATCGAGTGAAATGTCTACACGTGTATAAATTAAACAGTTATTAGATTTCCTTTTCTTCATCTTTGGCGTGTCTACAAACAGTAGCGGCGATTAGGAGGTGGGGTGAAGAGGGACACTCGCCCCACCACCCCAAAATTGTGGAGTAAACATTATATTTTTATTCCACATTAGCCAGATGGAACTAGGAAGTATTTTAAAAGAGCTATTTGTAAAAACCTTGTTATTTTATCTGGTAATTCCTTCTTAGAAGTGAAGCTTCCACGGTGTGAAGAATTATTTAATTTATTTTCCGGGTTGAACCATGTTGTACTTGTACGCATATCACGTACAGTTTGCCGACGTTTCGAATACATTGCAGTATTCATTGTCAAGGCGACTGAAATACCCCTACTCGATCCGAGGTAATCAGTCTCCCAGGCAGAGTTACACTACTAGAGTGGCCTTGATCTTGGCCTTTTATATCCTAGCCTATCTGGCTGGCGTAAGCCCTGGCTGTCTCGCGAGGCTTCTGGAAAGTTTATGTCACAGCCAGGTAGCGGGGGCTTGCCCGCGCTGTTATGTAATGGGGTTGCGGCCCGTGTGTTTATGTTGTGGTCTGTATGTCTTAAACTATGAATGATGGGCATCCAAGAATTACTGATTTTGTATCCTTCTTCTAAATTAATGTTATTCGGATGTTTCTTGATTTCGATAGCCTCGCGGATTTTTCTTTCCAGATTCCAAGGGATAGCTGCTAGGATCTTGGTCTTGTCAAATGATATTCCGTGCCTAGTTTCGTAGGAATGCTTGGCTACTGCTGAAATATCTGTGTTATGGTTCTTGGTGTGACGGATATGTTCTTTTAGGCGGGTGGAGATCAGACGTTTTGTCTCACCTACATAACAAGCTCCGCAGCTACATTCAATGTGATACACTCCAGGGGCCTGTAATTCTATTGTGTCTTTTACTGGTGGTAGATAGCGGGCTAGCTTACGGTGAGGTTTATAGATAGTTTTTATGTTGTATTTGTCCAGTATCTTGCCGATCCTGTCTGTAGTGTTTTTAATGTATGGCAGTATCGCTGTTTTCTGGCGGGTCAGTTCTTCTTTCCCGTTGTTTTCTCCTGCGGCGGTCTTTTCTTCCTTCTCTTCTGATTTTTTAAGGACTCGCCGGATGTTATTGAGCGAGTAGCCATTTTTCCTAAGGGTTTCCGTGAGGTGTTCTTTTTCTTCCTCGAGGTGCTCTGCGTCAGATATCGCTATGGCCCTGTTTACTAGTGATGTTAGGACAGCCTGCTTTTGTGATGGGTGATGATGAGACGAGGCGTGTAGGTACCTATCTGTGTGAGTGGGTTTCCTGTATACTGCGCGACTCAGCGTCCCATTGGGGTTACGTATTACTAGCACATCCAGGAACGGTAGTTTTCCGTCTACTTCTATTTCCATGGTGAACTGAATATTTACGTGTATGGAGTTGAGATGGTCGAGAAATAGCTGTAGGTTATTGCTCCCGTGAGGCCAGATTACAAAAGTGTCGTCAACAAAACGGAGAAAACATTTCGGTTTCAGGGCAGATGTAGCTAAGGCTTTCTGTTCGAAGTGTTCCATATACATGTTTGCTATTATTGGAGAGAGTGGCGACCCCATCGCGGCCCCTTCAGTCTGTTCGTAGAACTCCCCGTTGAAATAGAAGTAAGTGGCGCTAAGGCATTCTTTAGCTAGTGTTGACAGGTCTTCTGGAAGTTTCTGATCTAATAGCGGAAATACTTCTGTTAGCGGCACCTTGGTGAAAAGTGACGTGACGTCAAAGCTTACTAATAGGTCCGTACTTTCAATTGATTGGTCCTTAAGGAGCTGGATGAAATGTCGGGAGTCCTTCACGTAGGTTTCAGTGTTTCCTGTATGTGGCTGAAGTAGTCCAGCTAGGTAGCGGGCGATCTCGTGCGTGGGAGAGCCTATAGCGCTCACGATAGGTCGCAGAGGTATGCCTTCTTTGTGGATTTTAGGCAGGCCATACAATTTTGGAGGTATCGGGTCCGAGGACATCAGTTTTTTCTGTATTTCGGCTGGGATACTGGAATTTTTTACTAGTGTGTGGAGTTTGTTCTTAATGCGGTTGGTAGGGTTCCTAATTTTTCTGTATGTAGAATCGGTGAGTAATTGTTCTATTTTCCGAGTGTAGTCTGTGCGTGTCATTATCACCGTAGCGTTGCCTTTATCTGCGGGTAGGATAATTGTTTCCGTATCTTGACGTAGTGTTTTTAGGGCATGAATTTCTTCTTTAGTCAAATTGGATGGCAGCGGCTTTGCGGATCTCAGTAGACATGATACATCCTGTCTGATCTCCTCTGCAGATTCGGTAGGAAGGTGCCGGATTGCAATTTCTACTTTGCTAATTATTTCTTCTACCGGTATACTATTCGGAGCTACTGCGTAGTTGAGTCCTTTTCTCAAGACGGAGGTAGTGGGTTCACTGAGTGGCTTATCTGTGAGGTTTACTATTACATTCTTCTTCAGTGGAGCAGGTGGTTTCGGTTTCTGTTTTTGTAAGAGGCGGTTGAATTTCTTGTTTTGCTTGGCAGTGGCTAGTTCCAGTGTACGCTGGGATTGTGTGTTGCTAATGCTGTCTAACGTGGTCCAATCATTGAGCGACAGAGTGCTGGCAAGTTGCAGGTGGAGATGAAATAATTTATTGTTGAGGTAGTCCAGAGTCTGTCTTGTGTCACTGATCCGTTCTCTGAGGAGTTTTAAGCTGGTTTCGTGAAGAATACGGTCAGTCCGTCGGTTCTTGGTGTGATATTTCAGTCTCACACATGCTGGTATAATGCTGTTGTCCCTGCAGCGTTTCAGAAAGGCGAGTCGAGCCAGGTAGTTACTCATTTTCTTCCGAAGGTTGTCGAACTGCCTAGTAGCTTTGAGAATATCCTCCCCGTAAAGGTTTCGTATCTTAGAAGTGAAGCTTCCACGGTGTGAAGAATTATTTAATTTATTTTCCGGGTTGAACCGTGTTGTACTTGTACGCATATCACGTACAGTTTGCCGACGTTTCGAATACATTGCAGTATTCATTGTCAAGGCGACTGAAATACCCCTACTCGATCCGAGGTAATCAGTCTCCCAGGCAGAGTTACACTACTAGAGTGGCCTTGATCTTGGCCTTTTATATCCTAGCCTATCTGGCTGGCGTAAGCCCTGGCTGTCTCGCGAGGCTTCTGGAAAGTTTATGTCACAGCCAGGTAGCGGGGGCTTGCCCGCGCTGTTATGTAATGGGGATTGCGGCCCGTGTGTTTATGTTGTGGTCTGTATGTCTTAAACTATGAATGATGGGCATCCAAGAATTACTGATTTTGTATCCTTCTTCTAAATTAATGTTATTCGGATGTTTCTTGATTTCGATAGCCTCGCGGATTTTTCTTTCCAGATTCCAAGGGATAGCTGCTAGGATCTTGGTCTTGTCAAATGATATTCCGTGCCTAGTTTCGTAGGAATGCTTGGCTACTGCTGAAATATCTGTGTTATGGTTCTTGGTGTGACGGATATGTTCTTTTAGGCGGGTGGAGATCAGACGTTTTGTCTCACCTACATAACAAGCTCCGCAGCTACATTCAATGTGATACACTCCAGGGGCCTGTAATTCTATTGTGTCTTTTACTGGTGGTAGATAGCGGGCTAGCTTACGGTGAGGTTTATAGATAGTTTTTATGTTGTATTTGTCCAGTATCTTGCCGATCCTGTCTGTAGTGTTTTTTTGTATGGCAGTATCGCTGTTTTCTGGCGGGTCAGTTCTTCTTTCCCGTTGTTTTCTCCTGCGGCGGTCTTTTCTTCCTTCTCTTCTGATTTTTTAAGGACTCGCCGGATGTTATTGAGCGAGTAGCCATTTTTCCTAAGGGTTTCCGTGAGGTGTTCTTTTTCTTCCTCGAGGTGCTCTGCGTCAGATATCGCTAAACAGGGCCTACGTGAAGGACTCCCGACATTTCATCCAGCTCCTTAAGGACCAATCAATTGAAAGTACGGACCTATTAGTAAGCTTTGACGTCACGTCACTTTTCACCAAGGTGCCGCTAACAGAAGTATTTCCGCTATTAGATCAGAAACTTCCAGAAGACCTGTCAACACTAGCTAAAGAATGCCTTAGCGCCACTTACTTCTATTTCAACGGGGAGTTCTACGAACAGACTGAAGGGGCCGCGATGGGGTCGTCACTCTCTCCAATAATAGCAAACATGTATATGGAACACTTCGAACAGAAAGCCTTAGCTACATCTGCCCTGAAACCGAAATGTTTTCTCCGTTTTGTTGACGACACTTTTGTAATCTGGCCTCACGGGAGCAATAACCTACAGCTATTTCTCGACCATCTCAACTCCATACACGTAAATATTCAGTTCACCATGGAAATAGAAGTAGACGGAAAACTACCGTTCCTGGATGTGCTAGTAATACGTAACCCCAATGGGACGCTGAGTCGCGCAGTATACAGGAAACCCACTCACACAGACAGGTACCTACACGCCTCGTCTCATCATCACCCATCACAAAAGCAGGCTGTCCTAACATCACTAGTAAACAGGGCCATAGCGATATCTGACGCAGAGCACCTCGAGGAAGAAAAAGAACACCTCACGGAAACCCTTAGGAAAAATGGCTACTCGCTCAATAACATCCGGCGAGTCCTTAAAAAATCAGAAGAGAAGGAAGAAAAGACCGCCGCAGGAGAAAACAACGGGAAAGAAGAACTGACCCGCCAGAAAACAGCGATACTGCCATACATTAAAAACACTACAGACAGGATCGGCAAGATACTGGACAAATACAACATAAAAACTATCTATAAACCTCACCGTAAGCTAGCCCGCTATCTACCACCAGTAAAAGACACAATAGAATTACAGGCCCCTGGAGTGTATCACATTGAATGTAGCTGCGGAGCTTGTTATGTAGGTGAGACAAAACGTCTGATCTCCACCCGCCTAAAAGAACATATCCGTCACACCAAGAACCATAACACAGATATTTCAGCAGTAGCCAAGCATTCCTACGAAACTAGGCACGGAATATCATTTGACAAGACCAAGATCCTAGCAGCTATCCCTTGGAATCTGGAAAGAAAAATCCGCGAGGCTATCGAAATCAAGAAACATCCGAATAACATTAATTTAGAAGAAGGATACAAAATCAGTAATTCTTGGATGCCCATCATTCATAGTTTAAGACATACAGACCACAACATAAACACACGGGCCGCAACCCCATTACATAACAGCGCGGGCAAGCCCCCGCTACCTGGCTGTGACATAAACTTTCCAGAAGCCTCGCGAGACAGCCAGGGCTTACGCCAGCCAGATAGGCTAGGATATAAAAGGCCAAGATCAAGGCCACTCTAGTAGTGTAACTCTGCCTGGGAGACTGATTACCTCGGATCGAGTAGGGGTATTTCAGTCGCCTTGACAATGAATACTGCAATGTATTCGAAACGTCGGCAAACTGTACGTGATATGCGTACAAGTACAACACGGTTCAACCCGGAAAATAAATTAAATAATGGTAATTCCTTCGTTTATTTTCTTTAATTATTAACATAATTATTGATGGAAATACAAACAAAATGCTGTTCGTCGCGGCTAACCAATTTGTATAGCACTACGGCAAGTAGTGGGCCCAGGAAACGACCTGGGGGAGTCTCTACGAACATCTTGAGACTCTGGCTAGAAACGGGGGTGTGATGCGAATATATGAACTCACCAAGAGAGTTCACTTAGCCTCTCACACCTTTATTCTCCAAATCCTACCTACGCGTGGTGTCCCTGTTAAGCTGAGCAACCCAGTGGAAGGTTGGGTATACAACCCCAGCGGGAAACTGGGTCAGTGAGCCAACAGGAGTGGAGGACAGTGGAAGGCAACGGGAAACCACCACTGTAATTTTCCCAAGAAAACCCCATGGCTTTGCTCAATTGAAAATATTCCGGAGTTTCAAGTTCCCCAGTCGGATCTCCGGGGGGAACTACGTTGAGAGAAGCCTCAAGAAATGTGCGATGTTGCAAGGAACAGTACTGTTTAGGAACTTGGAATGTAAGATCCATGTATCAAGGAAAGCTGGATATAGTCAAACGAGAAATGAAGAGACTGGGCATCGATATAGTGGGAATAAGCGAAGTGAGATGGATTGGTATTGGTGAATTTGCTACAGATGAGTACATAGTATACTATTCTGGACATGAAAACCAAAGGAAAATGGAGTTGCCCTCATAGTTAGCAACAGGGTGCGTAACACTATAATGGGGTGCAATTTTAAAACTGATAGAATGATGTCTGTACGTTTTCAAGGCCAACCTTTTAACATCACAGTCATACAAATTTACGCACCAACCACTGAAGCTGGAGAGGAAGATATTGACCAGTTTTACGAAGACCTACGAGAAATGCTACAGTTAACACCAAAGGAGGATGTCGTCTTCATTATTGGCGACTGGAATGCCAAAGTAGGAAATGAAACTGTAGATGGAGTAACGGGAAAATTTGGCCTTGGCACAACAAATGAAGCTGGACAGAGACTCCTAGAATTCTGTCAAGACAACTCACTGGTCATTACCAACACACTGTTTCAATTGCCCAAACGACGCCTATACACCTGGACCTCGCCGGATGTAAATGTCGGAATCAGATCGACTACATACTCTGTAGTCAAAGGTGGAGGAGTGCTGTACAGTCATCCAAAACAAGGCCTGGGGCTGATTGTGGATCAGATCACGAGCTCTTAATTTCCAAATTCCGGCTCAAATTAAAGAGGATTGACAGAGCTAAACCATCAAGCAGATATGACCTAAATAGCATACCTCTTGAATATACAGTAGGGGTTAGAAACCGATTTAATGGTTTAGATTTAAGAGATAGAGTTCCAGAAGAGCTATGGTCAGAAGTACGTTATGTTGTTAAGGAGACAGCGGAAAAGCATATTCCCAAGAAAAAGAACAAGAACAAGGCCAAATGGTTATCGGGTGAAGCACTACAAATAGCAGAAGAAAGAAGGAATGCAAAAATCAAAGGAGAAAGATCGAAAATGTCTAAATTAAATGCAGAGTTTCAGAAACTATCTAGAAGAGATAAGAATGTCTTTTTGAATGAACAGTGCAAGGAAGTTGAGGAAAATAACAGACTGGGTAAGACAAGAGATCCTTACATAAGAATTGGAGACATCAGAGGAAAATTCCAGGCTAAGATTGCAATGATAAAAGATAAAAATGGAAAAGATCTTACTGAAGCAGAGGAGATTAAAGAAAGGTGGAGGGAATATGTAGGCAAATTGTATAGGAAAGAAGGGAATACTCCTGATGATGAAGTTACTCTGTTGTCAGAGCCAGAACCAGATATCTTAGAAAGTGAGGTCAAGTGGGCCCTAGAAAGTATTGCAAACAATGAGGCAAGTGGTTACGATGGAATCCCAGCAGAACTGTTCAAAATCCTAGGAGAGGATGCTGTGAAAGTGCTACATTCAATATGTCAGCAAATATGGAAAACCCAGCAGTGGCCAAAAGATTGGAATATCTCAGTGTTCATCCCAATTCCAAAGAAGGGGAGCGCTAAAAAATGTTCAAACTACCGAACAATCGCACTTATATCGCATGCTAGTAAGGTTATGCTCAAGGTCCTGCAAAATAGGCTTCGGCAGTATGTAGATCGAGAACTACCTGAAGAACAAGCCGGTTTCCTCAAAGGCAGAGGAACCAGAGATCAAATTGCTAATATTCGCTGGATTATGGAGAAAGCAAGAGAATTCCAGAAAGACCTATACTTATGCTTTATTGACTATGCTCAAGCCTTTGACTGTGTCGACCACAATAAATTGTGGCAAGTACTCAAGACTATGGGAGTACCAGATCATCTTATTTGCCTTATGAGAAATCTCTACTCTGATCAGGAAGCTACGGTGAGAACCCTATATGGAACAACTGAATGGGTCAAGATAGAGAAAGGTGTACGTCAAGGCTGCATATTGTCACCTTACTTATTCAACTTATATGCAGAGTATGTGATGAGGAATGCCAAATTAGATGAAACAGAAACTGGAGCTAAAATTGGTGGGATACATATAAATAACCTTAGATATGCTGATGACACCACCCTGTTGGCAGAAAGTGAAGAACAACTTAAGTATCTACTAATGAAGGTGAAAGAAGAAAGTGCAAAAGCTGGACTAAGATTGAATGTCAAGAAAACAAAGATCATGGCAACTAAACCTATCACCTCCTGGCATATAAATGGTGAAACAATGGAGGTTGTTCCTAGTTTCATCTACTTGGGCTCCAAAATAACTGCTGATGGCGATTGCAGCCATGAAATTAAGAGACGCTTGCTCCTTGGGAGGAAGGCAATGGCCAAACTTGATAACGTTTTCAAGAGTAGAGACGTAACTTTAAGAACGAAGATTCGTATAGTGAAGGCTATGGTCTTCCCAGTAGCAATGTACGGAAGCGAAACCTGGACAGTAAGAAAGGCTGAGCGCCGAAGAATAGATGCATTTGAACTATGGTGTTGGAGAAAACTCCTTAGAGTTCCGTGGACTGCGAAGAGATCTAATAAGTCCATATTACAGGAAATCAACCCAGGCTGTTCACTGGAAGGTCAAATACTCAGGCAAAAACTAAAGTAGGTACTTCGGTCATATCATGAGAAAAGATGTTTCACTGGAAAAGACCTTAATGCTGGGGAAGACTGATGGTAACAGGAGAAGAGGGCGACAACGGATGAGGTGGATTGATGACATCAAGGAAGCCACGGCTCTCAATTTAGAAAGACTTCGGAAAATAGTATACGACAGGAAGAAATGGCGCACTTTGGTCTATGGGGTCACGGAGAGTCGAAAGCGACTAAACGACTAACAACAACAACAACAACAACAACAACAACGGCAATAGTGGAGACTTTGCATGTGCTGTGATGAAGGGTAGTATGGGTACATATTTTTCGCCGAGGTCGTGGCCACTGAGTTATAATTCACCCACTTGCTGCGCGCATTCATCAGTCTGGCAGTCTCTTTAGTGTCTGTTAGTTTCTTAGTGAGTATTCAAATACTAAATGATTTTAATTGCATAATCATGCCGTAATTCCATTTAATAATACCGAGCGAGGTGGCCGTGGGGTTACGGGCGCGCAGCTCAGAGCTTGCACGCGGGAGGTAGTACTGTCAGCAGCCCTGAATATGGTTTTCCGTGGTTTCGCATGTTAACACCAGGCAAGTGCTGGGGCTGTACCTTATTTAAGTCCACGGTCGCTTCCTTTCCACGCGTAGCCCTTTCCTGTTTCATCGTCGCCATAAGTCCTATAAATGTCGGTGCGACGTAAAGCCAATAGTAAAAAAGTGTTGAGTTATAATCGCATTTCAACGGGAGCTATTACCAACGTTCCTAAATTATTTCTTTGTGTTGTATTATTTATAAGTAAATTCCCCGCAGTATGTTTGTGAGAGCTGGTGAAAATTTTATTAAACAGTATTGAATCAAAATTTCAAAAAAAAAACAAAAAAAAAACAAACTATTATTACGATTAAGCCAAGGGGTAGATTAATTACATTTGCATATAAACTAACATAATACAAACGAAATAATTTAGTCCGGTGAAAGTACAGTTGGTATTCTCTCGCGTTGAAATTAAAATTACAATTAAATATATCTTTTTTTTTACAATTGACTTTACGTCGCACCGACGCAGATAAAACTTATGGGAAAGAAGGGGCCGTGGCCTTAATTAAGGTACAGCCTCACCATTAGCCTGGTATGAAAATGGGAAACCACGGAAAACTATCTTCAGGGCTGTCGACAGTGGGATTCGAAACAAATATCTCCCGAGTGCAAGCTCACAGCTGCGCGCCCGTAATCCCACGGCCAGCTCTCCCGGTACAATTACATAGATGTACGGCATGACTATGCAATTAAAAATCATTTAGTATTTGAATACACACTAAGATACTAACAGACAATAAAGATACTACCAGACTGACGAATGCGCGTGGCAAGCGGGTGAATTATAACTCATTGGCCTCGGCCTCGGCAAAAATATGTACCCCTACAGCACATGCCGTGTCTCCACTACTTGTCGTAGCCCCCTCCCATAAACCCCATGACACTACAGCCCTTGAAGCGCCTTGGACTACCAAGCGACCACTGCTTAGCCCGAAGTTCTGAAGATTACGAGGTGTCGTGTGGTCAACACGACGAATCCTGTCGGCTGTTATTCTTGGTTTTCGAGACCGGGGCCGCTACCTCACCGTCAGATAGCTCCTCAATTCTAATCACGTAGGCTGAGTGGACCTCGAACCAGCCCTCAGGTCCAGGTAAAAATCCCTGACCTGACCGGCAATCGAACCCGGGGCCTCCGGGTGAGAGGCACGCACGCTACCCTACACAACGGGGCCACTTGCCGTAGCGCTATACAATAAAGCAAAGATTTAGCATATAAGACAACAAGGTTTGTACAAATAGCTTTTCTAAAATGATTCCTAGTTCCAGGTGACTAAAGTGGAATAAAATGTAATATTTACTCTACAAAGTTGGGGTGGGAGCGACTGTCCCGCCGCTACTGTTTATAGACACGCCAAAGATGCAGTAAATGGAATCTAATAACTTATTAATTTATACACATGTAGACATTCAACTCGAAATAAGAGTTGATTGTATGGAACAAAAACTAATACTGTTCGGCGAAATGTGAGTGTAGAAGGCGTACGTCCGTTTGGAGCTTCTGTTGCACTCCGACTAGGTTGTTCAGTTAAAATAATGTCTGTGTATTCACCATTGCTATTCACAGTAGCCATTGCTGATATGCAGAAAATGAATATGGTGCGGCTGTACCATACACCACCCTAGAACTATGCGGTCAAAAACGATGTTTACTAATGCAAGGGGTGAATTAGACCGGGAACGCTGAGTAACATGCTGCGAGCGACACTCCGTTTCATATCTCTTGATATTCTGACGTAACCTGCCCGCTGTCAGGAGTTCCTCTGTGAAAATCAGTTCGTAGGCAACCCATTCTTCATTTGTGCATGCGGGGCATTTATAAGTAGAAAGTACGGCGTTCGAGAGCCACCTGGTATAACTGAAGAACTGAAGATCCATATACAGGTGTAAATGGTACAAATACAAACTGTGTAATTTGGGAGAGGTATTGCGCGTCACAAGAAACTGAGTGAATTGTCTGTGCAGTTCGATCACATTGCTGAGAGGTTGATTCGGGAGGTGGTGGTTTCGAAATCCTCAGTCAGTAGATCTGAAGTTCTTTTCCTTTCGTGGTACTCTCACTCTCACTTTTGGCTAATTCTGTGGCTGTACCTTTATTAAGGCGAAGATCGCTTCCTTTCATTTAAGTCCTAGCCCTCTTTCCTATCCCATTCTTGCCTTACAACTTGTCTTTAATCAGAGTACCCCCAGGGGCTCTGAACTTTGGAGCGTGGGTTGGCGACCACGGGGCCCTCAGTTGAGTCCTGGCATTCCTTCCACTTACTTGTGCCAGGCTCCTCACTTTCATCTATCCTATCCGACCTCCCTTGGTCAACTCTTGTTCTTTTCCGACCCCGACGCTATTAGGTTTGCGAGGGATAGGGAGTCCTTCATTTTCACGCCCTTCGTGGCCCTTGTCTTCCTTTGACCGATATCTTCATTTTCCGAAGTGTCGGACCCCTTCTTTTTTTCCTTCTGATTAGTGTTATATAGAGAATGGTTGCCTAGTTGTACTTCCTCTTAAAACAATAATCACCACCACCACCACCTTTAATCAGAGTGATTTAAGCCAATATATATAAAAATCAGGTAATTGTGTTTCACTCATTATTGCCCCTGTAGGTTTTCTGGGTTTCCCTAATGTGGGAAGCTCGAGATACACCAACTTGCAAGCCACACATACGTTTAAAATGTATCCCCCGTCCCCTAATGCTTATTAAAGAAAGAAGAAGACAACATCCAAGCAAAAGGACCTACATGGCAAATGGAAATTGCAATAAAATATACAATCTCGGTTTCTCTCCCTGCCCCTCCCTTTGAGAATACGGTTATAGTAATGCGTACATCGAAATAAAGTCAGGAAATATTGAAATTTAATTTAAGCTGGCGAAGGAGAGAATGTCTGACTAGCTCGGGTTGGTGGGTTAGAGTCTGGCGGTATTTGAGGGTGCTCAAATACGACAGTCTCATGTCTGCAGAACTACAGGTACGTAAAAGAATTCTTGCGGGACGCAATTTTGGCTCCTCGGCGTTTATGGAAACCATAGAAGTAGTTAGTAGAACTATTAAAATTATCAATCTCAATTCAGCAATGAGTCTGAAAGCTGACCTAATTTCCATCCACATAGCTGAGCACATTAGTTCTCCTCTATGTTTCCTGGATAAGCTTGAAGATACAACCAGCCTGAAAACTGAGAATATGCCGAATAATCTCTCTTACTGGTTATTTAAGGGAGAAAGGAACTGAAAAAATTGAAAGAGAAGCAGCTTGTTTTGTTCTGGATGATATCCGACAAAAGAATAACGTTACAAAAATGTTGCAAAGTTTGGGCTGGGAAGACTTGAGATAATGGGGACGAGCTGCTCGACTAAGTGGTATGTTCCGAGCTGTCAGCGGAGAGTTGGGGCGGAATGACATCGGTAGACGAATAAGTTTCAGTGGTGTCTTCAAAAGTAGGAAAGATTACAACATGGAGATTAAGCTGGAATTCAAGAGGTAAAATTGGGGCAAATGTTCGTTTATAGGATGGGGAGTGAGGGATTGGAATAACTTACCACGGGAGATGTTCATTAAATTTCCAATTTATTAATAATCATTTAAGAAAAGGCTAGGACAAAAACAGATAGGGAATTTGCTACCTAGGCAACTGCCCTAAATGCTGATCAGTAGTGATTGATTGATTTATTGATTGATTAATTGATCGATTCATTGAACGATTGATTGATTGATTTATTTATTTATTGATTGATTGATTGATTGACTGATTTATTTATTTATTTATTTATTTATTTGTTTATTTATTTACTGATTAATTGAGCGATTCATTGAACGATTGATTGATTGATTGATTGATTGATTGATTGATTGATTGATTGATTGATTGATTGATTGATTGATTGATTGATTGATTGATTGATTGATTGATTGATTGATTGATTGATTGATTGATTGATTGATTGATTGATTGATTGATTGATTGATTGATTGATTGATTGATATGTAAAATTAATTTGAGCAGGAGTGAGAATGTGTGTTTATTTCCTTAACCCTTTCAGCGCCAACGTCCGATTGATCAGGCGTTCGATGTTCAGTCTAAAATCGCCAACATCCGATTGATCGAACGTTCCGGAAAATAATACTTTCCAAGTTATTTATTCGTTTTAATAATGTATAATACATGTTTTGGACTAGTATTGGATTAAAAAAGACTACATACAACAAGTTTGGTTGAGGAACTTGGCTGCCGAGTAGCTTGGTGGCCGAGCGGCAATTCAGCTCCCGCGGGTGGGTAACGAACCCCTTACTATTTTACCGAAAAAAAAGGAACGCAGCTGTTCCGTATTCAGAAAGATTAGTACTAGTCAAGGTGGTAAATGGACAAAGTCCAGATACATTTGTGAACAATGTAAGGAGGGTGTACAACCCTTTGTTCCTCCCTAAGCACATTTGCTAGAACACGTAATGAATATGTGTAAATATTATTAAATAATTTTTGTGTCATAATTTTACGGCAAAAATGAATTTTTGAGCATTAAATCTGTGTGAAATAGACATTAGTAATCATTTTTACTTAAAACGAACCAGGAACTGCAGTATTTGCATATAATGTAGGATTAGAAAATTTCACGGTAATTTAATAATAATAATAATTTTAAAAAATATTGTAACTGTAATATTGTACATAAGGCCCTATATTTTTATATGTAGCATAGGGAACACCACCTCTCTAAAATAATGCAGATTTGATAGTAAAAATATTTTTTCTGACCGGTTTTTGATCACGAAATAATTTATTTTTCAAAGAAAGGAAATATTTATTTGAATTATCACTTCATAAAATAAGCATTTATAAAATAAAGGTGCATTAATTTACGTCAATAAAATGCCCGAAGCATTACCTTCGAGAAAGAAAATGCCCATCCAATTTATATAAATTGAACAGAATTTATTACGAATAATTTACTGCAAGGTAAAAAGTGCTCATTAGGCCTTGGCGGCATAGGACATGGACACCGCGTACGAGGCTGGCGGTCAGATGCAGATATGGGTGAATACAAGATTAAGGCTACGGATTCGATCCCCGTATGATTTCCTCACTGAGCGCGGGAACTGGCTTAATTATGAATATCTTGATTTATTTCATCTTACATTATATCATTTAATGCTGTAAGAGAACGTTCATGATGGATGCATACAGTGAGGTTAGTTTGTTATTGTTATGTCTGGTGATTGTCATGTTGGCGGAGTGATGAGCCTTAAGAAAGAGATTCGGGCGGTGATATTTACTTTTTAATGTAGGGCCTTAAGTGGCCATTAATATAACTAGGGTGCTTGGTTGCGTCCTCACCCATATCTGCATCTGAAGGCTCAGTACCTGAGGGTACTATGAGCACATAATGAAGAAGGAAGACAATCTTCGAAGGTGCTAAAGAATGCCTCAAAATTGCCTCCGATACTCCAGACTTCGTGCCCTTCCACAAAATTGAGATAACGCACTGATCACGGTCATTTTAGATTCAGGAAATATTATGCCCATCATTTTGATAGAATGACATTCGAATCTGTGGTACTGTTGTAAATTTTCTGAATATGTTTCATCTTTATAATTTGTTTCGGCTAACTCTTCCCCCTAGAAATGTTTGGATTTATCTATGCCAAAATTCGTATTTCAAAATTTACGTGGAAATCTATGTTTATTTGTTGCTAAACGTTTGCTATGCCCTATGATATTAAAAGCAGATTTCCTGTCACATTCCTCTATGCACGATGTTCAAAGTAAATTCTGCACATTCCAATTTATGAGTAATTTTCATATCCGGTACCTCTTTTGAAATGTAATTCTGTAGCATCTTCTATTATTTCGCCTCCCCAGAGTGAGATGTCGTTTGACCTTAGGCATCTACCTGAGGATCGGGCAAGTTGCATTCTTAAAATATGTCGGTCATTTTCCGACGTATTTTCGGAAAATCTAGGTGTGACTGACTTAAGTGAATACAAGATTGAGGCTACGGATTCGATCCCCATAAGATTTCCTCTCTACAGGTTTTCTCCGCCGAAAATGTAGGTCCTCAATTAAATCATTGACCAAATGCTGAGGGATGGTGTCATTTGACTCTCCAAGTCGGCGTATTCTGTAACCATTTTCTGGTGTCGAAACCTCCAGGTGGCTTCAGGCCAGTAATTGATTACAGGGCGTTAAATAGTAAGATTGTTCTACAAGCAGTACCCCCTTCCCGACTTGCATTCATGTTTCTCTTTGTTTCGGAAGGCTACGTTCTTCACCACCTTAGATCTCCACTAAGCCTATAATGAGATACGTCTGGTGGAAGAACCAAAACATCATCTGACTGCCTTCGCTACCGACAGGAATCTGTATGAATACAACCGCGTGGCTTTATCCTCACCATGGGCACGGTGGTTCTTATTAGGCTGCTAGATATGGCCTTCTGGGATATTAAATTAGTATATCTGTACCATTATCTACAATATGTTGTTTTATTGAGACCTTTGAAGAACCCTTAACTCATCTAGATGAAGCTCTAAAACGCCTTCGTAATGCTGGACTGACGGTGAAGTTGTAAAATGTATCCTTTGATTAATCATCTCTGTTCTACTTGGGGCATATTGTGTCACCTGATGGAGTTTCAGTCGATCATTCCAGAACGCATGCAGTCCGTAACTTCAGGCCTTGTAATGATGGTAATGGGGTTGTTAGATTTCTTTAAGAAATTCATCTCCAACTTCGGCAATAGGGCGGCAGCCCTAAGCCGTCTCCGCAAGAAAGCTGTCAAGTTTGAATGGAGGCCGTTGCAGCAAGCAGCGTTAGAGGATCTGAAATTTGCTCTGGGTAACGCCCCGGTCTTGGCTATGCCAGATTTCTCCAAGAAGTTAATTGTACACACAGACGCCTCTCAATCCGCGGTCACTGCGGTTCTTCTTCAGGAATCTGAACTAGGATGGCGGCCAATGGCCAATGCGTCTAGAACCTTGCCACCTCAAGACGCCATGTACGCTACGTACGCGTTAGAAGGACTGGTCTTCCCATTCCGCTTAGAAATTTTTCGTCTGTACCTTGAGCATGTTAAATTTCAATGAAAGACTGACAATCATTCACTGAGGTGGGTTCTGTCTAGGCACCGTCGTACCGGGCGAACCGGATATGATCGTTTCACTTTTACGTGCGAGATATTCGGTGATCTGAAAGTATGGTCGCAGCTGGATTAAGCCGAATGTTTCCCGGCGATTCTGATGTTGTTGACTCGAAGAAAAGCCCTTTGTTTTCTATTCCCACACCTCCTATTATAAGTGCGATACTAACTGATGCCCCTTTGTTACTTCATGATATAGCGAAATACCAACGTGAATATCAGTGCTGGCTCCTATTAGAGAAATACTTGCTTCTGAGGAACATGTTGTCTATTGTGTTTTGATGAATGGGGTTCGGTGTTGCCCTTCGAGGCGTGATCACAAGATGCAAATTGTTGTTCCAGCTGTTCTATCGCCTATGATTTTCAAGTATTGCCATGAGGCCCCATTAGATGGACATCTACGCATTTTCAAAACAAGAGAAAACATAAGGGAAGTGTTTGTCTGGGAGAGTATGGACGGCGAGATTAGGGAACTGGTTAAAGCATGTAAGTCGTGTTTAATTAGCGATTGTACATCGATTACGCCGGACCCTAGCCTCAATCTAAAGGGAATGGGAATACATTCATTCTTGTGTGTGTGGATCGTTTCACACGGTTCTCATTGCTGTTTCCGACTAGGAATGACCCTGATCAGTCCACTGTTTCTTGTTTCAACACTATTTTTCCATCTTTTGGACCCTGACAATATATTGTTTCTGATATCGCTAATGCGTTCCCCTCTAAGTTATTTCATGAGTTCTGTTTCGATCTGTCTATTCATATGTCATGACGTCTGCGTACCACTCACAGCCACCTCTAGCCCAGCGGGTTAATCATAATCCCCGAACTGCCCTTATTGCTTTCCACCACGAAGATCATTCTCGTTCGGACACTTTCTTACACTGGTTACCATTAGCCTTTAACTGGGCTGTTCATGTGTCCCACAAGTATCCTCCACTTCCTCATTCTTTTAAGTTTGTCCCAAATATTCCTTTGTCAAATTTTTAGTCGATCAATGAGCTATTGCCAGATGCAACAGACCCAGACAATATCTGGGATTTATGGAGAAAAGCTAGAAATAACCTTAAGGCCTCTCATAAGAAAGTAAAACTTGGGTATGACCGTGGACAAAGAACCACCAATTTAGAAATTGGAGATCAGGTTATGGTTAAACATTTTGTTACCGCGGGAAAGCTTGCTCCCAGATTTCATGGAACTTGCATTATACTCGATTTCCTTTCTCCTGTCACCTTTTGGTGAATAATAATAATAATAATAATAATAATAATAATAATAATAATAATAATAATAATAATAATAATAATAATAATTGATGGTTAATGGTGTCGGTTACTCTGGTCACGTTCTAGTTCGTGAACCATGGGCAAGGGCTGAGTGCCCTAGTAAGTGGTCCTGACGGTCGGGATACCAATTGCTATGGAACGGGATTGGGTTTTCGGACATAACCTCTGCAATGGTCCTTCTTGTGCTCAGGAGGCTAGGACTAAAATTCCACTGGTTGTTCCTAACCCGTTAAAGAAGAGATCGTCACTGTGACTATGTGTAAGTAGGATACCATCCTGCTTCATGAATTTACCGAGTTCAGAACGTTGGAAGCAAACCTCCGAGCTATGGGAGTAATGGAGTCCCAGTCTCATTTGACAGGCGAAGGACTCCTTTGAAACAACTTGTCGAACGAAATTGAATTCGATGGGGAACTATCAATATTAATGGTGCTAGTGGAAGAAAGAAAGTAAAACTGGCTGCTTCAGCAAACGGGACGAATCCGGCTATACTAGGTGTACCGTGAGTGATATTCAGGTAAGAAGAGATAACGGGGAAGAGACAGGTGTTAAAAAGGGAAGGGCAGAGTATGTGGAAGGACTGTTTATTTGGAAAACTACTGTACGCAGCATAGTTTCTTTTAGGCGCGTGAATGAGCGAACGCTGTGGGTATATATGGCAGTTGGAGGAATTACGACGAGAATTGTCTCAATATATTCACCGTGTGAGGGTGCAGATGAGGATGAAGTTGACAAGTTTTATGAAATATCGAGTGACATCGTAGTCAGGGTCAACAACAAGGATGAGGAGGGTGATAATGGGCGATACCAATGCGAGAGTTGGAAATAGAACTGAAGTATTCGAAAGGGTGATTGGTAAATGTAGGGTATACACTTAAGCTAAGGGGAATGGGAAGCGTTTGTTGGACTTCTGTTCTAGTTTGTGTTTCGCAGTTACAAATACATTCTTCAAGCTTAAGGCCATTCTCATGGGGGGGTAGAGTTGGGTCGTTCATGAACTAACTAGTTCATTTGAACGACTCGTTTATTTGAACTAGTACGAGTTCGTTCAAATATTTTGAACGAGTCGTTCACGCGAGCATACAGCATATTAAAGGACGAAGACGTAAGCAAGCACCATCTATTGTAAAACTTACGTACTAGCTCACGTCCAGCACGGAATACTATCTCTTTTGCGCCGCTGGTGCTGTTGCTAAGATAGCTTTACCTAGTTCATTTGAACGAAATGCCGCGAGGGCTGCTTCCATGAAGACAGCACAAATGAACTACGTCGTTCATTTGAACGAAATGTCGCGAGAGCACAAATGAACTACCTCGTTCATTTGAACGACAAAATAAGCACGCACGCAAATGGCCAATGGCGTGCCGTGTTAATGATCACATGACAGCACATTTCTCAACTGGTGATGGAGCAGGGAGAAGAGTTATAAAAAATTGGAATGTTTACCTGTTTCTCTGTCTCTCGTAGATGCCTTTTCTCCACCTAGGCAGGCTGGCGATGCCGCTGGGCACTGGGCAGCTGTTTTCTGCTCATGCTAGACGTTCCGCAAGACGATGAAGTACCAAGTTCATAGAATGTCGTACTAGCCGCCTAGCTTTGTAACTGAGCGCATGTTGGTTCGAGTCCGGTCCTTTGCAAGATACGGTCCTCGAAACACACGATGGGGTGATAATGTCGCTCGTGTATCTCTTATAACAACGATATCCCACATAATATCATCGAACAATACCGTATTCGAGGTTCCTCAGAATTCCATTACGAAAAAAAAAAAAAAAAAAAAAACGTGTTCACTGTCTGGCACTTACGTAAGCGTTCTACCATACACGACAGTTGTGGGGAATAATACACGGGCACCGGTAAATCAATACTCTGTCTACACACAAAATAAACAATGTCAACAACGAAATCACACGCACTTGGAGCGGAGTAGCAAAACCATGCTAGCACATGGTAACAGATACAAGACATCAGTATTATAATCAGTACACATAAGTTATCTTAAGATGCGATTGACACAGAATACGCGAAAGTTTTCATCATTTCCAGCATCATAAACCACATTAAAAAATAAGCCTTAAGAATATTTTCTTTAAACAAATACATCTTAAGCAAATATTACCGTAAACTACGCTAAGGTGAAACAGGAGTGAAAATTTGGCTATTTCCGTTCAAATAGACCTATCAATATTTCAGTTTCGGGCTTTAAGAACTGTTCAGTTTTTCCTGTATAAAAATGTAATTACTATCACCCTACCACCGTTTTTACAGCTCAAAGACCAAATTTTAAATTTTAAAAGGAAGTGGTCATGTGTGTAAAAAGTGCACTCATTCAATTGCTATATTATAATAATAATACCGAGCTCGATAGCTGCAGTCGCTTAAGTGTGGCCAGTATCCAGTATTCGGGAGATAGTAGGTTCGAACCCCACTGTCGGCAGCCCTGAAGATGGTTTTCCATGGTTTCTCATTTTCACACCGGGCTTAATTAAGGCAACGACTGCTTCCTTCCTACTCCTAGTCCTTTCCTGTCCTACCGTCGCCATAAGACCTACCTGTGTCGGTGCGACGTAAAGCAACTAGCAAAAATATAATAATAATAATAATAATAATAATAATAATAATAATAATAATAATAATAATAATAATAATAATAATGTCCACCTCTGTGGTGTGATACTTTACGTGATTAGCTGCCATCCCTGGAGGCCCGGATTCGATTCCCTGCTCTGCCACGAAATTTGAAGAGTGGTACGAGGGCTGGAACGGGGTCCACTCAGCCTCGGGAGGTCAGCTGAGTAGAGGTGAGTTCGATTCCCACCTCGCCTATCCTCGAAGTGGTTTTCCGTGGTTTCCCCACTTCTGCTCCAGGCAAATGCCGGGATGGTATATAACTTAAGGCCACGGCCGCTTCGTTCCCTCCTCCTTGTCTATCCCTTTTGATCTCCCTCCCCCCCCTCCCCCGCCACAAGGCCCCTGTTCAGCATAGCAGGTGAAGCCGCCTAGGCGAGGTCTAGTCCTCTTTCCCAGTTGTATCCCCCGACCAAAAGCCTCAAGCTCCGGAACTCTGCCCTGAGGCGGTAGAGGTGGGATCCCTCGCTGAGTCCGAGGGGAAAACCAACCCTGGAAGGTAAACAGATAAATAAATTTATTATTGAAAATGAAAACCTACAACCTGTTTTCCAGTCATTGACCGGGTCAGGGATGTAATGAATGAAACATATATAGGCTGTTATTACAATGGGGTCGCCACTCCCAAGGTGATTTATATTAATGAGTGATAAATGCTATGAAATGATAATGGAGAGTGTTGCTGGAATGAAAGATGACAGGGAAAACCATAGTACCCGTTGAAAAACCTGTCCCGCCTCCGCTTTGTCCAACACAAATCTCACATGGAGTCACCGGGATATGAACCACGGTATCCAGCGGCGAGAGGCCGACGCCCTGCCGTCTGAGCCACGGAGGCTCCCAAATTTATTATTATTATTAATAATATTATTTTAAGTACGTTTCAGCTACCATGTACAGGCATTTTGATTTGACGTTCTGTTTTATTTCACCAGGAGGGTGATCTCACTGACTTAAGGTAAACACCATATCTGTTACCAGCGACCTTTTATATGCCGATAAAGCACGATATAGTTTCGAGCGGATTTCTTTTCGCCCTCAAACATCCGAGTACTTCTGCCGGGTTTGAACCCCCAGTCTTGCGGATCGGAAGCAGACTACTGATCTACAGAGGTAGTTTTTCATTCCCATTAACCTATGTACGTGTTTATTGTCACTTTGTCGTATACAAAATGTTTTTCTATCATATTCCTTCGAAATTACCATGCATTCTTATGATCAAGTGAATAGAGCAAAGAACTACACTTTTACAATGGTGTGATGAAGATAAATTGAAATTGTGTATCTCCTACATTTCTTCTCTGACAACGAAACTATTAATTACGTCTGGGTTAAGTATCAGCTGACCGCATTTCAAGTTCATAATGTCAGTCACAACTCACTGTAATATGTTGTAATATTAATGGGGAATGTTTATCGATGAGGGAATTAGATATTTTATACCTATAGAGCATATCATAAGTTAATGGGCTTCTGATAAATTTATGTGCATACACCTATCATCGTCAGTGGATAGGGCCTGACACATTCCACTCTGATGAGTGTAATGTCAGGCCTAAGACGAAACTCTAGTTTTATACAGTAAACGCCTTGAAGGACTTACATCTGACATTATTAGTCAGCTATTCAGGAACATCCCTTATTAACAGGACGCTTCATACGGTTCGTCCTCCCAGCTCTTTAACAGATAAAAAGGACAATTATCATCTTAGAGCAATGTTTTCCCGTGTATAAAGGCGGTAAATACAGTAGCTTCTTCTCCCTCAAACAGCTGATTCATACGCCCCTTAAAACCACCGAGCTTTAAACAACGTAGGTTGGGTGGGGTCAAGGCTGTATGGTTTGCTATTCAATTAAAGGAAGACGAAGACGTACGCAAGTACCATCCGTTGTAAAATTTACGTACTAGCTCGCGTGCGGTACGGCAAACTACCTCTCCTCACGCCGCTAGTGCTGTTGCCAAGAGAGCTCATAATAAACTACCTCGTTCATTTGAACGACGTGCTACGAGAGCGTTTCCATGAAGACAGCACAAATGAACTACCTCGTTCATTTGAACGACTTCGTTCGTTTGAACGAAATGCCGCGAGAGCACAAATGAACAACCTCGTTCATTTGAACGAGAAACTAAGCTCACTCAAAAATGGCCAATGGCGTGCCATGTTAATGGTCACGTGACAACAAATTTCTCACCTGCTTACGAACTACCTCGTTCATTTGAACTAGTTCATTTGAACGACTCAAGGCGATGAACGGCCAAATACTTTAATACACCAATACCGGACAGCTGTGTCTCAACAGCATTGAGTGAACTGCGAACAGCGACGGTGGTGACATCTAGCGTGTTGGTGTGAACTGCATACTTGTCTGTGCTACAGCTGAGAGGAATGCACCACACTCATTGGAAATATTTTTGTTAAAATAATTGAATAATCACAATAATTAAGAATGAAATTATAAAATATGAAATTTCTCCTTCATAAACCTCCAAACGAGCATTATGTTAGCCGTGTCTTAAAAATTATAAAGCAGAATCTGTTTGAGGATCCATCTAGCCTCTGGGGAAATACTTAATAACTACACTCTCCTCTTCTTTCTGACCTTTACTCAATTACCTAGCGCAGGATTTTGTATGGACTTAGCCTAGTTTTCCGGCCGGATGCCTTTCATAACAGCAATCATATGTGGAGGGATATATACCGTACTCAGTAGTGTTTTTGTGGTTGTTTTTTGCATGATGTGTTGTATATACTTGAAGATGCGTATGAATACGAACTCGAACCCGTCGCCCTCGATCTACAGGGATTAACAGACGCGATTAAAATCTCCGACTTAGCCGGGAATCGTACCAGGGCCCTCCGGACCGAAGGTCAGTACGCTGACCATTCCGTGGAGGTACAACTGGCCAGCCATCCTCTATTAACACTAATCAGAAGGGAAATGGGCCGGCCCCGTGGTGTAGGGGTAGCGTGCCTGCCTCTAACCCGGAGGCCCCGGGTTCGATTCCCGGCCAGGTCAGGGATTTTTACCTGGACCTGAGGGCTGGTTCGAGGTCCACTCAGCCTACGTTATTAGAACTGAGGAGCTATCTGACGGTGAGATAGCGGCCCCGGTCTAGAAAGCCAAGAATAATGGCCGAGAGGATTCGTCGTGCTGACCGCACGACACCTCGTAATCTGCAGGCCTTCGGGCTGAGCAACGGTCGCTTGGTAGGCCAAGGCCCTTCAAGGGCTGTAGTGCCAAGGGGTTTGGTTTTAGAAGGGAAATGGAAGAAGTCCAACACTCCAAAGAATGAAGGTATAATAAATGGGGGGGGGGGGTGTCACGAAGAGCTAACCAATCAGCCAAAGAGCCAACGGGGGCAGATAACCTAACAACATCCACGATTTATTAAGATTTTGGGAAATTAAGAAACAGTAGTTTGGTCCATTATGTTGACTTCTTTTTTTCTTCTTCTTATTCGGTACGGCCGATCTTCCCGAACTCTACAGAGCAACTCAACCTCACGCTTTTGCCGTTCTTTGAATTTTCTGTTTTACCTCTGAAGACAAAAATACATAATATATAACACATATTGGGGTTACGTGAGTGAACTACGATGTTCCTGACAAGGATGAAGGGTCCAGAATTTCCTAAAGTCTCTTTCACAACTTAATGCATGAAGAATTACCATACACACGTTTTAAATTAATTGGACTGGTGCTCAAGCCTATGCCAATACCTATGCCAATATTGCACTGAAATATTTTTCTTACGCCGGGCTGAGTGGCTCAGACGGTTGATGCGATGGCCTTCTGATCCAATTTAGCAGGTTCGATCCTGGCTCAGTCTGGTGGTATTTGAAGGTGCACAAATACGTCAGCCTCGTGTAGGTAGATTTACTGGCATGTAAAAGAATTCCTGCGGGATTATATTCCGGCACCTCGGCGTCTCCGAAAACCGTAAAAGTACTTAGTGGGACATAAAGAAAATTATTATTATCTTCTTACAGTAACAGAAAAGGTGACTGGATTCGAAACTCATGGCTTTGAATTTTCAATTTCAAGACTACCACGATAACCATTACGCTACAGACCCACAAGTTTTCGATTGTGAAATTTATGGCATTGTTTAACAATATGGACCCTCAAGCTTGAGTATACTACAGTTCCATATTTGTTAATATTATTGGTTTTACATCCTACTAACATTTCAGTAGGGTATTTGATTGCATTTCTTAATATAAGGGGCATAGAATGTAACCTCAACACAGATGCGAGGTCATTACTTTTTGTAATACTTGCGGTTCTTATCATTTCCCACGCCCATTATCTTGCTAGGTAATTTGTTCAGCGTATAACACTTTTCTTGGAATATAACTGCAATGTAAGATTATTTAGTGACACACACTGATACATTATAAACAACACGGCAGTGCGCCAAGAATCATGCAGATGGCAATATGTTTTTGAAGAGCTGGTCACACCAAGCCATGTAGGTAGCAGCACTATCGGCTTTCTCGCTGAAAACAGCAAGCTGTCCGGTATTATCATATTAAAGTATTTGGAACGGCATCGAATGAACTAGTTCAAGCAAATGAACTGACTGGACCCATCCCTACATGGGGGACCAGGGGTACCAGATCCATAAAATAGACTATGACTTAACCGACTTTATATTCAGGAAGTCTGTTAGGAATGTATTTTTTTTTCGGGAATTTTTCGGTGATCCAGACCACTATCTGATCTGTAGTGAACTAAGTATATCTAGGACTAGGATAAGGAAAGTGAAATATGTCTGAAAACGAATAAGAGTAGAAAATCTCCAGGACGAGGAAATTAGACAGAAGTACATTGATCTGATCAGTGAGAAGTTTTGAACAGTGGACAGTAAGCAGGTTCAGGATATAGAAAGAGAATAGGTGGCAAACAGGGATGCTGTAGTAGAAACAGCAAGAGAATGCCTAGGAACAGCTACGGTATGTGTAAAGGTGGGGAAAAGCGAACATCTTGGTGGAATGATGAAGTGGCAACAGCTTGTAAACGTAAAAAGGAGGCTTATCAGAAAAGGCTCTAAACAAGGGCCGATGCCGACAGGGAATTGTACGTAGATGAATAAAACAGCGAAACAAATAGTTGTTGAATCCAAAAAGAAACCATGGGAAGATTTTGGTAATAACCTTTAGGCTATGTCAAACAGCAGCGAAACCTTTATGGACAGTAAAAAGGAATCTTAGGAAGTAAAGGAAAAAGGAAATGAGCAGTGTTTAGGGTAATTCAGGTGAACTCATAATAGACCCCAGGGTATCACTGGAGATGTGGAGGGAATATTTTGAAAATCTTCTCACCGTAAAAGGAAATCTCCCTGGTGGTGTCGCGCACAACCAAGCAAGTGGACAGGCAGAAAGTGATGTTGGTGAAATTACGCTGGAGGAAGTTGAAAGGATGGTAAATAAAGTCTATTGAAATAAAGCAGCAGGAATAGATGAAATTAGACCCGAAGTGGTGAAGTATAGTGAGAAGGCAGGTATGAAATGGCTTCATAGAGTAAGATTAAAATGGCGAGTTGGTAAGGTACCTTCAGATTGAACAAAAGTAGTAATTGCACCTACCTATAAGCAAGAGAACAGGAAGGATTGCAACAAATATCGAGGAATCTCATTCATTAGCATAGCAAGCAAAGTATTCACTGGCATCTTGGAAGGGAGGGTGCGATCAGTGGTTGAGAGGCCGTTGGATGGAAACCAGTGTGGTTACAGAGCACGGAGGGGCTGTCAAGGTCCGATGTTCAGTACGCACCAGGTAAATGTAAAATGTTACGATATGAATAGATAGTTGTGTTTATGTTTCGTAGATCTAGAGAAAGCATATGACAGGGTACCGAGGGAAATGATGTTCACCGTACTGGGGAGGGGTGGTGATATTAAGGGTAGATTATTTAAATCAATCAAAGGCATTCATAATGACAATTGGCTTGCAGTGAGAATTGATGGTAGAATGAGTTCTTGGTTCAGGATACTTACAGGGATTAGACAAGGCTGTAATCTTTCACCTTTGCTCTTCGTCGTTTACGTGGATCGTATGCTGAAAGGTATAAATTGGCAGGGAGTGATTCAGTTATGTGGAAATGTAGTAAGCAGTATGGCCTCTGCTGACGACTTCGTCTTAATGGGCAGATTGTGCCGAAAGACTGTAGTCTAATGTCTTGGAACTTGAAAATAGGTTCAATGAGTATGGAATAACAATTAGCCTCTCCAAGATTAAAATGATGTCAGTAGGTAAGAAAGTCAACAGAATTGAATGTCAGATTGGTGATACAAAGCCGGAAGAGGTAGATAAGTTTAAGTATTTTTGTTATGTGTTCTCCCAGGATTTCATATCAATGTATATCAACAAAGACAAGACTTATTGTATTGATGAGGTGGTCAAATTAATAAATTAAATTGTTATTATTTTTCCCCCAGGATGGTAATATAGTAAGTGAGATTAAATCAAGATGTAATCAAATCAAATACAGTAGAGACAATACACGACACTTACGGATTCTGCCTTGCTAAAATGGGAGACAATTCGACGGTGGCGCTCCTAGTGACTTGACCTGAACAAATCGCGCTAAATTCAAATATCAATGGAAATGTATATACGGAAATGGATAAATAAATTACGTCTAGAAAGAAAGTGGTATTGAGATATTAACTTCGAAGTTGCTAAAGCAAATCTGGATAAATGAATGAAGAATTATTTAAAAGGTTATTATTCAAAGACTGAAATTAGACATATAAACAAGGTGTGAAATGGACTGCTGTGAAATGGCTTGATCCTTCATTTAAGCATTACTTTTTTAGCTTTAGCATACCTGTCTGAAATCTTACGGTTGGATTTGTCTTTTTTCCTCATTTAAATATATTTTATCATCACATTAAGACATTTGTCAATAAAAATATCGGCACATTCCTTACACATATGATGCAATGAATTAACATTTAAAAGCTGGACAATTTTCCTCTTAACATGAAGCCTACTAACAGAAAGAAAATCTATAAAATCCCGGCTTTAATCTGAGAAGAGGGATAAAAGAAAGAAAAGTCTGAAAATGTTGTCGATAGTGATGCTTTGATGAATATTTACGTACAATTAGAGTAAAAATGTAACATACCCTTGGCTGTATAGTTGAGGATTTTTAAAGTCGCTGGCCTGGAAATGATCTGAACAGATCTTATAATTCTTATACAAGCGTAACGTCCCTTCTTTCTTGTACACTTTATCCAAATAACATCTGTGATATTTCAAAACCCACAGATCACACCTACAACAACATATCGGTACTGAAGGTTAACTGCTGCACTATACAATTAAATATGCGATTATATTTTGAGCCCGTTAAAACCTGGGTCGAGCAGGTCAGAAGATTATGAAGTACTATAAAAATCTCTGTCACTGGAAGAATATATATGCAAACACAATATTACTTACATGTTCTTGTCACGAGGGATCCTGAAGAACGACCGCGCAATTTTCTCTACTTCGTAATTACTGCAGCCAAACACAGCACATACGTTTCCCCTTATGTTGAGAGGAGATATCAAGGAATGACACACGCTACTATTTCATTATGTCAACTCACTGAAAACGCATAAATAACACCAAAAACTTCACACAAAAATACACGTGCTCTTATGACAGAATCAGTACCGTTCAGGTCTATCCGCTAGAGTGAGCTCCAATAGCTGTCCCTCGATATCTTGCGCAATGTCGCGTATTGTCTCTACTGCATTTGATCAAATACAGCAGAGGCAATGCGCGACACTTCCGGATTTAGCCTTGTTTAAATGGGAGACAAGTTGCAAGTGGCGTTCCTAGTGGCGTGACCTGAAAATTCGCGCTAAATTCAAATATCAATGGAAATGTATATACGGTCATGGACAAATATATTACGTCCTTAAAGAAAGTGCTACTAAGATATTAACTTCAAAGTTGCTAAAGCAATTCTGGATAAATGAATGAAGAATTATTTAATGCATTATTATTTAAAGACTGAAATTAGGCATGTGAAATGGACTGCCGTGAATGGCCTTGATGTTTCATTTAAGCATAACTTTTTTAGCTTTAGCATTCCTGTCTGAACGTTCAAAGCTAGATTTGTCTTTTTTCTCATTTAAAAGCATAGTATGATCACATTTAAATGCTTGTCAACAAAATATCGGCACATTCCTTACACACATGATTCAATTAATTTACATTTATGAGCTGGACAATTTTCCTTTTAACTTGAAGCCAACTAACAGAAAGAAAATCTATAAATTTAGCCTCAAAAACATTCAAATTTTCCCTATAAGCAATACTTGGCACAGTGCCATTTCATTATGGTAAAGCAAATTTGCATCATCGTATTGTTTCAACAAAATATATACATTTCATAAATCACCCATATTTTCTTCAGTTCTTGACAACGCATTACGGCATTCCAAATGGGGTAACTTCGAACACAACTAACCACACATATATGCGTATGTATTTTCCTTAATTAAATCAAACCCACAGATCACACCTACAACAACACATCGGTGTTGAAGGTTAAATGCTACACTATACAATAAAATAAGCTTATTATACTTTTTAGCCAATTCAAATGTGGGTCGCACAGGTCAGAAGTTTAGGAAGTACTATAAAAATCTCTTTGTAACTGGAAGAATATATATGCAAACACAATATCTACTTACATTTTCTTGTCACGAGGGAAACGGAAGAATGACCGCGAATTTTTCTGCACTTCATAGTTATTGCAGCAAAACACTGCAGATATCTTTCCACTCATATTGAGAGGAGATATAAAGGAATGACACACGCTACTATTTACTTATGTCAACTTAATGCAAAGGCATAAATAACGCCAAAAACTTCACAAACAAATACACGTGCTCTTATGACAGAATCAGTAACTCTCAGGTCACCCCGCTAGATGGAGCTCAAATCGCTGTCCCTCGATATCTCACAGAGTGTCGCGTATCGTCTCCACTGTATTTGGTGTAGTAAAGCTAATGCAGTGAGCTGGCAGTTGCGATACAGGGTGTTCTGTAAGAAGGAAGTCAGCTCCCGGACGAAACTACCTTTACATCAGTGTGTTTCCCGACCATCCTTCTTCACGAGAGCGGATGCAGGGTGGACTCAGGATATCATATTCATGAGTTAGAAGTAACTGACGTGAAAATAGCGAGAATTATTGCTTTTACAAATAGGTGGGAACAATGGCAGGTGAGTACTCGGAACAAGCAGATAAAGGCTAAGTTAGGAATGAACTCGATGGATGAAGCTGTACGCGTAAACAATCTTCGGTGGTGGGGAAATATGCGACGAATGGAGGAGGATAGGTTACCTAGGGGAATAATAGTCTATATTTTGGAGGGTAAGAGGAGTAGAAGGAGACCAAGATGACAATGGGTTGACTCAGTTTCTAACGATTTAAAGATAAGAGGTATAGAACTAAATGAGGCCACGGCACTAGTTGCAAATAGAGGATTGCCGCGACGGGCCGTTTTGGTAAACTCACAGAGGCTTGCAGATTGAACGCTGAAAGGCATAGCGGACTATAATGATAATGCATGTATATATGTAGAAAAACCGTAAGATTTTATTTCCGTTAGTGTACGAAGAATTGGATCGTATAGTTCAGTCAGTTGATCGCTCCATCCATGTTTGTCCACGGTACGTTATAATAATTTCGTGTGGCTATTACTAGCCGAGTGCAGCCCTTGTAAGGCAGACCCTCCGATGAGGGTGGGCGGCATCTGCCATGTGTAGGTAACTGCGTGTTGTTGTGGTGGAGGGTAGTGTTGTGTGTGGTGTGTGAGTTGCAGGGATGTTGGGGTCAGCACAAACACCCAGCCCCCGGGCCATTGGAATTAACCCATGAAGGTTAAATTCCCCGACCCGGCCGGGAATCGAACCCGGGACCCTCTGAACCGAAGGCCAGTACGCTGACCATTCAGCCAACGAGTCGGACACGGTACGTTAAGAGCTATGGACTTGCTTTCGAGTTTTTTGTTTTTTTTAACCCCCGGAGAGACACCTCTCTTATACATCGTCTTTTAGCCGGACGTAGCGTAACATTGCACCCAGTGCTGCCAGTGCTACAACTCTCCCCACAGTTTTGTATTTTGGTATATATGAGTGTTACAGTGTGATTTATTACAATTATTGGAACTGGGTGATATAACAAACCCATTCATATTTCAAGAGAAGAAGAAGTGTCGCATACTCTGCAGTGTAACTAGTAATACATGCTTTCCTAAATTCAGCCTGTTTTACTGACTGTTACAAATTAAATTTGTTCTTCAAGAGTTTGTTTTAAGTGATTAAGCAACATCCAAATACATGGTTTTGTTTCTAAGCGGCTGGTATGTTGTTATACAAGGCGCGTATTAGCCTATTCTACAGCTTATTCCGTTAAGTGAGTTATGGATTTTCTTCATTGAGGAATTGTGATTTCTATCATTTTACTCTGTGTCCACAACCTCTAACATACTCTCGGTAATGTTCAAATTCAATAATTAAATTTTGCTAAATATATTGATCTCAATTGAGAATGTTAGAAGTTAATACTAATCGTTCTCAGTTTCAGCATTTACAAATTTTTAATATTTAATGTTATTAATTTTCTTAAATTTTATTTTTAATTAAGCATGAAAAATGAATACGCATATAACTAGCTTGCTTTTTATAAAACTTCCAGCCTTTGCGTTACAAGTGCCTGCAAGTTGTGTGTAGTAGCCAGGGTGCGAAATCGCGGGGGGTGGGAAGGGAAGGATGTTTTCCCCCACCGATGATTTTATCTCAGAGGTTTCCCCCCCCCCACTAACATTGCCCGGGGCTACATTTCATTATAAAATAAATAGGAAAATGTAGACCCGATAGTTTATTACTGAAATTAATGACTTTAACTGGACATATTTTCATAAAAACGACAGAAATAATTCAAGTGACTGCCAGACCTTGAGCAATTAAACAACGCAGCAGTGACAACTCTGCACCTGCAGCCTATTGTTGATGTTTCACCCTGCCAAGTCCATCCTCCCTTGTCATTGCTATAAGTAGCTCGAGTTTACACCACTCCTGTACTTCTTGGAGTGGGTGTGTTTCCTATAGGTATCAATAGGACAATATTCACTTGAGCAGGGTACAAACTGACAAATTTGTACAGTCAACACATAGCCCTGGTAGAGGAAAGTTGCATTAAAAAAGCAATAAACCATGGAAACTCGTGCCTTGTCTGGCCTTTCTTAAGATAGCGAGTCTTTCATAAACTTCTCAGCTGATTGGAATAACGTTCTAATGTTTATCATTCCTGTTATAACAGCAAAATTCGAATAAAAATATCTCAAATTTACATTTGTTGGCTGGAGAGGGTAATTAAAATACAGGGGAATTTTAACCCCCCCCCCCCACCAGGTACTGCCTGAAAAAAATTAGTAGTTAAGCCCTATGTTCCTTCTTCCCCCCTCCCACCACTTTTTCTGATTTCACACTCTGGTAGTGGCAATATTCAGTGGAATGAGGATTTTTCTGAAGAGCAACGCAGATGAAGAAATGCAGATGGTAGTTTCAGAAAGAAATTGAGATATGTAGTATGTAATTTTAATTATTATTTTGCTGTGTTACTTACCTTTTTATGCAATTTTATAGTGATGCTGTGAACGTTGAGTTGTTCTTTACCCTGTATGCCGCGACATATGGTAGTAGGATTCAAAATCTTGAGAGGTTTCTATTTAGGATATCTGTATCTTGTTACATCAGTGTTGTTATGGAGATTCTCCTGTATCTCATCATTACCCCACAGCAGCTATATCCGGTATTTATTCGTGATGATTTAGGTAACAGTAGGCTGCCTGTCTGATTTATTGGTGTGTAAAAGATTTTCAGGGGTGAGTAACGGTGAGTTTGCATGGGGTCGAATCCTATGATCTGCAGTTCTGAAATACTTTTCTGTGGTTTCCCCATTTTTTCATTAATTAACCTTAATTAATGCTGCTGCATACCTAATCTTATCCCTTTCCCTTGGAGTTGTTAGTGCAACATTAAACTGCTAGCAGGAATGGAAGAACAATCTTCAGGAATAAATTCTGGCTGTGGAAACAATAAAAGGTAGTTGCTTGAAAGTAAATTCAGTAACATATTATTAGAATAACCTGTGATGGCCAGAACAAGTAAACATGGCACTCTTCAGTATTGTCCCCTCCAGTGAAATATACAAAATACAATTGATCATAGTTACCTGAATAGATATGTGTTTACATAGAAATCTGCTCCCTGGCAATGCATAAGAATCAACTCAGTTAGCCACAGGAACGAAGCTTGTATAACCTGTAGGAGAAATTTTAGTATTCATTGTTAGTGCAGTATGTTTACATTTACAGTAATATATCACAAAGTGACTAACGAACACTGCTATTGGGTGAAATGAATTCTGAGGCACTACTCGAGGTATTCAACATAGACAATTTTTTTGCCACCTGGGGAACAATAAAAGCTGCTAAACATTTAAACCACTCATTTGACATGGAACTCCCTATAAGGGGCACTCTGGTAAACACCATTCGATTGTGTCATTAGACAAGACATGCATAGAAAAATAAAGAAAAGGCACTTAAGTAAAGGTTGGTGGCATTGTTCAATGAAATGAGCTGATAGCAGTATTGTATAAATTTTTGTCTTTATTTCAACAGAATTTTCTTCATTTTCCATTTCCAGTCTTCTGGGTAGAAATGTGAATCAAGAACCTCCTCAGTTTTTCTCTCTCCGCCACTCCTTTCCTACCTCGAATTTTTTTTCTACTTTTACTCTACTCTTCTCAGTACTGTCCTTACCGTAGCCATTCACCCCTTTCTGGGCAATCCTCGATGTCTTTCTCCTATGACTTCCTCTGTAAATACTTACTGTGGAACTCTATACTCTTCCATTCTCATCATTTGTCCATACCATTTCAGCTTACAGGTCTCTATCTTGCATTTCAGTTCAGGGTATCCAATTCACTCCCTCATTTCTATGTTTCTGACTTTATCCCTTTATGCCCTCCCTATATTTCTCTAAGGAATTTCATCTTGGCCTGTTGCATTCTGCGTTATCATGTTTTTGTTGTTGTCCATGTGCTTGGTGCATATGTCAAAATTGGTGTGTAATACATTGGGTGCAAAATTTTCTTGCAATCCATTGGATGTCCCAGTTACAGACTATACATCTCACACATTGGTAAAACTCATTGGCTTGTTGAAGTCCCTATCCAATTTCTTATTTTATTTACCCATCCTCTTCAATTATTCTCTCCGAATACTTGAAGCTTTCCACAACTTCTAATGGTCTTCCATTTACTTCAGTATTCCCACTTCCTTCTTTATTACCTCTCGTCACCACTACTATCATACTCTTTTCCACACTTATTTTCATTCCATATTCCTCCATCTCCTGATTCCTTGCATTATCTTGTTCTTGTGCTTCCATTTCATCTTCTGCCCATATTACTGTCTCATCTGCAAAGTGCGAGGCCTTTGCCTCCTTGGTTCCCATTTTTTGTTGTATACTCTTGTGGATTTCATCCATGATTGTAATGAAGATTGGCGGGGATAAAACACATCCTTTTTGAAGTCCTGATTCTACTTTGAAAAAGTTTGTTTATCCTATCGCAGTATTCATACTACATACTCACTCTTCGTTCATGGCTTTTATAATTGGCTCTTCACCTCTCTCTACCTTCTTTTTTATCAATGCATCCAAGACCACTTGCCATGGTACACTGACATATGCCTTCTCAATATCGATAAATATCATCACTGAATCCAGCTTAAATTCCCATATGTTCTCTATCACGTTCTTTAGGTTCAACAGATTGAAAAATTTTAAAATTATGTTTACACTGAGCAAGGAGTATGATACTGTATGGAAGTGAAACACAGATAATAACTGGTGCCAAAAAAAACAGAGTTGAAGCCTTTTAGATGCCATGTTATCAGAAGTTCTTGAAGATGAGATTGATAGAACATGTCTCAAATAAAGAGATAGTGGATAGGCTTAATGAGAGGAGAATGGTTTGAGAGAATTTGTTCCTGGGCAGGAAAATTTTGATAGAACATATCTCAAAGAACTGTGAACTTTTTCAGTTAGTTTTGAAGTTGAAATGAAATGTTGTATGGCTTTTAGTGCCGGGATATCCCAGGAAGGGTTCGGCTCGCCAGGTGCAGGTCTTTCTATTTGACACCCGTAGGTGACCTGCGCGTCGTGATGAGGATGAAATGATGATGAAGACAACACATACACTCAGCCCCCGTGCCATTTGAATTAACCAATTAAGGTTAAAATCCCCGACCCAGCCGGGTATCGAACCAGGGACCCTCTGAACTGAAGGTCAGTACGCTGACCATTCAGCCAACAAGTCAGACAGTTTTGAATTTGATTACAAAAGATAAAAGGGGTAGGAAGATTCCAGTATATGGACCCGGGTGATCAGAGTGATATGCAAACCGTACAGTCACTGAATTTTCAAGAAAGGTCATCTTGTTGCGGTTTCAGTACCATATAAAACTGTATGTTAAATAGCTATTAATATGATATAAGGTGTCATGTAATACTAGGGGTCCTATGACTATGGTCTTGATATCGACAGATAAGTTAAATTATATTACGGATGTGATCACTCTTTTAGGAATCATGTAAAACTGCAGGTCCTTAGCGTTGATTGAAGTATTAGTCATAGAAAACTTGTTTAGTCTGTTAACAAAGACCATAAGTATCAATGACATTAATAAGGTAATATATTTTTCTGGCTTATGTTTCAGTATAAGGTCAGTAGAAGTAATCAACCATTCCAGTACCTTCTAACTACTTCAGTTTGCAGTGCAAAATGGACCTGGAAGCAAAAATCAAAGAGGAACCAGACTGGATTGAAGGAGAAACAATCGCATCGCTTGTAAGTCTCATACCAGATAACTTTACAGGGGTCAGAAATTAACCCTTAATATCTGAATAAGTTTGGCAGGGGCACAATTTTCTATGTGCTTCCTCAGTATTAACACCAGCAGTCACCAATTGCTGAATGAGCATCTATGCGAAGTAAACTTTTTTTTTTTTTTGTTATATGTCTGGGAATACACCACAATGTGCTACACAAAGCTGCCAACTCTTAGGAACTTAAGGCTAGACTTGGATTAGTCTGTACTTTTTATTGTCAGTATTGAAATTACTTTGGTTTAGGGGTTGCACCTTTTTTATTTTTCCCCTTTGATTATAATAGATGATGGTTGACCGATCGTACTTTTTAAAAACGAATGTCCTCCTACAGTACTGCACCACCATTAGCACCACATGTTAAGAATTATTACTCCTACCATAATTAGTGTAGAAGAAGTTAAATCACAAATCTTTCATTAGTGTTTCTGAGCCTGGATACACCAGTCTGCTAAACAAAATGTCAACACTGGTGTGATAATTCTGGGTTACCCTCACACCCACAATGTGCTGGAAGATATTACGTGTTTCAAGGAATGGATAGATTTGCCTATGACATACGAGGGATGAAATACCTCAAAATCTGAATGTACGTTCTCTCAAAATAAATATTTTGCTCATATGTTGAAATCTTCTAGAAAGACGGAATAGTGATTAGCTCATTTTATTCCTCAAATACAGGTCAGGTTCTATGATATATACAGTAGAGAACCATGTCTAACGGCTCTAGAATGTATGATTTCTGAGAATAATTTCTTTTATATGCCCCTTCTTAGTGGGATCTGACAATTTAAGGACTTCAGGCACATTAAACATAATTTTTTCTTTCCTCATTGTCATTATTTCCTTGTGCTTTTTGTGCATCCTTTTCATCCATTCCTTAGTTTAGCCACTGTTCTCTTCTGTATTGAATGTGTTAAGTTGGTATATTCTAGAACTTGTTACTTTAATTCACTTTTATTAGTTACTTAACTTACATTAGAATATAAGCTTTTCATCACGGTCCCTCCCCCCTTTAATGCTGACAAGGTTTTATGAATCCAAGAGTGAAATTTAAATGTCTCGTAGTAGATCATAAAAGATCTTCTGAAACTGCAGATATACACTCCAACACTGCTGATTCTCCACTGTCGGTGTCCTCATCCCCTCAGCTCCTCACAGAACACTACATAACATGCTTATAGTAGTAAAATATTTCATTTCTAGCTGCTTTAACTTCGGGCTTCATCACATCTTTCACTGTTATATGACTGTGATAAGTCTGCTTCTTTCATATTTATGTTTTTTATTTTACACTAGGAATCATTGAAACAGAACTGTATTAATGTTTTATGTAGCTCCTGTGATCGCAGCAAAACCATAGTAGAGAATGTGATTCCATTATTTCAAGTAATTTTAATCTGTCTTTAAACAGACTCTGTGCTGAGAACAAAAAATCATTTAGAAGTGTTGTAATGCTTCTAATTGGTTCAAACAACGTTTATGATTTGACTGATATGATTGATCATAACAGTTCATACAATTTAGTGTTTATGCATATGGCTGCTTTCTTCCAAATTCTGTGTGAGATAGCCCTAATTCCATCCGTGGTATTATATCTTCTGATATGGCTAGAAAACGTTTGGCATTTTATATTTTGTTCTCAGTCTCATCCTTTCTCTGACATAAGGAGTGAGCAAGAATAATAACACCTTTCTCAGTACAGCCTTTGGTTATAACAATCCTCTGCTGGAAGAAATGTTCCTTAAACATTAGTGAAATTCCGAAATTACCTGTAATACTGGAAATTAATGAATTAACATGCTCATTTGTTAATGACTGTATTTGTAGATGTGTGTTATGAGCATACCTAATATATCTTATTTTCCACAGGAAAATTTCGAACATGTATCAGAAGTGATAGCTCTGAAAGAAGAAGTTAAATCAGAGTTAACAGAGCCAGGGTCGATGCAGGAAAACTCTCTTGAGGTAATGTACATAATTTGATAAGCCATCGTCAGATAATCGAAATGGGTAGAAAATGGCTCAACAGATACTGGGATTTGATCCATCTTTTTAGAGCACATGATTCATAGTCCTACTGATAATATATTTTTTTATGAGATTGACTGTTTACATACCTAGTTTTCACTTTTCCTTCAAGTTGTTCCGCGATCTTGCGTTATGAATTGTGCAGCAGTTAGGATTATTCCAAAGACCTCTACTCTATGTCATTTGGTAGCTGGTATCATTCCTACTAATACTTTGGAATTCGTAAATTAGTTTTTAACACCAAGTAGCTGAAAGATACATTCATTTTTTACTGTTACAGGATATTTTACTAGTTGATTCCAATTGAAACACTTTTTGTTATCTTATTGATTATATTAATTATTGATTTCTAGGTAATACAGTAATTTGTTGATACAAGTTGCTGGTGATACGCTTGTTTACTGTGGGTGTTCGCTTAATATACTACACACATTGTAGCCATCATGTGGCAAGTGACCTAATGTGGTCTGTGGTGTTATTTGTCCATTGTGACTTACAATATTTGTACCAGGAGTTGCACCTCAACCCCGCACATGTAAAAGAAGCGCCTTAAGGAACACTATCTGTCGAACAAAACTTGAAACCGCTAATGCATAAAGTTGGGACATTGATCAGAAGACCTCACTACTGAATAACTGAGTAATATGTTATTTTAAAGTTTCCTAAACTGACTGCATATCTTTGGTTTGTTTTGGTGTACATCAAAAAGTTTGTATTTTTATCCATAGATATCCCTACAAAAAGCGGAGGTAATGCACTCTGGTGCAAGATGGAATGATTAATGATTTAAAGAAGTTTTGGGTTTATAAATTTCCTCAACTAAATTGACTTTCATTTATTTTGATACTTCAATGATTTACAACACTTCCTTCTCATCCTGCCAGCTTTGAAGTCTGGCCAATCACAAATTTTCTGTATTTATTTTTCAGCCAATCATAAGCTTCTTGTAACTTCTTGAGTATCAAATAAAATGGGAGGATGCGGTCGGATTTAGCCCAGAGCCTTCTCGAACCCACCCCTTAGGTATAAAAGCCGCGGCCTTTTCTAATTACCTTGTCTTATTGTTGTCAAATTTCTGAGTGTGTGTGTTAAGAAAGGGGGAGGGGTGCCTAATTCTTTGGCAGGCAGAACGTCAGCCCAGGTAATGGCCACCAGTTTTCTATATCTGTAGCTGTCTCCTCAAACTGACAGCTGTTTTCACAAATGTAAACTTTCATTCTGCTAATGTAAAATTTCATACAGACTTAAACTGTAAATTGGGGATAGAGTGTGAGTTTCCCTCTCAAAATCCCTTTCAGTTTATCTTGAGGTGACTACGATTATGTAACTTTTTTCTCCTGTAAATCACTCATTAACTTCTCTTTTGCGTCACCTCAGTTGTGTAGAATTTGTCTGTGCATCATCGGGCCACAAGCCCAAGTAGGGTTTCAAAACTTGGTTTTCAAGGAGCGCAAATTTACGACTGAATACATTTTGAATTTGGGCCATTAATACAACCTGTTGTTCTTTTCCATGAAGGCCCAGTATTATGGGTGCTAGATACCCCTGTGTAAAGGAATTGTAAATTGTAGGTTGTGCTTAGAGATGCCAGAAATTGTAAAGTTTTGTGTAATGTTTCCTTGAGTAGGCTGTGAGGAATTGGGAGCACAGCCTCCTTGGTTGAATTTAAAGAGCATGTAAACTCTTGTCTGATATTGGTACAATTTTGAGTGGGGCCTTTGGAAGGCCGTATGTGTAACCTTTGGAGCAAGGTGCTCTTGAACTGTGTCTTGGGAGATATCTCTCGTTATCTAACCAGATGCAACATTTATGAAGTTGTAAACTTGTAAATTGGAGCTGGAAGCTCAATACTTGTAATTTCCAACCCTTGGATTTCTATTCTTGTTTGCTATTTTGTACCTGATATTTTGTTCCTTGACTTAGTGAGGAATTTTGTTAAATTTGAGATCTGAAAAGAAATATAACCTTCGTTTTAAAGTTTAAATTAATCTTCTATATCGTAGATAGACCCATTCAAGCTGACACCTTCTTTCACCTCTCTGCGTTCCACAGGTAATCTCACAACAATATTACTTAAACACGCAATAAATAAATAAGCCATACAAGAGTTACCTTGCCTTTCTGTTTCATACTTCGTAAGGGATAGTGTTTGTGAATAGGCCTTGTAAGTTCACCATTACTCACCTGAACATTCGTTGCATATATGAATTCATCATTACCAGGATGCACATTTGATCACTGTCATCGTCCACTTCATAGCATGTGTGTCATCTTCTTTCACTATAACTATGTTGCTGTGGGGTATTTCATTGCCCATTTATTGAGATATTCATTTCACCATCTCTTCCAGGAGTTCTGGGTTAGCTGCTGAAAATATAGCCATGTGGGCAATGTTGTGATCAGAGAGGAAGTATAATCATGATCAGAGAGTGTAGTGATTGGCTCTCCTATAAGGAAATGGGTTGTAGTTATGTAAGAAGTGTCAAAAAGTTGATCATTTAGCTTTGGTGAGGGGATGTATGTGTTTCAAGAATGGTCCTTTCTTTGTTGTTGAAGTGATAAGAATCCATCACTTGTCTGGGGCTTTAAATCAGACTCTTGACAGCTGCTTCCCAGATTCTACCAATGTGTGGGGTTGAAGGCGGGATGAATTGCCATGTCAATCCCATGCCTGCAGTTGTGCGAAGAGTTGGTTTTCTGAGGGTTATTTTGCAGGAAGGCCTTGATTTCTGTAGCTGCTCCAAAGAAGTTTGTGCCATTATTGCTGTAAATGTTCAGGGTTGACCTCTATGAGAACTAAGTTGGTAAAGTGCGGAGAGAAATGTTGTTGTGATGAGATCAGGTATCGTGTCTGTGTAGACAGCCTTGGTAGCTAGGCAGTCTGGTCTTGTTCGATTTCACACAATTTTTTTATTAGAACTGGGCCAGTTTAAAGGAATGGGTATGTCGAGGTTAAAGGCACCATTTGTGTATTTCTCATTAATTATTCCTCTATGTAACACTTTGACTACAGTAATCAGGATCCTGATTTTTATCCCCCAAGCATGAGATCACGGCTGATGATGCCCATGCAATGGGGGGAAACATAAATTATTATGACACGATGTTACACCTGAGACGTGTATGAGTGTGGCTTCTTTCCGTTCCCCTTTCTGAAGAGATTCTAAACTTGTCTCTCAGAGTGTTGAGTGCCAGGATGAAATAGTCCGAGGTGTTCTGCCATCATAATTATATTTGTGAGGTGATACAGAATTTCTAATGTTTCCAGTCCACTAGTATTGGAGTATTGTGCGGTCATCCACTGACAAGAAGATGGCCTTCTTAATCTATGATTGGATAAATAGTGTTTATACGAGTTGTTAGTTTCCTGCACAATATTAATGTAATATTTGTGTACAGGGTTCAACTCCGATACAAACAGTGGACTTTAATTTTACTCCGTGGATTGTTTACAACAATCTCGGATAATTATATGTTACAAATCTCATGACTGGTCCATATTGAAATGTACATTAATTCAACAATGTTACAAAAGTTTATTGAAATCCACGTATTCAATATGCATTGGGGTCTTAAAATTAAGATTTATATATTGTAATACTAATTTAAGGGGACATGTTTCGCCCATTGTTAGGGCATCATCAGCCGCGATCTCATGCCTAACGGATTAAAATACGATCCTGATTACTGTAGTCAAAGTGTTACGTAGAGAACCTTGTGTTATATAAAGGAGGAAACGACAATTTACACAATTAAGACACATTAAAAAAATCTTTGGTGAGAGGATGTATGTGTTATAAGAGTGGTCCATTCTTTGTTGGTGAAGTGATAAGGATCCAGCACTCCTCTGAGGTGATATATCAGATTCTTGACAGCTGCTTCCCTGATTCCACCAAAGTGTGGTGCTCTCAGGAGGGGTGAAATGCCGTGTCAGTCCTATGCCTGCGGTTGTGTGAAGAGTTGGTTTTCTGAGGGTTGTTTTACAGAAAGTCCTTGATTTCTTTAGCTACTCCGAAGAAGTTTGTGCCATTATCGCTGTAAACTAACTGTAATACTGAAAATTAATGTAATAACATGCTCATTTGTTAGTGACTGTATTTGTAGATGTGTGTTATGAGCATACCTAATATATGTTATTTTCCACAGGAAAATTTTGAACATATATCAGAAGTGATAGCTCTGAAAGAAGAAGTTAAATCAGAGTTAACCGAGTCAGGTTCGATCCAGGAAAACTCTCTTGAGGTAATGTACATAATTGATAAGCCATAATCAGGTAATTGAAATGGTTAGAAAATGGCTCAACACATATCAGTGTTTGACCCTTCATTTCATTGCACATGATTGATAGTCCTACAGAAAATATACTTTTTTATGAGATTGACTGTTTACTTACCTATTTTCACTTTTCCCTTGAGTTGTTCCATGATCTTGCGTTATGAATTGTTCAGCAGTTAGGATTATTCAATAGACCTCTACTCTCTATCATTTGAGAGCTGGTATCAATCCTACTAATATTTTTGAATTCGTAATTAATTTTGAACACAAAGTATTTATAAGGTACATTGTTTTGTTACTGTTACAGGATATTTTACTAGTTGCTTCCAAATGAAACACCTTTGTTATCTTATTGATTATATTAATTATTGATTTCTAGATAATACAGTAACTTGTTGATACAAGTTGCTGGTGATACGCTTGTTTACTGTGGGTGTTCGCTTAGTATACTACACACATTGTAGCCATCTCGTGGCAAGTGACCTAATGTGGTCTGTGGTGTTACTTGTCCATTGTGACTGATAATTTTACTTAACCCTTTCACATACCATTTAACTGAACTTATTTATGCCTTGGTGTACCATTTATTTTCATTACTTTACATGATATTATCACTGACACTGAAAAAGCATGCTTTACTGCAAAATAATGAGAGGAAATATCCAAACTGCCGGGCCGAGTGGCTTAGACGGTTTAGGCACTGGCCTTCTAACCCCAACTTGGCAGCTTCGATCCTGGCTCAGTCCGGTGGTATTTGAAGGTGCTCAAATACGACAGCCCCGTGTCGGTAGATTTACTGGCACGTAAAAGATCTCCTGCGGGACTAAATTCCGGCACCTCGGCATCACCGAAAACCTTAAAAAGTAGTTAGTGGTACGTAAAGCAAATAACATTATTATTATTATTTGAAATATCCAAACTACTGTCAGATGTACTTTGTGAAGTCTTTATGAATATGGTAGATCATAAAACAGTCACATTCGTGCATCGCCTCCTTGCACCGGTGGCATTCAAATGAAGGTTCCTTCCTCACACCCCGTGTCACACAGACTTTGCATCTCTGTGATGGGATAACCTTCTTCGTTGTTGGGGGTATTTTGGTCAGAAAGTGCCCCCAGTGACTCTCTTGAAGCCTCAGTGGTGTATCCCCAGGGCTTGGGTGCCTTATTTTGGATAGTCAGGCAGGTCTCACTTGCCAACAGCTGTTCGGCCAAATTGACCCGGAAGGTGGTAAAGCCTACTCGCTTCTTTTCAGGGTTGAGGAGGGGATGAATGATGTTGGAATTCAGAAGTGTCATGTCTAGCATGTAGAAGTATTTTTTTTGTATCCTTTTACATACTTCCTCATCAAGGGGAATGATGCGAGTCTCTGGTCATGGGATTCAACACCACCCTACGCAGTGGCCTCCATGGTATGCACTAGCCAGCGTGTTGGTAGGTGTGCTAGGTACCAACTGATGAGCCCACCCTAGCACACGAGGGCGAAACGCTGGCAACCGAGAATGAGCTAGCTGGAAAATTTATAATGTCCAATAACGGACTACTTATATTGGTATTATAAATTTGCTCATTCAGGACAAATATTTCAGATTCCCTATGTGAATCAACATCTATATCATCTTTCCACAGTTGTAGTCAACAACAAGATTGGGTCTGTACTTCTTCTTGCCATCATACTTTACCACTTCAAGGTAATCTGGCCTTCTTTACATCCACAGATACAGGAAACCAGAGTTCCTTTCCAAATGACATTACCCCATTTATTTCCTCGGCAGCCGATACAAGACATTTAGTTGCATAAGCATTTACCTCATTGGTTAGATGTTCCCGAAAAGTCTGCTGTTAGAAATTCATTCACAACTTGTAGCTCGTTCGGGCATTGTCCTAGGTGCCTGTGGAAAACACTATTTCACCACTTGCGATGCATGAATGCTACTCTGGAGTATTACTTACGTGCTCCCAGTTTGATTCCCTATCTTGTAAAACATGATTAGAAGCCGCTGGTGCGGCATCAGTTGTAGGCTTAAGAGTGACATATTTCACGGTAAAACACCACTTTGTTCACCCCTACGAGCGCTGAAGGTTTTATCACATGAACTACTTTCACTACTTTCCATATCCACTAAATTCTTCGTCACTTATTTCTATATCAATGTCATTCTCTTCTAAAATTTCCCATATAATCGCTTCGTCACTCAACATGGAGGCAGCCATGATTTCGCTTACAATGGGGTTGCTAAGATACTGGTTATTCTTTCCACGGAATAAATGCACAGACGTGTTTATCGAATAGATCAATGGAATAAAACAGTGATTCCATCTGTCAAGAGGTTACCTAACTAATATCAAATCCTTCACAAAGGAAACCTGCTTGGAGTGGGTCCGGAAATAAACAGTACGCGCGGACGGAGCGATCCGTCTTTGTACCGGAGTGCAGCCGAGAGCCAGGACGGAGAGATCCTTCAAAGTACATCAAGTGGTTAAACATACAATGGAATAAATAAGCCATTCAAGAGGTTTCATACTTCATAAGTGCACCCTACGGGTCAGGGTAACCACAGTAATTCCCAACTAGTCAGTTAAACACATCTCAGGGTATCCTTGCCTCCAGAAAAATGGTTAATTTTTCTATGTCTGGTTTTACGTGTGTCCGAGGAGAAATACCGGTACCATAGGCAGTTCAAAGAAAGTAACGATGCCATGCGCGGTGCAGAGACAGTAACGATACCATACGCTCAGTAATTGTTTCGAGAACGCAAACTTCAGTCATCCTTTTATAAATAAATAAATAAAAAAAATATATATATTCGCACAACGAGAACCTTACATACTAAATAAAACTATTAACTACCAATATAAATGAAAACTCACTTCATTATATAAGAAACTAATCAAGAAACCCATTTATTATATTGTCAAGTTTCGCAAAAGAAATGGTTAATATCAGGTATGTCTCATTAGCTTCGATTATCAACTTAATAAATAAATATTTCAATCAATGAATCAAATATCTTAGGTCAGCGCTGCCTATTTCCTAAACTAAGTTTTCATCTTAATACATTGAGTAACGTATTCCTGAAATGAATTATCTTCCATTTAAAAATTACATTTGGTCACAAGAATATATTACTTCACAGTCTTTTGGCCATGGTCGAAATTCGTTATTTCAATAAATTATTCCATCAGACACGGTATAATTATATACCTCATTGAAATACAACCAACACGTTGTTCAAGTCTCTACGAAAAAGAATTGAATTTGAATAATATGTCCTGAGGAGTACAAATATCAGTGACCTATATTATGTTGAAAAGTATCTGAGTTCGTTGGTGCTGATTAGCGCGAAGAAAATGAAATACTGAATGACGCACTAAGTTCCTTGGTCCTATTGCCACATAAATTACGGCTCCTAACTAAGTATTCACTCTAATAATATTCCATATAAACAAAACATTGATGATATCCTACGTAAATGTCAAATAAATTCCCTATTCTAGCTAAATAATTTCTTATGTATCGTATACCAGCTCAATATACATACAGCCAGTAAGCATTTATCATATATATGTGTGCTAATGCCAACACAAAGATATTTCAATACTACATTACGTTACTACTTGCATACAAGCTTATTCTTCCATGCATTAACCATTCATTCAGAATATGACATAATCACGTATTCATTTATTCATCACCGGTTGTTATTCCAGTCAACCACTTTCACACATCATTAAAATATACGAAATATTATTGTTCGTACCTTGCTGTAGTTCCTCGCTGGGGTATGCTTATATTCTGTAATGGCACTGCATGTGCTCCAACATCACATATTAAACATGTCAAATATGCTTTACTTCCCATTATTCTGCGCAATATTTCATTTCAAATACTATACACACTTCCTTCATCTCACCATTAACCTCCAATTCAATTCATATTTAACTCATCTAGCATTCACAACTAGCGCGTTTAACCTCCAATGCTTAATTATACAACGATATGTATCCCATCAATAGCGCAGAATTCGTTTCTCAGAACGCATTTTTAATCTTGCAATTCCGTATATAACCCCAAATTCAGTATCTTTCCTTTCAATAAATCATACAGCAAAGAGTATGGTAACTAGTCTTAATCAATTCAACGTGCGTCCCTCTGTGACGTAACCGGGTTTGTCTATTAGTACATCACGCATGAATCTTCCTAACTAACCGGGATTCCTTGAAAATAGCTGTTGCACTATGTCGTATTTTTAAATGGTATTCCTTCATCCTTGGATAAAGTAATGTAGTAACACGCTATCACCTCATAACGAGATGTCAACTTAAATATTTCACATTGCACTTTCTTATATTCATAAGCACACTTAATTATCTCATGCTTAGGCTATTCAGATCTACTGTATATACTGGTAATACTCCACATAAGAAATTATATTACTTAATACTATTACTTAGCTCGCCATTCAATATCTCGGGCCTTAGTTGCTTCTCGGTGCGGTCGTAGTCCTTGGTTCAGGAACTAGGTAGAAATTCCACCAGTGGGATGTCAGGTAGAATGATCTCCTCCGCATGGGTCGGGTGGTTTTAACGGCCAGGACGACATCTCCCTCCAGGTTGGTCTATGCCGATTTAGCAAGCCATCATCTGCTTAGCAGGACAGTAGACAAAATGCGATGATTCTGAAAAATATAAGCTCATCGTAGTTCTGCGTAGAATATATATTTTATGGTGATTGCTTCCTTATTTGGTTTTCCTATTGATTATTTTCACTCAGCGTGGCTTAATCTCGAGCTCTCTTGTCTCAATCAAGTTCCTATTTTCAAACGGCTTCGCGTCTGAGTATCTGGACGTATTATTCTAAGCTTCAGAATTTTATTTGCTCCTTCCAGTATTTTAACGCTTATTTATTCAATTCGCTCAATACTTCCTTGTTCTCAGCGTAATACTTCTTGCTAAATGTTGCCAATATTGCTTATTTTAGAGTGCGAAGTTCGATACGTCTTGTTCTCACCACCTCAATTTTTCAAGTCAGTTTTTTGTAATAATCTGTTTTATCCTTCTTATTTTTTTAAAAACAATTCTATCGATTATGTACCATTGTACACCGCCTTCATAGTGGTAGGTTTAAGTTAGTCAAGGCCTCCTAGCATACATCAATATCGATATCTTGTTATACATTTCTTTGCCTTGGCTGGCCTCTACCTTCCGTAGGCGCCATTTTGAATACGTCCAGTAAATGCATCGGGTACATTTTATTCCCCCAGTACAGATTAAATATATTGCTTGCGATATATTTATTCTCTTGAATTATGATTGACAAATGTGACGATGCATTTCTGGTATTTCTCCATGGTTCTTTGATCGATTAATGGATTTTATTTCTCTATGGAATCGTATCGATTATTCTGTTATTACGATTGATGTTTTTTTAGCTTCTATAAGCCTATCTCTTTGCATATCAGCTGACTCACAAGTATGTTTATTCTAAACTTGGTTTGTACTTCTATGGGACTTATATTATCGTTTCTCCAGCCTTGTTTTCTGGGAAATAACTTCATATTACACGCATTGTGAACGTTTTTGTATTTTCCATCCATGCTCATAATAAGATATGCGTTATTTCTGTAAGCATGTTCAATTCTATACGTTCCTTCATATAAATGGTTGAACTTAGCGCATATTTTGGCTGGTGCGTTCGTTACTGGTGCCTTTTTAATTAAAACGAGATCGTTTTTCTTGAATGGTGCGCGAAATCTTGTCTTTCGTAATCTTCTTAGTCTCTTCTCAGATTGTTGTCTTAGTCTCTCTTGGACCATTTTATTGATCTGTTGGATATCTGGTTTCTGTTCAAGTGATATGTTTAATATATTGTCCCATGTTCTTCGTGATTCTTTATTGTGATGTACGAAGTTTGGGACCTGAGCAGTTGATTCATTTATGGTGTTATTTAGGCATTCCTCTGTTGTCTCTGTTACATCAATCCATTTCCAGTGACAATGATTGCAGTATATCCTACAGAAATTTGCTATTTCTTTCATGTATCGCTCCACTGGATTTTGCAGATGGGTGTCGAACTGAACATAACGTGTGTTTTATGCCCATATTTTTCATTCTTTCTCATAACAGCATAGATGTGAATTGTGTTCCCCTGTCTGACAATATCCTTTCGGGCTTGCCCATTTTAGGAAATACATTCTCTACTAATCTGTGTAGAACTTGCTTCGTATTCGCCCGTTGTATTGGCTGTAGCGATATGTATTTCGAAAAGATGTCAATTACTACCAATATGTATTTGTTTCCCTTTTTGGCTGTCGGTAGTTTTCCAAAAACATCGATTGCATATATTTCTCTTACTTTAGATGGCAATATGGCGATAGGTTGGTTACTAGTGATAAAATTGTTGTGTTTGACCCGCTGACAAATATCACAGGTCTTAATTGTGCTTCTGACTGACCTCCTCAATCCTGACCATGTGAACTTCTCTGATAGTGTTGCAATGACTTTATCAATTCCTGCATGTCCTGTTACTTTATGCACATGCCAAATTAATTCACATTGCAGTGTTTGTGGTACTATTATTCTTTTCTTGTTTATGGTCTTATCTATGACTTTCGTTAATAAGCCGCTCAACATCTCATATTTGTCTTCTATTAACGGTTCCCTCTCATCAGCCTTCAACTTGTCAATTATGATCTTTAATTTTTCATCCATTTTCTGATATTCAGCAAGGTCTTCTAGTTTTGATAGCAACTCCTGGTCTTGACTATCTAGCGTTAACTGTAAAACATTCTCCTCATTGTCTGCTGGATTTCTGCTTAATGCATCGGCTAATATATTTTCTTTCCCGCTGCAGTGTTCAATTTTTAGATTAAATTGCTGTGTGTAAAGCATCCACCTAGTTACTCTTTCGCTGGTCATCATTGCTTTTAACCCAAAGGTTAATGCCTTATGATCCGTTCTGATGATCACGGGGTATCCATAAATAATTCGTCTCCATTGCTGTAGTGCATGTATTATGGCAAGGAGTTCGAGCTCAGTCGTTGTATAATGTAGCTCGTGTCTTCGCAGTTTTCTGCTCGTAAAGGCTAAGTATGTCCGTCTCTTACTCTCCTTTTCCTCTTGGTATAAACATGCTCCAACACCAATATTTGGCGCATCTGCTTGGACAATAAAATCTTTCTCGAAATCAGGGTACCCTAGTTTGATGCTTTGCCTAAGCAATTCTTTCATTCCTATGAATGCGTTTTCGGCTTCCTCGTTCCATTTCCAACGGTTATTCGCCTTTAAGAGTTCCTGGAGCGGTGCAGCTATTTCTGTATAACCTCTACAGTGGTCTGAAAAGAATCCAGTCATACCTAGGAATTGTCTTATGTGTTTCACTTTAGAAGGACGTGGGAAATCACAAATTGCTTTGATTTTTACCGGGTTTGGCTTAACTCCTTCGCCGTCTATTATATGTCCAAGGAAAAGCACTTGGTTTTGGCAGAATTTTGACTTTGCTAAGTTAATTTTAAATCCGGTTTTCTGCAGGTTACTCAGCAATTTTTCTAATTTTTCACAGTGTTCTTCGAAAGTTGTACTGCCAAATACTAGATCATCGACATAACAGTTGACAAATCCTTTTACTTCATCGGTTAGGTTCTTATCTAAGGCCCTTATCAAAACGGCAGAACTGTTTTTCAACCCAAAAGGCAACCTGCAGTAGGCGTACGTTTGGTTATCAAACATAAACCCTGTCAATATCCTTGACTTCTCCTCCAGTACAATGTGATGGAAGGACGATGTGCAGTCTAAGCTTGAAAAGTACTGCAGACCTCTAAATTTTTTTATTATATCCTTAATCCTTGGGACCTTATTGTACTCTGGAATAAGTCTGTCATTGAGGACCCTGGCATCCACGCACGGCCTGAGTTTTCCGTTGTTTTTCTTTACTATTACCAGCGGGTTCAAGTAAGGTGTGGTTGTCTTTACTATTATACCGTCAGCCATCATTTCCTGAATAATTTTTCTTACTTCTATTAAATACCTTTCTGGTACATCGTATAATTTTCCTTTGTATGGTGTCCAGTCATTGACTAATATTTTATATCTAAAGTTGGGTATTTGACCCGGTTTATTGTCGAAAACTTCGATATGCCTCTTCAAAATTTCATAGATTTTCCGCTTTTCTGCGGATGATATTGTGGCTTCGGTCATAGTTATCCAAATTTCAGTTTTCTCTTCCTCCTCCTCTTCGATAGCCATTATTTCTTCGAGCCTATCAATTAATGCTAAATCTATCTCTTGTTCATACACGTCTTTCTTTTGATCTTGGCCTTCCATGATCTCAGGATCAATTTCCTTCACCATAATCTTCAAGTGTTCATTTTCGTCTGTAAGATTATTAAGTTGTATGGTTTCTATAGATTGCAATCCACCATTTTCTGTTACTGGGAACCGGACTTCTCGTCTTTCCATATCAATGGTCATTCGTGTCGTTAACATGAAGTCTATACCAAAGATGATATTATATTTTATCCTCTTCATGATCATGAATGGATGTTCAAATCTGTGCCTTCCTATCATGACTGTAACGTATGCTTGCAGCTTGCAATCAACAGATTTATCTGGGATTATTCCTCTTATTTTAACTCCTGATACTGGGATTGTCGGTATGTCGATTCTTTTAGCAAGTTCTTGGAAAAATGTCGATGCCATTACACTGATACTTGCTCCAGAGTCCACCAAGCAATGCAACTTTATGTCGGCCACTGTTACTATGATTACGGGTAACCTAAATTTTGTTCTCTCTTTGCCATGATCATTTTCGTCAAGCAGGTCATCAGGTCGAATATCCCAGTGGTCTACTTGCGCAATTATCCAACTACGAATTTTGTCAATTTTTCCATTTCTTTTGCTACTTGTTGTCTCCTCATTTTTCAATTGGAATTCGGAGTTTTTTTTTTCAGGTGGCTCCGAATTTCCTATGAATTCAAGAGTGTTAGGGTTGAGCCTTCCTTCTTCAGCTTTCCTTCGTTTATACGATTGTAATTCGAGGCTCTCCGCTCCCTCGATGTCTCCATTTATATCTTTGTCTTTTATCGCTTCTTCCCATCTGTTCTTATTTCGTCTTTCCTCTCGCAGTTGTTGTATATATTTACGATTTTCTTCGTTCCTGCGATAACTGTTCTGCTCTTTCCGGTTATTAAACCATGATCTGTTTCTGAAATGTTGTTGGTTCCTGTTGCTTCGAAACCTTGAATTATTTGTATAATATGGGTTGTGTCTATTATTATTCTGTCCACATTGCCCATTAGAATTTCCACTGCATTGGCAACAACATCTCTTCCTGCCCTTCTCTCTGTGTTCATCATGGTCCTCTGGCCTATTCTTTGATTTATGACTTTCCCTATGGTTTGTTTCCTCGGGACTGATGGTATTTATTACTTCTTCTTGGGCCGTATTCCGTATATTTCTATTCAATGGGTACGAGGATGTCATATCGATCTGTCTGAGCTTCCTTTCCATATCGACTGCGGTTTCAACATCTGAGGCTGCTAATAACCTCTGCACCTCTGGTGGGAATTGCCTTTGAATAGTTTTTATGGCCTCTAGCTCGCTTGGAGCTGAGTCTAAGTCCTGAAACCTGTGAAATTGAAACGAGAAGTAATCACTGAATCGGGTTTGGCCTGTTAACGAAAACTTTCTTGCGTAAAGTTCGATTCTTAGTTGTTGTTGAATTTCTGGACTCCAAAACTTTCTTAGGAACGCTGCTTTAAATTCCTCATAGCTGTGGAAAGTATATTTAAAAGCTTGGAACCAGATGTTCGGGTTTCCGTCTAGATGTTTTTCTATCACGCGCAGCTTTTTATCCTCTTGAATTCTACCTTCGCGGAAATGTTCCTCCATATCTCTGAGAAATTGTTTGGGTGAGATTTTTGATGTGTTATCAAAATGCTTTGGGCGGTCGTCGTAAGTTTTTATGACGTTTATTATGGTTGGACTTTCATTTTGGCTGCTTCCATTTACCAAATCTATGCTCTGCCTACTTGGATCCAGTGTTCTTGATGGTGTAGTCTCCCTTTCATTAATCTGAATCTCTATCGCTTTTTGCCGTTCACTACAATTCGAAATAACGGATTTCGTTGTTTGGTTTTCTATCTTAATTTCTTGCATTTCCTTCCTAATCTGCCTTAACTCCTCTTCTGTCTTCTCCATCTTCTGGTCCACCTCATTCTTATCGCTCTCGATCTTCTCTTTTAATTCATTAATTTTTCCGGCCACTGTGCCAGCTGCCTGATCGAATTTCTCCTCTAATTCTTGATGTCTAATCTTCAATCCTTCCATGCCGCTTGTTATTTCACTTAATTCGTCCCATTTCTTCTCATTACTAACTTTTAGTTCTCGGAGATCGCTGGTCAGTTTGCTAATCTCCTCATCCTTCAACTTCTTGATGATTTCCTGGCTCTCTGTAACCTGTCCTTTAATTCTGTCCATTTCTTCGTGTATCTGCTTGTTTCCATTCTCCATACTCTGAGTCATTTCAGCTATCCAATTCTGTATTTCCAATCGATTTCTTGTGTTGTCTTCCTTTATTTCCTCCAGTTCCTTTTTCCTCTCTTCTCGTTGTTTTTCCTGTTCTTTCCTCCTTTCTTCACGTTGCTTTTGTTGCCATTCTTCCAGTTTCTCTTCTTGTTCTCTCCAGAACTCCTTTAATAATTCTTGTTGTTCCTTTTTCCTTTCTTCACGTTGTTTTTGTTGCCACTCCTCCTGTTCTTTCCTCCTTTCTTCACGTTGCTTTTGTTCTTTCTCTGCCCGTCTCCTCTCCTTCTCTTCTTCTTGTTTCTTTTCTTTCTCTTCACGTTCTTGTTTTTCTTTCTGTCTCTCTTCTTCTTGTTTCTTTTCTTTCTCTTCACGTTCTTGTTTTTCTTTCTTTTCTTTTTCCTCCTGTTTCTTTATATATTCTAGAAACCATAATGGCATTCCTTCATGCTTTTCCTGTGCTCTTTTCATTTCTTCTTCTTGTTCCCTTCTGGTTTGCACTCTTCCCTGAGTTGCCATTTTCTCATCAATTTCAGTAATATTTCGAATAATTCCTTAATTTCCTAACCAACTTTAAGTTTTTAGGTACTCTAATATCACACAGTGTCAATAAAAATGTTAAATATTCAATTACTAAATCTAAAATATCCTTAAAGCTAGCAATCAAGTCTTATATACTAAATGTTCAGTTAGTTTCTCAAAATTATTTGAAATATAGACCTTCCTGAAGATCGATATCATCCTACCCGTTAAAATATGAGCAACTTCCCAACGAACTCAGATCATTTTCCTTTGAATTCATTTCAGAAATAGTTTCCCAAAAAGAGAAAAATGGTTATCCACCATGTGGTATTCATCATTTACTTACATACTAATTATTAATTCAAATATCAAAAGTAAATTCAATCATACTTTAAAATAAAATGAAATATGAAGAGCTACAATTATTTCAATAAAAATGATAAAATATCCTCCTATCACTCCATCTAATAATCTACTTCTGGAAAATATTCATATTTACCCATCATTCTCTCAATACTTAATTATCAGTTTCTCATCCGAGCCTAATTTCTTGAGAAATCTCCAAGTATTTCTTTCATCAACTGCACGTTGGGTTCCTTTGCTTCCCACAACGTTCCGCAATATCATTCTCTTTTGACCTGCATGTTGGTTCAGCAGTAAGTTATCGGGCTATTTCCTCGGGTCTAACTCTCAATTAAATATTCGATCCCGCGGTGTCTTTCTCTTCAAGCGCCCCATTCGTGTATACCTTTTCCTCATTTCGCATGGCACCTTTCTCCTTATTTTGCTCCACTGTTGGGGGCCAAAAATTACTGCACCCTACGGGTCAGGGTAACCACAGTAATTCCCAACTAGTCAGTTAAACACATCTCAGGGTATCCTTGCCTCCAGAAAAATGGTTAATTTTTCTATGTCTGGTTTTACGTGTGTCCGAGGAGAAATACCGGTACCATAGGCAGTTCAAAGAAAGTAACGATGCCATGCGCGGTGCAGAGACAGTAACGATACCATACGCTCAGTAATTGTTTCGAGAACGCAAACTTCAGTCATCCTTTTATAAATAAATAAATAAATAAAATATATATATTCGCACAACGAGAACCTTACATACTAAATAAAACTATTAACTACCAATATAAATGAAAACTCACTTCATTATATAAGAAACTAATCAAGAAACCCATTTATTATATTGTCAAGTTTCGCAAAAGAAATGGTTAATATCAGGTATGTCTCATTAGCTTCGATTATCAACTTAATAAATAAATATTTCAATCAATGAATCAAATATCTTAGGTCAGCGCTGCCTATTTCCTAAACTAAGTTTTCATCTTAATACATTGAGTAACGTATTCCTGAAATGAATTATCTTCCATTTAAAAATTACATTTGGTCACAAGAATATATTACTTCACAGTCTTTTGGCCATGGTCGAAATTCGTTATTTCAATAAATTATTCCATCAGACACGGTATAATTATATACCTCATTGAAATACAACCAACACGTTGTTCAAGTCTCTACGAAAAAGAATTGAATTTGAATAATATGTCCTGAGGAGTACAAATATCAGTGACCTATATTATGTTGAAAAGTATCTGAGTTCGTTGGTGCTGATTAGCGCGAAGAAAATGAAATACTGAATGACGCACTAAGTTCCTTGGTCCTATTGCCACATAAATTACGGCTCCTAACTAAGTATTCACTCTAATAATATTCCATATAAACAAAACATTGATGATATCCTACGTAAATGTCAAATAAATTCCCTATTCTAGCTAAATAATTTCTTATGTATCGTATACCAGCTCAGTATACATACAGCCAGTAAGCATTTATCATATATATGTGTGCTAATGCCAACACAAAGATATTTCAATACTACATTACGTTACTACTTGCATACAAGCTTATTCTTCCATGCATTAACCATTCATTCAGAATATGACATAATCACGTATTCATTTATTCATCACCGGTTGTTATTCCAGTCAACCACTTTCACACATCATTAAAATATACGAAATATTATTGTTCGTACCTTGCTGTAGTTCCTCGCTGGGGTATGCTTATATTCTGTAATGGCACTGCATGTGCTCCAACATCACATATTAAACATGTCAAATATGCTTTACTTCCCATTATTCTGCGCAATATTTCATTTCAAATACTATACACACTTCCTTCATCTCACCATTAACCTCCAATTCAATTCATATTTAACTCATCTAGCATTCACAACTAGCGCGTTTAACCTCCAATGCTTAATTATACAACGATATGTATCCCATCAATAGCGCAGAATTCGTTTCTCAGAACGCATTTTTAATCTTGCAATTCCGTATATAACCCCAAATTCAGTATCTTTCCTTTCAATAAATCATACAGCAAAGAGTATGGTAACGTGCGTCCCTCTGTGACGTAACCGGGTTTGTCTATTAGTACATCACGCATGAATCTTCCTAACTAACCGGGATTCCTTGAAAATAGCTGTTGCACTATGTCGTATTTTTAAATGGTATTCCTTCATCCTTGGATAAAGTAATGTAGTAACACGCTATCACCTCATAACGAGATGTCAACTTAAATATTTCACATTGCACTTTCTTATATTCATAAGCACACTTAATTATCTCATGCTTAGGCTATTCAGATCTACTGTATATACTGGTAATACTCCACATAAGAAATTATATTACTTAATACTATTACTTAGCTCGCCATTCAATATCTCGGGCCTTAGTTGCTTCTCGGTGCGGTCGTAGTCCTTGGTTCAGGAACTAGGTAGAAATTCCACCAGTGGGATGTCAGGTAGAATGATCTCCTCCGCATGGGTCGGGTGGTTTTAACGGCCAGGACGACATCTCCCTCCAGGTTGGTCTGTGCCGATTTAGCAAGCCATCATCTGCTTAGCAGGACAGTAGACAAAATGCGATGATTCTGAAAAATATAAGCTCATCATAGTTCTGCGTAGAATATATATTTTATGGTGATTGCTTCCTTATTTGGTTTTCCTATTGATTATTTTCACTCAGCGTGGCTTAATCTCGAGCTCTCTTGTCTCAATCAAGTTCCTATTTTCAAACGGCTTCGCGTCTGAGTATCTGGACGTATTATTCTAAGCTTCAGGATTTTATTTGCTCCTTCCAGTATTTTAACGCTTATTTATTCAATTCGCTCAATACTTCCTTGTTCTCAGCGTAATACTTCTTGCTAAATGTTGCCAATATTGCTTATTTTAGAGTGCGAAGTTCGATACGTCTTGTTCTCACCACCTCAATTTTTCAAGTCAGTTTTTTGTAATAATCTGTTTTATCCTTCTTATTTTTTTAAAAACAATTCTATCGATTATGTACCATTGTACACCGCCTTCATAGTGGTAGGTTTAAGTTAGTCAAGGCCTCCTAGCATACATCAATATCGATATCTTGTTATACATTTCTTTGCCTTGGCTGGCCTCTACCTTCCGTAGGCGCCATTTTGAATACGTCCAGTAAATGCATCGGGTACATAAGAGATAGTGTTTGTGATAGGCCTTATAATTTCACCATTACTCACCTGAAAATTCGTTGCATGAATGAATTTGTCATTACCAGGATGCACATTTGATCACTGTCTTTGTCCACTTCATAGCATGAGTGTCATCTTCTTTCAGTATGACTATGTTGCTATGGGGTATTTCATTGCCCATTTATTGAGATATTCATTTCACCATCTCGTCCAGGAGTTCTGGGTTAGCTGCTGAAAATATAGCTATGTGGGCAAGGTTGTGATGAGAGGGGAAGTAAAATCAATATCAGGGAGTGTAGTAATTGGCTCTTCTATAAGGAAATGGGATGTAGTTAGGTAAGAAGTGTCAAAAGGGTCATCATTTAGCTTTGGTGATAGGATGTGAGAGTATGTATAGTAAGAATGGTCCATTCTTTTTTGGTGAAGTGATAAGAATCCATCACTCATCTGAGGTGTTATATCAGAATCTTGACAGCTGCTTCCTAGATTCCACCAAAGTGTGATGCTGCACAAGGGATGAAATGCCACATCAGTCCCATGTCTGCAGTTGTGTGAAAAGATGGTTTCTGAGGGTGGTTTTGCAGAAAGGCCTTGATTTCTGTAGGTGCTCCGAAGAAGTTTGTGCTGTAATTACTCTAAATGTTCAGGGGTTGACCTCTCTGAGAACTAAGTCTATAAAGTGCAGAGAGAAATGTTGTGGTGAGATCAGATATCATGTCTATGTAGACAGCCTTGGTAGCTAGGCAGTCTGGTCTTGTTCTATTTCACACAATTTTTCATTAGAATTTGGCCAGCGGTTCTAAGGCATGGGTAATTCTGGGTTACAGGCACCATTTGTGTATTACACGTTAATTGTTCTGAGGTATCTGCATTCATCATAGAACACTTGAGACATGTATCAGTGAGGCTTCTCTCTGTCCCCCTTGCTGATGAGATCCTAAGAGAGTTGAGTGTCAGGATGAAATAGTCAAAGGTGTTCCGCCATCATAATTATATTTGTGAGATGATACAGAATTTCTAAATTTTTTACTCCACTAATATTGGAGTCTCCCGCCAACAAGAAGATGGCCTTCTAGTTTCCTGCACAATATTAATATAATATTTGTGTACAGGGTTCAACTCCGATACAAATAGTGGACTTTAATTTCACTCCGTGGGTTGTTTACAACAATCTCAGATAATTATAAGTTACAAATCTCATGACTGGTCCGTATTGAAATGTAAATTAATTCAACAATGTTAAAAAAAAGTTTATTGAAATCCACGTATTCAATATGCATTGGGGTCTTAAAATTAAGATTTATATATTGTAATACTAATTTAAGGGGACATGTTCCGCCCATTGTTTGGGCATCATCAGCCATGATCTCATGCCTAATGGATTATAATCAGGATCCTGATTACTCTAGTCATGGTGTTACATAGAGGAATGTGTGTTTATAAAAATGAGGAAACTTGTAAGTTCACAAACAACAATTTACACAATTAAGACACGTTAAAAAAATCTTTGGTGAGAGGATGTATGTGTTATAAGAGTGGTACCTTCTTTGTTGGCGAAGCAATAAGAATCCATCACTCTTCTCAGGTGATATATCAGACTCTTGACAGCTGCTTCCCAGATTCCTCCAAAGTGTGGTGCTGCAGGAGGGATGAAATGCCATGTCAGTCCCATGCCTGCAGTTGTGTGAAGAGTTGGTTTTCCGAGGGTTGTTTTGCAGAAAGGCCTTGATTTCTTTTGCTGCTTCAAAGAAGTTTGTGCCATTATCACTGTAAATGTTCAGCCTACAGCCAGCAGCGCATAAGCTTAAGGTTCCGAACATCTCCTCTCTCCGCCACACCCCCTTCCATCAATTACACACAGATACAATACAAGAAGTGCAACTGTCATTGGTTCTGATGCTGCAAAGGCAACTACTTCCCACCAGAAAGGTCGACGGGGTGAGTAATTTTGTACACAGCATTTTTCGTCAAATTTTTCCCTTTTTGCTATAATCTTAAAAATCCTTCTAGCCTCCTCTCGTTACAGATTCTTCACCACACATCCCTCAATATTCAATTTCAACAATGAAGCTGTAGCCAACTTCTAGCACAAGCATCCCCATTTGACTAATATGACAAGAGGAGGCTATCACATCAGCTAGTAAAGACACACACGGCAACACACAGTCGTGAACATTTTTTTCACGTTTTCAACAAAAATAAGAAGACTGTGGCCTCACCGTACAAATATGGGATTAAGAGGGTGTCCACCCATATGGAATACTGGTAACTGGGGAATGTCAGAGAATTCCAGAAATAGTGGGAAAACCAGGAAATGTCAGGAAATTCAGAAAACAATCTGGGAATTTGTTCTTCTGCCAGATAAAATGGACATACCCTATTTGTCCATTAATAGAAGCATATTTTTCAATTTTTGTAAGATATATGAATAGCATATAGCAAGCAGTAGCGACTATGTTCGATCGAATTTTCATTGTTTTGATCTGCTTACTATTGTATATTCTGTGTTGTTGGGGAATGGTGAGGCCTATATTGCGTTCTCAGTTTTCTAATCGCTTAAATGTATGGCTTCCACAGCAAAATATGCATATAGACAAAATTCCACTACCCAACAAATTACTGTTTGTTTACTATGTAATGACGTGTGCGATAGTCACTACCTCATGAAATGTAAAAAGAGAAAAGACACTGACTCAAAGCAGGAAAGTGTGAAATTTGCTTAAACTTAATACTCCTTCGAGTGCTCATTATTATTATGATTATTATTATTATTACAATTATTAAATGTGCTGATGTAGGTAAACCTTGTGTAAATGTGACCAGCAATGTGACACTGTTCGAGTCGCGCCATGTTGAGTTTCTAACCTATCTGATGAAATGGTTGGTGACGGACGTCAATGAGTGAGGCTCCACAGTAATCAAGTGATTTGAAGGTGTTATACATCAGTGGAAGTGATAGAAACTTGCGGAAGTGTTACGTTTGTATTTACGAATCGATATACCCATATTTTTTGTCGGTGTTGATCTTTTTCTTTCAAATTTGCAATGTAAAGAAAATGGGGAAATGATGGATTTGGAAGCCCAGCCACTACCAGTGCTGCCAGCGTAGACTGCCTCATGAAGTGTGTGCTGGATGATTTCAATAACTCCGACAGCTTCTTTGAAAAAATTGTGCAGGCCATTTCGACCCGCATGACACAACTGGTTATAAAAGAATTTGAAAAGTGTTTAAATTTAAATATCGAAGCATTTTCAGATTTAACTGAAGAACATGGTAACAAGGAGGCAGAAATCTGCAAACTGAAGGAGGATATGGATGCCAAGTGCAATTCATTGGAGCAGTACAGAAGGAGAAGTAATGTAAGAAATTTCGGCATCCCTGAATGTTCGAACGGAAACTGTGATGAACTAGTGCTCAACGTGTGCAAAGTAGTAGGTGCAGATGTTAGACTTAATGACATTGATAGGTGTCACAGAGTAGGACCTTGATTACCAGAGAAAACAAGGTGTATCCTTGTGATATTTGTGTTTTATCGGTCACAGCAGGATGTCTTCACTAGGAAAACGAAACTGAAAATCTTATCCAGAACAATCCATGAAGATTTTACGGCTATCAGAATGCCCATCTTGAAGACAGCAATCCAGTGTTTTGTTCATACAAACACTTGGACTGACTCAGGAGACATCGTAATCAAGAAGGCGGACAGGGTGGAATTAAGAGTGTGCCAGTTAAAGGAACTTCCTATGGCATAAGCTTCTGTTGCAGTGCTGCCTTATCACTTGACAATGTGAGTCAACTCCCATCCTTTACCATAAGTTGCAGCTGAGAAGCTAGCTTTTTAAATTTTTTTCAAGTAACCTTATCTATCTATCTAGGTATCTTTCATCTATCTACGTATCTATCCATTTACCAAATTGATTTATCTATTTATCTAAATATCTATTCGCTTATCTGTTTTCTTATCCTACCACCTGTCCATCCACTTACTCTTCAATAAAATTTTCCTATCTGGATCTAATTTAAGTCTGGCCTCTGTGTTACGTCTACATAGATCTAACATCAACACTACATAGAGTAAGTTCCTACTTGAGTATTCTGTACGCCTAATCTGCTGTTGCACGTTATCACTATTATTATTATTATTATTATTATTATTATTATTATTATTATTGTTATTTATATTATTATTATTATTATTATTACTCACAATTTAATTATCTAAAATACATAAATTGCTGACCGTTCTTAGGATGTAGTCGCATGCTGTTTTCTAGTTAGTTTCATTTTAGCAGTTGGTAATGCATACCACAAACAGCCGTAATCCCTGTGACCATAGCAGTACTTGCCTTGTCACACTTCCCCTTCCCCACCCATCCCTTCAAACTGTCTACCTGCTAGTCCATTGACCCAAACTCCACCCCTTGAACCTACAACACACATTCTCTAGTCAGGCATAAATAGACATAAAAGCGCACTTGACATGTCACCTTAATGCCTAGAGTTTAGTTTCTTAAACTCGTATAGATGAAATAAAAGCGATTTTCATACCACTGTCCTGTGATATAATCTTATGCAGTGAATGTTGTTTGAAAGTCAAATATCAGGCTAAGAATCTGGAATTACCTGGCTACTGCCGTCTGAGGAATGACAGACTTGGCAAAGGGGGAGGTGGGGTCTGTGCTTTTGTCTCTTTGCGCTTTAAACTTCAAATTATCTGTCAGTCGCCTCAACAGAATGAGCGAAAACCTGAGGACATGTTCATAGTGATGCAGGTCTCTACTGTGAAATACTTAGTAGGTGCTCTATACAAGCCGCATAAAGCTTGCCATCTGAAGGACTTAGAGACTGATCTTAACAGACTGTTACCTATATGCAAACATGTTATAATGATGGGCGACTTCAATACAAACCTTCTATATGCTGATTCATCTGAGACCACCCATCTATTGAATACGTTTCAGGCATGCAGTATGGCGATCCTGCCACTTTCCCCCACTCAGCTCACTAAAACCACACACATTACTAGACCTGGTAGTAACGAACCACCCTGACAGAGTATTATATCATGGCCAGACGTCTGCTCCCAGACTGTCAGCCCATGACATTATCTTTATGTCTTACGCACTGCAGTGCCCCAGACATAAACCTAAGTACGTGACTTACGGAAACTCTAGCCGTATTGACAATGCAAACTTATTAGAGGACTCTTTATCGATGCCGTGGCAGGATATAACTCATAAAACTATCATTGACGACATGGTCACTACTTTCAATACCATGATACTACATACTTTTGACAAGCATGCCCCTCTATGAACAGCACGCATCTGTAAAAGACTCTCCCCGTGGCTAAATGATGATAGAGCAATGATGCCTAAGCGGGATGCAGCTCTTACGAAATATAAACATTACCCGAAGGAGGAATCCTTATCTATTACAAATGACTACATAATAAAACGACTCATACAGTAAGAAACGCTCAACTATATTACGCCCATGACCTTATAAAACCCTACTAAGACCCGCTACCTTATGGAAGTCAATGCGACTATTTGGCTTAAATAAACCGGACAAGGTAGACAATTTGGAGATTTCTCTTGATGAATTGAATGATCACTTTGTATCCTCCCATGTTCAATTAATCGAAGAAGCAAAAGAAAATCTTTTGAGGGCAAATAACAACACACCACCCATAGGCAGAGATAAATTTTATTGTAGTTCTGTCTCGCCCCTGCAAGTGAAAGCAGCTATCTTGCGAATTAAAACTAAATCCACAGGGGTGGACAATCTATGTCGACACCATTATTACAGTATTGACATTCATATTCAACTTCTCCCTTCAAAACAGTGTATTCCCAAATGTCTGGAAAATGGCCCTGGTACATCCTTTACTGAAAATAATATCTCCTCCACTAAACTGTAACTTCAGACCTATTAATATACTGTCTATAACAGCCAAGAGACTCGAACACATGGTGCATAATCAAATCACGAACTATCTCAACGACCATGGCATACTGGACCCACACCAGTGAGGCTTCCGCCGAAATCACAGTTCATGTACTACCTTACTAAGCATGACTGAAAGGCAGGCTACTGATGAGCAAAAACTGACAATTCTAGTCTTATTGGACTTCAGCAAAGCATTCAACTCTGTAGACCATGAGTTGCCCCTATCCAAATTTTATCGCCTAGAGTTGTCCTACGGTACCTTGAAATGGATGGGAGCCTATTTACATGAACATCAACATGTCGTTCTGTCTATGTAAATGACTTAGCTAAAGAGCTGACACATTGTAAATGTCACATTTATGCTGATAACGTACAGTTGTACATCCATGCAAAACCAACAGATGTTTTGAAAGCAATTGAGCAAATTAACATGGATCTAGAGGCCATAAGCAAATGGTCTTTCCAGCATGGACTTATTATAAACCCAAAAAAATCCCAAATCATTGCATTTGCTCATCCAAGACTTATTTCCGGTAATTACCACATGTCCATCCCTGATGTATGACTTCAGTATGAAGCTTTACCCTCTTGCAAGAGGTAAACAATCTCAGAGTGATCATTAACCAGCGCTTCTCTTGCACGGATCAGGCAATATCTGTGAATAGATAATTTTTTGCAATGTTGCACATATTAAACAATTTCAAATTTACTTTCCTGTTCAGTTTAAAGATGAAACTATTTGAAGCCCTCGTATTTCCAATATTCAATTATTGTGACGTAGTTTACACAGACATGAAAACTGAGCTTCGAGATAAACTACAATGTGCACAGAATATGTAATCTGAAATATTGTGATCATCTTACCCAGTTTTACGTCGACCTCGGATGGCTACGCCTTGAAAATAGATGGAAGCTGCATACCCTGACTTCATTGCACCAAATCTTGACCTTACAATCCCTATCCTGCCTGTATGAATGATTTCATAGCTTCCCTGAACACCATGTTAAAAACATCAGAGCACTGAGCTCGACATTGCTCGCTATTCCCAAGCATAGATCCTCAACCTACAATTCCTTCACTGTTGTGGCCATCTGTGAATGAAATTTCCTTCTGCAGGAGGTCCGAGGGATATCAAACCTGGGAAGATTTAAAAGTATGTTCTCAAAATATCTATGAAACAAGCTTGTTGTGCGACAGATTCCTTTTTCTTCATCTTCTTCTTCTCCTCATCCTGTCCTTTCTTCTTCATTTTATTATTATTATTATAATATCATTCATCAGTAGTGTTAGAGAGTACTCAGCTGTGGTTCCCTGCATAGATAACCTTATCCCGATCCCCATTTTTTAATGTTTTTGGCCAACAATAAAAACCCGAAAATTATAACATTTGTCAGTGTAATATATGTCTGGAATTGGACAAATTAATTGCAGGTATTAGGTTTGTCTGTATTGTTATTATTGTTATTATTATTACTGTTGCAATTCGCTGTATGTTTTTTTAGCAGTTATTATATTATTATACTTAGGAAATGTAAATTTATATTGTGTTTTATAATATATATTTTATGTACAGTATGGTAGCACAGTAGCATAGGAATTTGTTTGTCTCTTTTTAATTCAGTATTCAGAAATTTTTATTTTATATTATTTATGTATTTCACTGGTTAATAGTAAGACAGGGACACATGTCCCTAACTTGGCCAGTTAAAATAAACCATATCAATCAATCAATCAATCAATCAATCAATCAATCAATCAATCAATCAATCAATCAATCAATCAATCTATCTATCTATCTATATATCTCTATATATCTATCTATCTATATATCTCTATATATCTATCTATTATGCAAGGTGTTTGGAAGCTTGAGGCATGACTAGTGGCTTGTAATTTCCTGAATACAGAACAAGATTTAAAATAAAGTGACATCACATTCTATGATGAAAGTTGTTTTTTGGTTTGGAGTTTTTGAAGCATGATTCTGTGTATTCAGTCTTGATCCAACCAGTCCCAAGCTGCCATTCATATCGATTTATATAGTTTAAGTGCAATCTTGAAACCTGGCTGCCGACTATATTTTCTACAATACATCGCCATGTGGTTAAGCTACCTAGCTCGGCGTTTATGGTATAGGTTTAATAGTGTTCAGTGTAGATGTAATTTTATTTACGTCCGTGTGTTGGTTAGTATATTGTTTGTCTGTGTACTGTACCTGAGTATAGTTCATCAAAGACAAGTGAGAAGAATGTGACTCAGCAAAAATTGGCACCATGGTCTCAATCAGCCAAAACATCCTTCCTATGCCAGTCATTAGCTGCAAATAATTTATTTCTTTTATTTGTAATAATAATGTACGTATTCTTATTTTAGTGTGGGATATTGTTAGGAAGTGCATACTATGTTAGTGATAGTGAAGTAGATACTCTTTTGAAGCTGTTACAGTTTGGGATTTTTTTGCCTCTGTTTTTCCATTCCACATATTTGTCAACATTAGGTAGGTTATCTATATCACGTTCAGTGACTTTCAAATTTTCAAGCCATCTTATAGCACAGTATTTCAAAGGAAGTACTTTTGAACCTGAATCAGGAACGTATAAAAACAAGAAGTGAAGTGCACTAAGAAACTCAGCAATATTCTACTGGGTTCCTTTTACTGGCATTTTATATGAATTGTGCACAGTATGCAAGCCACAAGGTCCAATGTTCACTAAAATAGGAGCATCTGGATCATCATTTAATAAATTACCGATATCCTGAAGGAACTTTTTATTAACATTTGGACCACCCATTGAAATTTGTTAGAGTTCTTTAAATTGAGTCCTTGCAGTGCTTGCAAAAAAACATGTAACAAATTCTAGGAGGTAGAGTGACCAAGAAACATGGAATCAAAATAAGAAGTGCATACCTCATTAGTATCAGAATTGAAACAGCAAACTACAAGATCCATTTGGCCCATCTGAGAAACTTTATTCAGTGACTCGTCGAAACCAATGGTGAAACGTATGCACTTACTACACATCTCAAGAACTTGTTTATGAAAATAGGGAGCCAAACTATGAGTGATTGTATATGCAACTTTCGTTCTGTGCAGTTGAACTTTTGAAGCAATTTCAGAGTCTGGAAACATTACAGGGAACATACGTACACTAGCTTCACTGGCTCATAAATAATGTTGTTGCATGACAGTATGCATGCCCCATATAATGTCAGCTTTGGTTACTTGCTCTCTTGAAAGGTAGTTCTGTAGACATCTCTCCTCTGGTGAACCTCTGTAATTGAAGTAGAAGAAGAAGAACTGGAGTCATAAGTGATAGAGTTCATTTTGGTAGCTGTAGTAGGCAGAGGACAATTTGTGTTTGCAGCCAGGGTATTATGGCCACTTTTTTGCTGAAAGAATTAGAAGAACAGAAGCTCAACAGTCTTTGGTGTCTATAGACAAAGGAATTTTTTCGCTGCAGCAGTAATGGTAATCAGTTCTTTTAAAATCTTAAATTGAATTTAATTAGAATAAATTCAACTTCCAAGTTTCTAAATTTAATTTGCACATTAATTGCTCATTTATTTTTTGGATGTTAAGCTTTAAAAATGTATTTTAATATTGCTGTCATAGCTGGAAACTCCCTTTATAATTTTATTTTTTGTTTTTATGTGTCAGAGAAAAACTGGTTTTTATGTCTAGAAAACAGGGAAATGTCAGGGAATTTCAAAATCTGATTTTTATTCTTTAGGCATGAGATCATGGGTGATGATGCCCATGCAATTAGTAAGACAAGATGTAAAACTTAATTATAAGAACGCTATGTGTAGTGAATAGGTGGATCTCCAATAAACTTTTGTACCATTGTTGAATTACTGTGAGATAATTCGCAAACAATATGCAGCTACTCTCTATACCTTGTTTAATCTTGCAACTTTTATTATGAACAGATCACCATGCATGACTGTAAGAAGCATTAGTGGCATTTTTGAATTGGGTGATTAATTTGAACATTACGTTTTCATTTTGGGATAGTCCAGGGATCTTCATTCAACCATCTAGGACCATGGCAACAAACTGTATTGTTGATGTTATGTTCATTTGTAGCTGTCTTGTCACTAAGTCAGCGTGTTTCCCCTATCCTTTTTTACTTGTTTCAATTTTTATGTGATAGGTAGCGTTCTTCAGTGCGCTTCATTTAAATGCACGGGGTTGAGGTGTACCTCCCGGTACAATTATCATTATCAGTGTGTATGTGTTTTGGCACTTAATAGTTTAATTGCCTAGCTGAGTAGCTCAGGCGGTTAAAGTGCTGGCCTTATATTTCTTATTGTGCATGAATGTTGAGTATTCAGTACGTCAGCAGCTTGGTTCTTGGAACTTATTATTTCAAACTTTTCAAACGTTCGAGTGTAGTTACTAAGACGTAAAGCGAATTTTGTTGTTGTCGACCACCCCGGGAAAGGAAGTCGAACTTATGTGTTTCAATTAAACACACAAGCTTTTAATGTACAGTCATTTAGTTAGCATGCTCGTTTCATGCACGTGTGAAGAAGCCACTGGCGCGATTCCTAGTCTGGTCGGTGATTTTTTAATCTCTTCTGGCTCGAAGGTTTATTTATTTATTATTTTTATTTATTGTCTTCTTTTATATGGCGGGAATCAGGCTATGAAGCCTGCTATCCTGTCCGACCATACATACATGTACATGAAGAGTTAAATATCCACTAAATTATCTACATTTTAATATCTTAAGGTATCAATTACATGTTTTAATTAATCTAATACTTAGCTATGATCTAATCCTACTATGTTATAAGAAATTATTATTATTCATTACCAGGTGTGACAGAGTTTCTTAAAGTGGAGGTGGTTTGACACGCTCCTAATTTCAGCAGGTAGGGAATTCCAAATTCGGCTGGCGGCGACTATAAATGATCTGCTGTAGCCAGTTGAGCGGTAAGTGGGAGTGCTTAGTACTGCTGTGGGTGATGATCTGGTAGGAATACTAGAAGGTGATGCTAGGTAATGGAATTGTATGCCAAGCCTATCAAATGCGTGAGAAATATGGCTAAACCTTGGTATATCTGAAATAAATCGAACGCATGCGTTATGTACCTTTTGGAACTTCATGGAAAGTGAGGCGTTCAGGTTACTGTATACTACGTCACAGTAGTCGAATATTGGCATTACTTTGGATAAGCAGTTTTCTTACATTTTGGGGGAGTAAATCTCTGAGGTTTTTAAGGGAATGTGAGGAATAAAACACTCGCTGACATATACCTGTTATATGATCGTTCCAACTAAGGTTTTTATCCATTATCATCCCTAAGTTTTTAACTGTGTCTTTGAATTGTAACTGAGTGCCTCTTAATGTTACTGAGTGGGTATGGATGTCTGTAAGATGTGCGTGGATTTTTTGGGTAGCTAAAAGAATACACTGCGATTTTTGGGCATTGATTTTTAGTGCATGGTCATCGGTCCACCTACATATTCTTCCTAGGTCGTCGTTCATATTATTTATTGCAGTCGGTAAGTCACGATGATATGCGTGTGTATATATCTGTATGTCGTCTGCGTACTGTAACCTGTGCTGGCATCGTAGCCCTAATTCTTATCAAGTTCCACGTTGGACCGACAACAATATATGTATAACCATCGCGCTGTACTTCCTCTCAATTTGCTTCATGTTGTATTACTAATTTAATATGCTGTTGTCCGTGCTACCTTTCCTCTTAAATGCTACTAATTAATTATATGAAATCGGGGACGAATATACAGATCAAGCGCGGTGGTTGCATGTCAAAGTTACTCATTCTCCCCCAAAATCCTATCGTAAAATCAATATGAGCCTCTAAATATATCATAACTCCGAAATACCAGTCTATATATTATCTTATAACTAATCTTCCTATCTCTACCTTGGAACATAAACGCTTAAATAATCTTAAAACTAATTTATTAGCATGCTAATACTACAAATAATAAAATAATATCAATCTCTGGTAATAGAGGAAAATAAACTCAAATGTAACACATTATCATTCTTGACAAATCAAATTCTTGAATTAATACAATTAAAATTGGGTAGGTTTCATTAATTCATTTGTGCATTAATTATTATTTTGTTGTGTGACCACATTTCATGATTTTATTTCATCATGGGGATAAATAAGGTTTATTCTTTATTAAAGGAGGGAGTGGTCTTTCTTTCCTTTAGGTCTATTTGCAGTCTTCTTTAGGATTGGTTTGGAAATACGTATTGACTTGTTTGTGGCATGAGATAAGTAACTCCTTTCCAACTATGGCTTCAAAATGCCATCGTAAGTAATTAAAAGAAATTAATCGTAACCATATTAATATCAACTCCAACATCCTTATATTTTAAAAAATATGTGCCAAAATAAAATAAAAAATGTTCATTTACGAGTGCCATATCCATGTTCATCAATCGTCATAACCTGCTAGAGTCGTACAGATCAATTAAATACTATGTGCATATTCAATTAAAATGAATCCTTTTACTGCCTACCGATGTGCCATGTTTAGGTTAAAACGTACTCCAATATTCACTATGTGAGACAAATAAATTGCTAGGCGACTATATCTCTTTCCCATAAGTGCTTCAAAACACATGTAAATTACGATCAACCTATCTCAATATTTGATTTAAGTTCAACCAATCGACCATCTAACCTCTATGCTATACTTAATATTCACGTATCTAGGCCTTAATTCCATTGCTTGCCTCATTTTCAATCATAACATAACCGTAGCTAGACCATAAATTCGCGCCTATGTCATTGAATCATTCTTTACACAATAACATTTCAAAAACACCAACAACATATTATTATTCACGCATCTAATTACTGCGATTCCTCCGCATACAATCAATATCTTTACGCAACTTCCCCATATTTAATACTACGTCGCAGTAAAACACTTCTTTTACCTCAGTATCTATTCATAACACTGCAAGCTGCTACTTTATTCCAATTCTTCGGAAATATGAACGATATTGGCCTTGTTAGTCGATCTGGTCGTTGGGTAACCTAGGCTTCTTACTATACACTTCACTTTCTTATCTTAGCCTCGCCTAGTTTGATATACGACGTTCTCTTAAGCATATAGGATCAAAAACATCATCATTCACTTCCCGATACTGCTCACATTAACCTAAGATCAACTTATTAGCACGGCAGTATATTACTATACATACATAACACATATCTGTGGTTATTTTCTCCGGCATATGCCTTAGAATTCACATATTGGCACAAACAAGTTATATTTTGGCACTTCAGCACTTCTACAATTATACTACACTAAATGAAGTAATTTGATAGTTAAATTTCTTGAAAATGTTACTTCTCTCAAGCCATTTTTATGTCCGATGTTGGTTTCTTCTTCCTCCTCATGGCATCTCAGAACATCTAGCCTCGTGCTGGATTACGCCATACTGGATCTCTCTAAGTCGCCGGGCCTGAGCTTACGATGATCTGGTCAGCCTTCCTCCATCGATTTACGCTAGCTCCATTTCGAGTCCAAATTCCATGTAACGAAAAGACATTGTTAATTTCACAGAATACATATTCGTTTTTCGTATACAAAGCTCTGCCAAGTACATTGACTAATTGTATTCATGCTTCTTATTCTTTAAGGATAATGCTCAGAGTTAATTATATCTTTATAAATTGGTTCTTTCTTGGTGAAATAAATTGCCTAAACAATGTTATTTGAATCTTGTAGATGGATTATTCGTATCGTTTGAGAAAATCTGGCCGCTTATTAAGTTACTATTGGCCTTATTTATGAATGCCTTAATCCGACACCTCTTCTTTCAGCACAGTACTTGGAGTGTATTATACGTGCTTCCCTGCCGTTTTTTAAAGTAGTTTTCAATAGTTTGTTATTGGATTCTTCCCGCGTACGGATTCTAGTACGGTTCTCTCGATTATAATAGTTGTCCTTCTGGTTAGGTAATCAGAAATTTATAGCTCGTTTCTGGTGTAATCTTTCTTTTTTTTTTTTTGCCAAAGTAGATAAGAATAGGACGTTTTCAATTTTTTTACGTACAATTGTTCATTTTTCATAGAGTTTCCTTTCCTTCTCGCCGGGCAATGCCTCTTAATTGCGATCAACTTGTCATAAAAGGTTACTCCGTGCATTCTTGACGCTTGAAGCTGACCTGCGCCATTTTGCATCCGATCTATCTTCATGTCAATTGACGTCAATTGTAACGTAATGGTACAGTACACATATTATTGACAATGTTAAATTACTTGGGTTATTCCTGAAGGTTGTGGGTTTTGATTACTTTGGCTGTTATGTTAGTTTGTTTCCCAGGCGGCCTGGTGATTTTTTATTTGCTCGCTTCTCTAATGTTAGTTACCAAGTGATGTAAACCAGCAGGCAATTACACGTCTCCAGGGTTCAAATCTGTAGCCTAGAGCTCAATGCGCGAACAATAAACTTTGTACTCCCTGTCTTACTAAATAAGTTACTTCAGAGTCTAGTCAACTTGCTCGTACCGCCAATGCTCTTTTGCTGAGATGTGCATACTAGGCTAATTGCAAAAATAATGAACTTTGTATTTCATATCACAGCAAATATTTCGAAGTCTAATCAGAATGTTCTTGGAATCAATCTTTTTTTTGTTTTGCTAAGATGCACATATGTCACGACCTCACTTAGTACAGAATTTGTTGCATTCTCTTTCCACATTCAATTGACATAGTTTGTGCTAATCGTTCACATCTAGTCTTTAGTGAAAGAAAAGCCCGTCGTCGATTCTGGGTCGGGTTGAGGACTTTTAATATTTTTTCTGCTTTAAGACTTTAAGTTATGATTCGAAGTTAGCTCCAGGTTTGAGAACCCAATTCAGCGATTGTTTTCTTTGTTCAGAATTAAAAGTTTTAATTTTTGGTGTTAGATATTTGAATAGCACTTCAGCTTTGGGTCCAAGCGAGCTCCATGTTCAAATTCTAGTTCTGTAGGTGATTTTTTCCTCTGAATCTTGTAAGGCTAAAGCTAGGTGTTTTAATGAAACACATAAGCTGTTAATGTACAGTCATTTAGTTAGCACGCTTGTTTCTTTCCCAAGTAAATGATTCCCGGGTTCGAATCCTAGTCGGGTCAGCGAATTTTTCATTCCTTGTAGCTCAAAGGTTCGGTGTTTTAGATTCAACACGCAATCATTTAGTTACTATGGTAGTCAGCAATCCAAGGGAAAGATTGCCGAGTTATATTCCCAGTCGGTGTGGGGATTCTTAATTTCTCTCAGCTCAAACGTTAGGTGTTTTGAATTAAATGGACACTTTCAGTGTGCAGTCATTTACTTAGCAGGATACTCAGCACTCCAAAGGGATGAGCTCTGTGTTCAGTTCCCGGTCACATATAGTGCGAACATATTTTTCCAGTTCTGAACACTTAAATTTTATTCCCTTGAGTGATATCAACAGTATTATAAGCTACTATAAGCCTCCAGAATTCAAATCTTTGAGCTCGAATTGTTACAATAAGAAAATTGGGGTTCCAAGCACTAAATACCAACAGCACATTACGCATCAGCCTACATGCTAGCATCATTGACTCCGCAGTCGCTCAGTTTAAGGAGCTTGAGGTAGCTATATAAAGGTATGTACCTAAGAATAATGCACATGCATTAAACCTTTTACCATCTCCGTAGTCCCATACCACCATCTTGTTCCACGTTCAGCTCTTGAGTCCTAGACCGTAGCTCATTCCCTTTCGCCCTTTAGTTTTAGCCCTATTGCCATTTTGTTCTTTAGCCATTTAACACTTTTGCACATTTGTCCTTTGCCATGTTGATCTGTATCATTTTTGCGCTTTTGGCCTTTTGCAGTCACTCAGTTCCATGATCTGATGTCACCTTTGAGCGTTATGCCCCTATGAATATAGCACACCTATTAAGCTTTACACCATCTCCCTTGTCCTATTAAAATAATGTGAATGGCCGCCATCCATTTCCAACCTCAGCTCCTAACATCCATGGACCATATCTCATCTTGTCTAGCTAGGTTAAGCCTGGGATCGAATCTCAAACTCGAGTCTATAACGCCCTTGCAAGGTTAAACCGGGCAACAAATCCATGCCTGATAGATTCAGCCAGTACTCTTGGACATCAAACTTGTCTGTAAAGCTAATGACCTTGTAAGGTTAAGCCTAGGGTTGAATCCAGGGCCTGCGATGTTAGGCCCCGAGTCGAACCCGTGCTCGTTAGGTTAAGCTTGCACTCTTGGCCAAGTCCTACTTTCAAATCCCCCCCCCAATTTATGGTCATGTGAGGTTAATCATTTTATTTAGGCATAATTTTGACATTACGTATCTTCATCATTTATTGAAAACTTTAACTTCATGAACATTCGAGAACTTATGTCACTCTCACTATAAGAATCATGATCGATTAACTAGAAGAACGATCACTTTAGGGCAGTGCGAAGATTTGTTAATCTATCTTCACTAATTATAGAAGACAGACTAATAATGGTTTAAAATTTGCATTAATTAGATACGTTTTTTAATTAGACAAGCTCGGGGTTGTTGAGTGAGCACAGAGAGTGATTATTATTTTAAACTGCGGTTGTCGATTCATGTGCTCTGCAATATACTCTCCATAATGCAGTATTCGTTGCTACTTCCTCACAGAGCTCGATAGCTGCAGTCGCTTAAGTATCCAGTATTCGGGAGATAGTAGGTTCGAACCCCATTGTCGGCAGCCCTGAAAATCGTTTTCCCTGGTTTCCCATTTTCACACCCGGCAAATTCTGGGGCTGTACCTCAATTAAGGCCACGGCCGCTTCCTTCCCATTCCTAGCCCTTTCCTGTCCCATCGTCGCCATAAGACCAATCTGTGTCGGTGCGACGTGAGGTAACTAGCAAAAAAAATAAAAATAAAAGCTATTTCCTCAGTGATCATAAATATGTGCTATGGTACCATTCTGTCACTTGACAAGGCTAGGCTATTTGCATTTAGCACTATCTGCCTTCATAAATAGAGCATCCAATGTCATTAAGGCCTATTATTAACACTCAATCATTTACATCCACTTTCATTACTTTCATTACTTTCAACATAACTTATTTTTATATCATACGTTTCGTCCTTAATATACATGAATAACATTTAGGTGACAATTTATACTTCATTGATGAAATTATGTAAGATGAGGTATCATATTCTATAAACATTCGGAAATAAATACATCATATCCATCCCAATTCGTCTTTTAGGTTCTAAGTTTAACAAATTGGTCTATGATTTTTAACACTTGATTGCTAGTGCACTACACTGTTAATGAAATTCAAATAATTGATGACTTACAATATCAACACATTTTATCTGATAGAACTACATTCATGTTCATAAAAAACAGAACACCATGAAAGACTAGAACAGGAAGTTCTTATTCACAAGACGTGTTTATTAGTATGTTCTGCTGAAACGAGTAGCGTTTCAGTCACCCAGAATCGGCATATGTCCCGTTGCCTAGTAGGCACTGGGTCCTCCAAAGGCACTGACAATTTATTCCATGTGTGATGGCATCGACATGTATAAGGCGCGAATGGCGTCCTGGGGTATAGCCATCCATGCTGCATTCACCTCGTTCCACAGTTCATCTTTGGTGGCTGGCATTGTGTCACAGCGAAGCACCCGTCCTTTCACCATACCCCACACATTTTCAATTGGCGACAAGTCCAATGATCAGGTGGGCCAGGGCAACAGTCTGACATTCTGTGAAAACAAGAAAGCACGTGTTCGTGCAGCCAAATGTGGTGTCTGGGTTGTCGTGCAGAAAGGGTATGTCATTTACGTAGGTCAAACTGGTAACAGTGACCTGGACACGCACCAACTGTGATTTGTAGTTGTACCCAATAGCACTCCACACCATAATGCCTTGAGTTGGCGGTGTATGTCTTTTGTGAATGCAGTCAGTGTGATGTCTCTCCACCAGTCTGCGGCGAACGAAAATGCGGCCAACGTTTTCAAACAGACAGAACCTGGATTCGTCTGAAAATACTGTCTGCTGCCATTGCTGTCCCCAGAGACGTCACTCCATACACCATTGCAGTCTGGCATGTTTATGCACATTAGTCAAAGGTAGGGGGAGGAGTGGACGATGCGCCGTTAACCCAGATCGTAATAAACTTGGACGGACTCTCACTCCTGAAAGTACGATATGTTACACTGTTCCACTGTTGCGCCAGAACCGAGGAGGATGAATATCTGTGATCTGTGCTGCAATGCTATTCCGATTAGGTTTCGATCTTCTTGGGGTTGGGGGAGGGTTGTGGGCGGTGCGACCAGACACATCTGGTCGTGTTCTATAGCCTCCTGTGAGCGTTCTGTACACACCCTTTGCACAGCCGACGCACTTCTTCGTACGCGAGCTACAATTTCCCAGATATATGTATATCACGTTCTCTCATGCTTCTTTCAAAATCACTCATCTGACAGTACTTTTCTTGCATACATCTGCGAGGCATCCTGCACATTTGCTCAAGTCACACTGATCCAGTACCTTCGGTTTACAGCGACAATGAGAACCGCAGGTACAGTTTACCAGCCAATGGGGGTGCACAAATGTATCGATGAGGACCTTGTACCTGATATTCGACATGGTTCAAATGCTAATCATTTCTTCAGAACATACTAGTCCACATGTCTTGTGAATATGAACTTCCTATCTCTAGTCTTTCAAGCTGTTATGTATTTTAAGGACATGAGTGTATTTCAGTCACTCACAAAATTTACCAACACCAAAAAGTAGATGAGAAGCGGTAAGGATCTGTAACAACACAAAATGATCCATAATATTATTACAAGAATGAAGTCCTTCTGAAAAGGAAATTAATATTTTAAAAATGTATTTAAATTTTTATGATGGAAAGTTGATTCAGTTGGTTCTTGTTTGTGGGTTACTGTAGTCACGTCCTAGTTCGTGAACCATGGGCAACGGCTGAGTGGCCTAGTAAGTGGTCCTGAGAGTCGGGATGCCAGTTGCTATGGAATGGGAGTGGGCATCTCGGACATATTCTGAGTCGTGGCCCTCCTTGTGCTCAGGCGGCTAGGACTATACAATTCACCGGTGGTCCATAACCCGTTAGAGGAGAGATCCTCACTTGGACTATGTGCAAGTAGGGCAGCATCCTGTTTCATGAATTTACCGATCTCAGAACACTTTAAGCAAGCCTCGGACCTATGGGAGTAATGGAGTCCCACTCCCATTTGACAGGCGAGGGACTCCTTGGAAACAACTTGGCGAACGAAATGGAATTCGATGGGGAGCTATCAATATTAATGGGGCTTATGGAAGAAAGAAGGTAGAACTGACTGAGTTAGCAAAGAGGATGCATCTGGATGTGCTAGGAGTAAGTGATATTCGGGTAAGGGGAGATAAGGAGGAAGAGATAGGAGATTATAAAGTGTACTTGACGGGTGTTAGAAAGGGAAGGGCAGAGTCTGGGGTAGGGCTCTTTATTAGGAATACCATTGCACGCAACATAGTTTCGGTTAGGCACGTAAATGAGCGAATGATGTGGGTAGATTTGTCAGTGGGAGGAATTAGGACAAGAATTGTGTCCGTGTACTCACCATGTGAGGGTGCAGATGAGGATGAAGTTGACAAGTTTTATGAAGCATTGAGTGACATCGTGGTCAGGGTCAACAGCAAGGATAGAATATTGCTAATGGGCGATTTCAATGCGAGAGTTGGGAATAGAACTGAAGGATACGAAAGGGTGATTGGTAAATGTGGGGAACATATGAAAGTTAATGGGAATGGGAAGCGTTTGCTGGACTTCTGTGCTAGTATGAGTTTAGCTGTTACGAATACATTCTTCAAGCATAAGGCTATTCACCGCTACACATGGGAGGCTAGGGGTACCAGATCTATAGTGGACTATATCTTAACAGACTTCAAATTCAGGAAATCTTTTAGAAATGTACGAGTTTTTCGGGGATTTTTCGATGATACAGACCACTATCTCATCTGTAGTGAACTAAGTATCTCTAGGCCTAGGGTAGAGAAAGTGAAATTTGTCTGTGAGCGAATAAGGGTAGAAAATCTCCAGGACGAGGAAATTAGACAGAAGTACATGGATATGATTAGTGAGAAGTTTCGAACAGTAGACAGTAAGCAAGTTCAGGATATAGAAAGTGAATATGTGGCATATAGGGATGCTGTAGTAGAAACAGCAAGGGAATGCCTAGGAACAACTGTGTGTAAAGATGGGAAAAGGCGAACATCTTGGTGGAATGATGAAGTGAGAGCAGCCTGTAAATGTAAAAAGAAGGCTTATCAGAAATGGCTCCAAACAAGGGCCGAGGCAGACAGGGATGGGTACGTAGATGAAAGAAACAGAGCAAAACCAATAGTTGTTGAATCCAAAAAGAAGTCATGGGAAGATTTTGGTAATAACCTGGAAAGGCTAGGTCAAGCAGCAGGGAAACCTTTCTGGACAGTAATAAAGAATCTTAGGAAGAGAGGGAAAAAGGAAATGAACAGTGTTTTGGGTAATTCAGGTGAACTCATAATAGATCCCAGGGAATCACTGGAGAGGTGGAGGGAATATTTTGAACATCTTCTCAATGTAAAAGGAAATCATCATGGTGGTGTTGCAAACAGCCAAGCTCATGGGGAGGAGGAAAATGGTGTTGGTGAAATTATGCTTGAGGAAGTGGAAAGGATAGTAAATAAACTCCATTGTCATAAGGCAGCAGGAATAGATGAAATTAGACCTGAAATGGTGAAGTATAGTGGGAAGGCAGGGATGAAATGGCTTCATAGAGTAGTAAAATTAGCGTGGAGTGTTAGTAAGGTACCTTCAGATTGGACAAAAGCAGTAATTGCACCTATCTATAAGCAAGGGAACAGGAAGGATTGCAATAACTATCGAGGTATCTCATTGATTAATATACCAGGCAAAGTATTCACTGGCATCTTGTAAGGGAGGGTGCGATCAGTCGTTGAGAGGAAGTTGGATGAAAACCAGTGTGGTTTCAGACCACAGAGAGGCTGTCAGGATCAGATTTTCAGTATGCTCCAGTTAATTGAAAAATGCTACGAGAGGAATAGGCAGTTGTGTTTATGTTTCGTACATCTAGTGAAAGCGTATGACAGGGTACCGAGGGAAAAGATGTTCGCTATACTGGGGGACTATGGAATTAAAGGTAGATTATTAAAATCAATCAAAGGCATTTATGTTGACAATATTGGGCTTCAGTGAGAATTGATGGTAGAATGAGTTCTTGGTTCAGGGTACTTACAGGAGTTAGACAAGGCTGTAATCTTTCACCTTTGCTGTTTGTAGTTTACATGGATCATATGCGGAAAGGTATAAAATGGCAGGGAGGGATTCAGTTAGGTGGAAATGTAGTAAGCAGTTTGGCCTATGCTGACGACTTTGTCTTAATGGCAGACTGTGCCGAAAGCCTGCAGTCTAACATCTTGGAACTTGAAAATAGGTGCAATGAATATGGTATGAAGATTAGCCTCTCGAAAACTAAATTGATGTCAGTAGGTAAGAAATTCAACAGAATTGAATGTCAGATTGGTGATACAAATCTAGAACAGGTCGATAATTTCAAGTATTTAGGTTGTGTGTTTTCCCAGGATGGTAATATAGTACGTGAGATTGAATCAAGGTGTAGTAAAGCTAATGCAGTGAGCTCGCAGTTGCGATCAGCAGTATTCTGTAAGAAGGAAGTCAGCTCCTAGACGAAACTATCTTTACATCGGTCTGTTTTCAGACCAACTTTGCATTACGGGAGCGAACGCTGGGTGGAATCAGGATATCTTATTCATAAGTTAGAACTAACAGACATGAGAGTAGCAAGAGTGATTGCTGGTACAAACAGGTGGGAACAATGGCAGGAGGGAACTCGGCATGAGGAGATAAAGGCTAATTTAGAAATGAACTCGATGGATGAAGCTGTACGCATAAACCGGATTCAGTGGTGGGGTCATGTGAGGCAAATGGAGGAGGATAGGTTACCTAGGGGAATAATGGACTCTGTTATGGAGGGTAAGAGAAGTAGAGGGAGACCAAGACGACGATGGTTAGACTCTGTTTCTAACGATTTAAAGATAAGAGGTATAAAACTAAATGAGGCCACAGCACTAGTTGCAAATCGAGGATTGTGGCGACTTTTAGTAAATTCTCAGAGGCTTGCAGACTGAACGCTGAAAGGCATAACAGTCTATAATGATAATGCATGTAATGTATGTATGTATGTATGTATGTATGTATGTATGTATGTTGATTCAGTCCTTGCTGGCAACGTCTCATGATTGGTCCCTTTACCACCCTTTAGGTTGTGGTGGCATCACCCCTTTTAGTAGCACATTCTGGAAGGAATATCCTTTGCAAGGTGCACCGTGATGGATGTAGAGATTTCTGTTGCAAACAACATGATGATTCCCCTTGTTCCTTGCCTTGCAGGCTTCCTTTAACACTAGGCTTGCTTACACACACACACACACACACACACACACACACACACACACACACACACACAAACACAGAAACTAAAACAGCACATTAATATGTGCTCCAACCATGCCTATTTAAATGTCAGTCGACACATAACTTGCGGGTTCGGATGATTTATGCATACCCCACGTGTTCCTGAATTAATATTGTAGTGGTTATGTCTTGCAGAAGACGCAATAAAGTGTTCTCTTTGCAAGACATAACAGCTAATAAACGTCTCTTGACGTAGAATAACTTGTAGGATTGTAGTGGGAAAGCGAATCGAAGTTGTGCTCTAAAGTAGAGCTGTATGAAAGCAGTAGAGTAAGAGCTGAGTAAGTTGAGCGTCGATTACACACTGCCTTTATCAGTTCTCAGCCTAGAACGTGTGATGAGTTGGAAACCAATCATTAAATTTCTTCACGTCGTCTTTAAAAATCATGGGTCGAAACTGGTCTTCTGAAGAGTTCTGAAAACTTGCTGGGCAGTGCTAGCCTTGAAAATGTTAGCTATTCATATCTGTCGCATGCAAAGCTCCTGACCAGTACGAGAAAAGGAACGGATCGCCACGCGGTCATGCAGCTATGAGCTTAAAGGCAACTTGCTCTAAGGTTTTTGCGGCAGTCTCAATGTTAACTGTAATTATGCCATATTCGGATACAATATGTTGTAGGCGAAGAATTCCTTTCCACAGTATATACTACTGTATAAATTATACAGAAGTATTAAAAGTGTATTATTTTGATATTTTGATGCGTTGATATTTTGTTGAAATCCTATGTGTGATGTGATAATTGCATTTTTGGATTCAGTTGTTGTGTACAACTTTAAAGTGAAACTATCTGTAGATTTGTACAGTGCTTACTCAGTGTCATTCTACATTATTAACAGTTTTCTAACATGCCCAGCGATCTTTTAGCTGTTAAGTTTAATACTGTAACTGGTTTTACAGTAAAATAGTGATAATCATTTCATTTACTATTTGTTAATTGATAATTTACCCAAGTGTCGTTGAAATGTTTTTGATCCAATCCAATCTCTTCCCTTTCGAGATAAATTGATCCATGACCGTTTCTCTGTGCCTAGATACCTTTGAACCATGATTCCCGCTTACAGCATATACCCTGCAGTTTACTAGTGTTTTCTTACACTTCTCTGAGTGTTAGCTTCCAAATATTCCATGGAATAATTACGACGGTTTATCTTCAAACAAGTGCATACATTGTTTCTTAATATGGATAGATCTGTGGTGATATAGGGCAGCCAAAGTTCATAGAACTATTGTGATAAACCTATTTCTTGATTGTTGTCACTTTTTTCTGTACATCAGAGGGGGAATTTGTTTGTTGTATCGTGTGGTACTGAATGTTCACATTGTCAACCAATGTTAGTTGAAGTGAATTGTTTTTGAGTGTTTCACTCTAACTGAAGTTCTGTTAGGTTCAACTTGCGTTAGTTTGATTACCTCAAGAATAATGTCTTCGCAGTTTTTCTGAGTAGAGTTCTTTCGTGCAGTTTTCTTCGGACTGTGCTGCAAGAATATAAGCATAAACTTGGAAGCATGGTCTATCGTAATTACGATGCCGATATGCTTGATAAGTCTCGTAAAGGGGTTCTTGGTGAATGGCATACAGAGAAGCTGCGAAGTAAGAAGTAAGGGCTACCTCGATCCTAGAAACGAAGAACATAGGTAGCCAGCCCATCTTGACTTCAAGGGAGGAAAGCATGCTCTGTATAGAATTTTGAAAGTTGTGCATTTGGGGTTCTACTTTACTCTTTAGTTTTCCAAAGTAACCCCATGTATCGTAAAATTTTGGACATGTATATGAAAACTTATGTCCAAATGTGCATGTAAATATGGGGAACTGTAAACACCGAATTTTTAAAATAGAAACTTACTTTTAACATAGTGTTTGAAATTACACATAAAGATACTCTCACAATAAGTATTCGAAGAGAAGGAATTCAAGCAATTGCTTCTTTGTGATACTGAGCAACTGGCCATTTAGCTATCGGCCTGAATTTGGGAGATGCTGGGTTCGAACTCACTGTCGACAGCCCTGAAGTGCATGTTTTTCATGGTTTCACATTTTACAGCAAAGAAATGGTGCGACTGTACTTTAATTAAGGCCACAGTTGCTTCCTTTCCACTCCTAACCATTTTTAGCTCATCATCGCCATACGACCTATCTGTGTCGGTGTGAAAGGGAAATGATAGAAACCATCAAATAACAATATGCCGTAGGTTATGTTCAATTGACTTTCATTAATAAGGCTTAAATTTATGATAATAACTGGCCACTGTTCTTTGACTGATAATTACATTCAAACTCTTCACCTTTTGTCTCTTTCATAAACCAAGGAAGCTAAATGTTATGTACGTAGTCAATGAAAAGTTACATTCTCATAAGTTCCGTAGATTCAGAGTTTAGGAATATTTGTTGCTTCAGTTAAACTATTGTAATTAGGTTACATCTAAATGTGGCTTAGAATTATTGTACAATATTTATTTTATTAGTAAATATCATTCTTCCTGTACTATTACTAAATTTTTCATTGTAGGGGAGATTTCTCCTTAGAAATTTAGTTATCACTAGAATTCTATTGTTCCTGTTATATTCGTGTGTATCTCTGTGTTCGGTAACCCTTTCGATACTCTAGCATTTAACAAATGGCAGGTTTCACTTCTGTTAGAGCACAGAGAGGTAAGGTAGTACTAATTTAATAATAATCTGTCTAGGCGTTTGACTTTGTTTGTAATCCTTGAGTAGTTCTTGCGAATTTTAAACTTTAGGCCCAATTGCAATTTTCATTTCTGTTTGTGCTTAGTAATAACCTATTGTAATTAGGATACGTCTGAACGTAGTTTAAAATGATTGTAGTGCATTGCAGTAACTTATTAGAAATTAGATTGCTTATTCTATTATTTTGCGAATTTCAAACTTTAATTGTAACTTCCATTTCTGTTTGTGCTTAGTAATAACCTGTTGTCATTAGGATACGTCTGAACATATTTTAAAATTATTGCAGTGTATTGTGGTGTCTGAACGTAGTCTGAACTTTGTTTAAAATTATTGTAGTGTATTATAGTATCTTATTAGATATTAGTGTGTTTATTTTATTACTGTGAAATACGAGTATTTGTGTAGTATAGTGTCTGCAGTATCTGTGATAACTCTCTTACCAGAATTCTGTGGTAGTCATTATGGTAGACTTAACTGCAGTTTAGAATTGTGTAATTCTAGTGTATTATTTTCTGTTTTCAATAATTAACAGCGATTTTCATCCTGTTAGGGTGTTGTAGGAAAACAAAATCGTACAACTAAATAGTGTTGTAGTGTAGTAGTAGCCTATATTCACTACCTTATAGTCGTGTGATCTTTGTGAACTATCCTAGACAATATTTCCTTCCTTTCATTTTTATCTTGCTCAGAATAAGTCATCTTACTTTTCCTTTTGTTTTCATTATTCAGTAAAGAATGGCTAAGGAGTGCAAGTGTAGGAACTGTAGATGTGGCCAGGCATTAAGGAGTATGAGAGAGGAGTTGGAGAGTTTGAGGGAGATAATTACGATTCTCTCAGAGGACAGGAATGAAAGTAGGCCTCCCTCAAACAATGTACAGGATACAGTAGGTGTAAATGAGGGAATGGAAGGGAAAGAAAAGGGGGAACTATAGAAGACAGGTGGTTTAATGTTTTAAGTGGAAGGAGATTGCAGGCTAAGGACTCCATTCAGGATCAGAATTCAGGACAGGTGTCTGTGAGAAATCGGTATGAGTCACTGCAGGTAGAATAACCGAGGGAAGATGAACAGGGAACTGTTGCTGAGAAGTGTGGAAGTAGGAGGAAGGGAAAATGTAAGAAAGGGAAATGTGGAGTAGTGGATAGGAAAAGTCAGGTGGAACAGGGTCATGGGATGGATAAAAGGGCGGAGAAAGTAGCTTCTGCAGCTGTTAGGGTTGGTAGGCCTGACCATGAGGAGCGGAGATAGTTATCAGTGGAATACTGTGTAGGAGGGACACCGACTAGAAGGTGATTGGGGATTTAAATGAGACTATGGAGTGGGTATGTGGGAAACTGGGAGTGAGATTTCTAGATCTTAATGGTTGGGTAGGAGATATGGATGTGCGCTCAGATGGCTTCCACTTACACCGCAGTGGTACATATATGTTAGGAATTTTTTTAGGAGGGTTATAGGGAGGTAAATTCAGGGAAATGGGGAGCGGTGATAAGGGAACAGGGTACTGGAAGTCAAGTAGGGGTGACATAAAATTGTTAGTGCTGAACTGTAGAAGTATTGTAAAGAAATGAATTGAATTAAGTAATTTAATATATATACTGACTTAGCAAATGTCATGGGATAGTCACGTAATAGCGTATGGAGCCTCCTGTGCCCCTGCGAACTGCAATGAGACGCCGTGGAAGTGAGTGGACAAGTCCCTGGTAGTCCTCTCGTCGCAACTGACACCAAATCGTTTGCAGAGCGGCCGCCAAAACTGGTCTGTTCGTGGGTGCAGGATCCATGGCACGGAGCCTGCGTTCCACGACATCCCAGATATGCTCGACAGGGTTCATATCGGGCCTCCTGGGTGGCCATGGTAGTCGTTGGACCTCCGCTGCATGTTCCTGGAACCATTCCCGGGCGACGTGGGAGCGATGGGGTGGCGCGTTCTCATCTTGAAACACCGTAGAACCGTCTTGGCGCTGAAAGGTCAAGAATGGTTGGAGATGGTCTCCGAGCAGCTCAACATGTCGCGTACCATTCAAAGTCTATTCCAGAACAACTAGGAGGCCCATTCCATACCAGCAAGATGCACCCCACACCATAACAGAGACACCAGCGCCCTGGACCACACGTTATTGGCAGGCGCAATCCATCGCTTCATGTGTTCTGCGCCATACACGATGCCTTCCATCGGCATAGTGCAGTTGAAATCGTGATTCGTTCGACAATATCACGTTACGCCATTATTCCAGTATCCATCCCTGGTGACTGGCGACAAATGCGCGTTGTTGTGCCCAATGACGTTGGATTGACAGTGGCACCCGTGTGCGGCGCCGGCTCCCATACCCCATAGAACCCATGTTCCTACGGATTGTCCAGTGGGAGACATGTCTAGCATGGCCTGTGTAGAATTGAGCCGTGATAAGTTTCACGTTTGCCCTTCTGTCACAACTGACAATCCGTCTCAGATGCTGCCGGTCACGGTCATCGAAAGTGGCTGGACGGCCGGTCGTTCGTCTGTTGTGGACGGTGTCACCCGCATTCAACCATTCACGGTACACCCTGGACACGGTTTTTCGTGTGAAGCCGAATTCCCGCACCACTTCCGAAATCGCACTTCCCATCCGTCGTGCACCGACCACCATACCCCCTTCGAACGGTGGCATCTCACGACGACGTTCCATGTTACACCTTTCACATGCACAGCCACTGCTCACAAGGTCTCCTATACAACTGCCGCTGGTACAGGGAGCTTGTGGTGCGCATACAACACACCTGCGCATCAGTGCTCCGCTATCCCATGAAATTTGCTCAGTCAGTGTATACTCACCAGATATTGTAATAGGAGTTGAATCATGGCTTAGAAACGAAATGAATGATGCAGATATTTTCTCACGGAACTGGAGTGTGAATCGTGGAGACAGGATAGGAATGGTAGGAGGGGGGAGTATTCATCCTGGTGAAAGAAGAATTTGTAAGCTACAAAAAAGTCAAAGACGAGAAACATGAAATTCTAGGTGTAAGGCTCATCTCTAAAGATAATAGGCAACTTGATGTCTTTGGAGTGTACAGACCAGGAATATAGCGCAGATGTTGATTCAGAATAATTTGATAAGATAATCAGCTATGTGGGAGACGATAAGGAAAGGAGCGTGATTGTAGTGGGTGATCTCAATTTACCAAATGTCAATTGGGAAGGTAATGCGAACGACCAGAAGCGTGACCAGCAAATGGCAAATAAGTTAACATGGGAAGGGCATCTGATTCAGAAAGTGATTTAACCAACTAGAGGGAAGAATATTCTGGATGTGGTGCTGGTAACACCAGATGAGCTCTATAGAGAAACCGAAGTAATAGATGGTATTAGTGATCACGAAGCTGTTTTTGTGGTAGTTAAACATGAATGCGAAAGAAAGGAAGGTACTAAAATTAGGACTATTAGGCAGTACCATATGGCTGATAAAACAGGCATGAGGGAGATTTTGAAAAGTAACTATGATAGGTGGAAAACGGTAAATAAAAATGAAAACAGACTGTGGGATGGGTTTAAAGTGATTGTTGAGGAATGTGATTATAGGTTTGTACCTTAAAAGTTTTAAGGAATGGTAAAGATCCACTATATTATAACAGAGAAGGAAAGAGACTAAGAAGGCAGTACAGGTTGAAAAGAAATAGAGTTAGAAATGGCTGTGGAAGTAAGAAGAAATTGAAGGAACTTACTAGGAAATTGAATCTAGCAAAGAAGGCAGCTAGGGATAACAATATGGCAAGCATAATTGGTGGTCGTACAAATTTTAGTGAAAAATGGAAAACTATGTATAGGTACTTTAAGGCAGAAACAGTTTCCAAAGAGGACATTCCTGGAATCATTAATGAACAAGGGGAGTGTGTATGCGAGGATCTTCAAAAGGCAGAAATATTCAGTCAACAGTATGTAAAGATTGTTGGTTACAAGGATGTCCAGATAGAGGAGGTGACTAATACTAAAGAAGTATTAAAATTTACCTATGACAACAATGTCATTTACAGTAAGATACAAAAGTTGAAAACTAGAAAAGCAGCAGGAATTGATAAGGTTTCGGGGGATATACTAAAGACAATGGGTTGGGATATAGTACCATATCTGAAGTACTTATTTGATTGTTGTTTGCATGAAGGAGCTCTACCAGATGAATGGAGAGTTGCTATAGTAGCCCTTGTGTATAAAGGAAAGGGTGATAGACATAAAGCTGAAAATTACAGGCCAGTCAGTTTGACATGCATTGCATGTAAACTTTGGTAAAGCATTGTTTCTGTTTTATTAGACATGTTTGTGAAATTAATAACTGGTTTGATAGAAGGCAGTTTGGGTTTAGGAAAGGTTATTCCACTGAAGCTCAACTTGTAGGTTTCCAGTAAGATGTAGCTGATATTCTGGATTCAGGAGGTCAAATGGACTGTATCGCGGGAGACTACAGGCAAAAATGAGTGCACCTGAACTTGACAAAAGAGTGACTAAATGGGTGGCTATGTTTCTAGAAAATAGAACTCAGAGGATTAGAGTAGGTGAAGCTTTATCTGTCCCTGTTATAATTAAGAGGGGAATTCCTCAAGGCAGTATTATCGGACCTTAATGTTTTCTTATATATATAAATGATATGAGTAAAGGAGTGGAATGGGAGGTAAGGCTTTTTGCGGATTATGTTTTTCTCTATAGAGTGATAAACAAGTTACAGGATTGTGAACAATTGCAAAATGACTACGATAATGTTGTGAGATGGGCAGTAGGCAATGGTATGATGATGAACGGGGTTAAAAGTCAGGTTGTGAGTTTCACAAATAGGAAAAGTCCTTTCAGTTTTAATTACTGCGTTGATGGGGTGAAAGTTCCTTTTGGGGATCATTGTAAGTATCTAGTTGCTAATATAAGGAAAGATCTTCATTGGGGTAATCACATAAATGGGATTGTAAATAAAGGGTACAGATGTGTTTAGGGGTTGTAGTAAGGATGTAAAGGAGAGTGCATATAAGTCTCTGGTAAGACCCCAACTAGAGTATGGTTCCAGTGTATGGGACCCTCACCAGGATTACCTGATTCAAGAACTGGAAAAAATCCAAAGAAAAGCAGCTCGATTTGTTCTGGGTGATTTCCGACAAAAGAGTAGTGTAACAAAAATATTGCAAAGTTTGGGCTGGGAAAACTTGGTAGAAACGAGACGAGTTGCTCGATTAAGTGGTATGTTCCGAGCTGTCAGTGTAGAGATGGCGTGGAATGACATCGGCAGACGAATAAGTTTGGATGGTGTCTTTAAGAGTAGGAAAGATCACAATATGAAGATAAAGTTGGAAATCAAGAGGACAGATTGGGGCAAATATTGGTTTATAGGAATTGGATTTAGGGAGTGGAATAACTTATCAAGGGAGATGTTCGATTAATTTCTAATTTCTTTGGAATCATATAAGAGAAGGCTAGGAAAAAACAGATACGGAATCCGCCACCTGCGCGACAGCCCTAAATGCAGATCAATAGTTTTTGAGAGTTGTTTGATGACAGCCCGTGTTCCACACCGTGTGATCTGGTCTGCACTCATGACCATGGTGTACCAGAAATGTTTATAATTTAGATCAGGATGCTATACACGAATACCAGAGGTTGTGTATGTTGCGCTGTCAACGTCTCGGAGAGCTTCTCATTGAAAGTTTGTGTGTACACCAATCTTCCACTCTGTCCCCATTGCTCTTTGTCCTCAGCATGGACACCACCACATGGGACTTGCAAAGGGGTGTTTCCTTGCAAAGGGGTGTTTGTAGGACTCTGTTATATGCAGATGATGTTGCACTTGCTGATAGACCCGGAATGGGACTGCGGCATCAAGGTGAAGATTGAATACCTGTTTTTCACAATACAAACTTAGAATGAACAAAAGGACGAGTGAATACCTGGAGTCATCCGAACCATCTAATGGCTCCATCCAAATTGATTCAGGTACCTAAGATCTTGCCTACAGACTGTTAGTGGGGTAGATGTTGAAGTGTGGTTTATGATACAGGCAGCGTGGATGAGATGAAGGGAATTCACAGTCACACACTGTGACTGCATTATAACACTACGTCTGAAGTTCAGGATATAATGCATGTCAGTAAGTCTTGTTGCTGTGTACGGTGTTGAATGTCGACGTACTGAGAAAGGTATAGAGTAGCAATTACACAACATGGAAATGTGTATACGCCATTAGTAGATGGGCATTGCAGTCCTGCATCACGTAAGAAAAGAAAGACACCGTTCACCAGCAAATGAGCATAGAATATGTCACCAATGGTTTGGTCGGCGTCCTTTTGCTGTACCTGACGCAGTTGGCAATTTCATCCAATCTTTTGAATTTACTTTGCAATGTCCACATGGACCTACTATAAAAAGACATTGACAATATTATACAAAAATTTAAAACTAGAACTGCTGCTGGGATTGGTAAAATTTCTGGGCATATACGAAAGTCAGTTCTTTGAGATATTGATTAGTGTATGTGTGAATCAGCTATACAAGATGAATTAATAATTAGTGTAGTAGCACCCTGTGTATAAAGAACATGTGCTAAACATAAAGCCAGTAATTACACACTAGTCAACTTGACTGGTGTTGCATGCAAGCGCTTGGAATGCATTCTTTCTGATCATATTATACACATTTACGAAATTACAAACTGGTTCGATGGATGGTAGTTCAGGTTTCAGAAATATTATTCCACTGAAGCTCATCTTGTAGATTCCAGCAAGATATAGCAGATATATTAGATTCATGTGATCTAATGTATCACGATTGACATATCTATAAGGATTTTCATAGGGTAGATCTTGGGAAATTACTGACAAAAATTAGTGTGGTTGGGATAGATAAAATTGTGGCTAAATGGGTGACTATAAAGACGAGGCCAAATTATTAAACATTAAAAATTGAGAATTGAAGACATAAGATGTTACCAATTTTTAAGATGATGACTTTAGTACTTGGTAAGCACCCACTTAGCTTTCGTGTGTGACTTGATTAGACTGGGCATACCCTCAAACAGTATTTTACACTGACTCTTTAAATCGTCATAATGACACCAGATCTGAACGAGCTTCTCAATGAAGCCAATTTCTGTCGTTATATTCGCTTTTCGTACCTTTCTTTGCTATCGCCTAAGGATGTTCTATGGGGTTCATGTCTGGACTGTTTCTAGACTTTGTGGCAAGGAGGCCCATCTTGCATAAAAATAAATTCACTTTGGCCAAACCACTCTTGCATCCGAGGTACCAAACAGGTTCTTAATTCTATATTGTTCACGTCCCATAGTTCCTTCTACAATATATAATTGTCCACAGCCGTACCAAGAATACACACTCCAGACCATCACTGAAGTTGGATGTTTCACTCTCTGCTTCACTCAATCTGGGTGGAATGCTTCACCTTTTCTTCTGACACATGGACTTGTCTCTTATTCTACAGGAAATACCGATTCGCCGCTAAAACAAACCTGAAATAAATGAAACAAATAAGCCTAGCATTAAATGCAATAAGCTGTACGGTTTGGAAGAAAAATTTCACAGAGTTACTGTACTGTACAGTTACATCACTTAGATTGGGTTAAAATTGAATAATGAATGATAATTAAGGAATTACAGTAATTGTCATAGACTTGCCTGTTTCCAATCCTCACATAACCAATTCTGGAGAGTCGTGGCCCACTGGAACATATTTTCAGCCATAGCAGGAGTAATCTTCGCTTTTCTTAGAGGTCGTCTTGCTCTCAATCTAGCATTAAACAGCTCTCGTCTCAAAGTCCTGGCTGGTACCAATGACCCGTACTCTTATAATTTCATATGTAAATCCAAACTAGTAACCTTGCGGTTGTTTACTGACAAATTAAAAAGTTTTGCTTCCTCCTTGGGGTTAGTTTCTTCTTTCGCCCACAGTTTCCAACATGTTGTTGACATTTTGCCTTCCCCTTATCTTCACGTTTTAAAATTCTACTTACAGATTGCTGTAATATTTGCAATCTAGAATCTACCTCTTGCTGTGAATAACGTTTCTCAACAAGTAGCTCTCTGACAATGCCTTTCTTGGCGAAAGGTCATTTTGTCTCCCCATAACCTCAAAATTTGACAGTTCTCTAGTACCACTCTTAAGATATATCAACTGAACTCGTGAATAGTATCAATAACGCACGTAATTTACAGAATGCACACTATTAACAATAGGTCGCATTATTTACTTCCATACAGCAACAATATGCAGATATAGACGATAAACAACAGAATATGTTCACTAACAAAATATGACACAAAACCATGTGAATAATGAAATTACATTGTGGTTCTCACTGTAGCCACTATATGAAAAAATACAATAATGTGGGCAGGGATATCCCAAGTGGTAACTTTACCACCAAACAATGTTCAAGGATTAAACTATAAAGGTCAATAAATTACATAAAGATAGAAATATACCATTTACCATGAAAATTTTTCCACGTCTGGTGTATTTGTAGAAAATAGAACTCAGAGTATTAGAGTAGTTGAAGCTTTATTTGATCCTGTAACAATTATGGGATTGGGTCCCACAGGGCAGTACTGTGAGACCTCTATTTTCTGATATGTATATATAAACAATATGAATAATGAACTGAAAAACTGATGAAGCTCTTTGTAATAACTAAGGATTAAGGCCACGGCCGCTTCCTTCCCACTCCTAGGCCTTTCCTGTCCCATCGTCGCCGTAAGACCTATCTGTGTCGGTGCGACGTAAAACAACTAGCAAAAAAATGTAATAACTAAGTTTCAGGATTGTGAGTAACTGCAAAAAGACCTTGACAATATTGTAAGATGGACGTCGGGCAATGCTATATTGGTAAATGGGGTGAAAAGTCAGGTTCTGTGCTTTACAAATAGAAAGAGTCCTCTCTAATTTAATTATTATGTTGATGGGGTGAAAGTTGTTCATGGGGATCTCTATAAGTACCTAGTTATTCTTATTAAGGGTATATGTTCATTGTGGTAATCACATAAACGTATCAGAAATAAAATTTGCAGGTCTCTTAATATGATTATGAGGTTATTTAGGGGTTGTAAGGGAGAGGGCATATAAATCTGCAGCAAAACCACGATGAGAGTATGAGACCATCACCAGTATTACTTGATTAGAGAATAGGAAATACTCCACAGGAATAGCTCCATTTCTTGTGGTTGATTTCTAACAAAAGAGTTGTGTTACAGAGATGTTGCAAGGATTCAGCTGGGAAGACTTGAGAAAGGACACAAGCTCTTCAGTTAAGCAGTATATTCTGAGATGTCATTGGAGAGATGGCTTGGAATGACATTAGTTGATGAATACATTTAAGTCATGTTGTTGAATTATAGGAAAGGTCACAACATGAAGATAAGTTGGAATTCATGGGGACTAATTTTGGCAAATGTTCACTTATAGGAAGATGATTTAGTGATTGAAATAATTTACCGTGAGAGTTTTTTCATAAATTTCCGCAATCTTTTTCTACATAAACAACCAACATCCCTAAATGCTGCTGTTTGATTGTTTCATTGATTGATTTATTCATTGATTGGGACATTGACTGATGTATGTATTCTGGTCTTAATATGATGTACAGAGAGGGACGATGGATATTTCTATGCTTGTGATATAAACATTGTCCTATTGTTGGAAAAGTGGTGGGAGTAATGTGGGATTATTTGATATTACAGTGAAGTGTTTCGGAAAGAATATATATAGGAACATGGAAATGAACGAAGAAGTAACAAGTCAAGTCATGTATAGAAAAATGGGAACAGTGGAATGTGAATATTAGACAATGAAGGTAATACCTAGTCATTGTGGTATTAGGATCAATAGAAAGAGAAACATAAGCAAGGAATGGTATTGGGTTATGATTTGGAGAGTGTTTATTATTATTATTTATTTTCCTTAAATTGTACATGTACACATACACAGAAGTGCCTCCACCCATACATGTATGTGTACATATACTCTGCTGAATATTCACAAATATGTAGATAATTTTAAATTTACATATTTACAAATGTTCCTCCTGTTTTGTGCTACCATGTCTACTGCTATTCAACAGTGTTTTCCTTTTCATGTTCTTATCTATCTTATCAGTTGTTTGAAAAGCAGTGGCGAAAGGACTCAGGTTAAAACGCAGCAGGTCATTATGCTAGTTAGGTCCCCAAAACAGTAAATATAAAATAAATAAATGCAATGTAAATTTTAATCTAATAGAAATTGTATACTATTATTTGAAGTAGCTGCACAAGTTGTATACGTGTTGATTATGTTTGTAAAACAGAAGATATTATGAGTAAAATTTTGTAAATTATATACATTTATTAAGGACGAGCTGTGTGCTTAATAGAAAAAAATAGCATATATATTTTATAATATTGTATTTACAAAATTGTTTTCTTCTCTGTTCTTTTAAAATTTAGTGCTTGATAATAATGTATTTTTGTGTACCATTTGCCAACAAGGTAGACACCTCACTTGCATTTAAAGTGATTTTGATTTGATTGTTCCTTTCAATTATATAATTTTTAAATGGGATGTAAATTAATTATACTCTTATTGTGCCACTATGAAATTTATTATCTCAGCTGTTTCTTGTTTAGGACTATATATTTTTCCCTTCTTTATTCTACTTTTCTTATTTCTTACTTATAGCCTTCTGAATATACTAAGGAGGAAATATTCATAGAAGAACATACTGATGATCAGCTCTTGCCGTACATCAAAGAAGAAACAAAGTACGTACACTACAAATTCTATACAATATGGAATATGTTGTACCTATTCACAGCTGTGTTCAGTAGTGGTTGGTTTATCTCCAAAAACTGGCCGTTTTCATCAGTTTAATCCTTTCTTTACAAGATTACATTTAAACAATAATATCTTCAAATTCCACCTGTTAAAATTATCTAAAATATTCAGGTTATTTAAGATCATAATTAATGTTCCGTCATGTAGATTTATTGAATGTATATCTACAAAAAATCCTTGGTAAAGCTTGATATTTTTGAAGTGTATTTGTTTACAATACTCTTAAACAACCACGAAAAATGTGTTCTTTTTTTCACTTTCTCTGCATCATTTGTTCATCACATTCTTAACATCTGAAATGCCTTCTGAAACTATTGCTTCCAGATATTCTGTGTAAGTTCTTTTTACGTTCATACCAACAGTGACACACAGAAAAAGCGATGTTTGTAGATTATAAATTACATCTACAAATTTAAAATTGTTAAGTTTTATGTACATTTTAAACAACAATTACTTCAAACTAACATAATCAGTTTCATTAATCAATATAATTATGGCTGAGTTCAATAATGTGGTATCTCAGAGAATGTCATTTTAAAATTATTTGGTTAGATTCCTTTTTTTCTGGTAATTTCTGTTCTCTTGTGTGTTAAGTCAGATTTCTCCATTTGTGGACGCCAAAGCAGATATTGTGTTGTAGAAATGAAACGTTGAGATCATTAATGCTACATCTTTGATATCATAGTTTGCAAATAAAACTTATGCATTGTTGCAAGTGTAAAAAAATGGTGGTATTGAATTCATGTTCATTCCAGTGATGTGGTCACACTTGCTCTATTCATTTTAGTGTTCATTGTCAGTCAGGTGGTTCTAGTGTGTTGATTGAAAACATGCCTACACAATGAGTATAATCTAATAAAATAGACTGGTACAAGTGGAGTTTTAAATTTGTGCAGGTTGCTTAAAAAATTCAGAATTCTTTAAGTAAGTGAAGTTATTATTTCGTAAAAGTAGATAAATAGGGGGTACATTATTGCTTCACGTCCGTAGGTTTAACCTCCAAGTGCCCTACACGTGACCCCCGGGTGGTACTAAGAAAGCAATAACTGTGGCTGCTGGACTTACCTTTTAAATATCTCCCAGCAATGACTAAAGTATTTCATGGAAATAGCTGTTCTCAGAGCTACCAGACAAGAAGGATTGGACCTTTCATCCGTGTCTTCCAGCTTAACATAGATGTGACTACCTATAAAAAGTTATCCTGGATAATAATATAGATGTAGTGTCTATACAGGGAACCCATACAGCCAATGAAGAAGAGTTTCGGAAAAGGGGCCGCATTAATGGTTATGCTGCTCTTGGTGCAACATATCACAGTGCACATGGTATAGCTACTTATGTTCGTAATAATATCCAAAATGCCTGACTGCTCTTTCAAAACGAAGACGAAGACATCTATTGTGTTGCTGTGCGAGTGGCAGATGTTACTATTTTTAACATTTATAAACCCCCAAACGCAAAGTGGCCAAGTACCGTTCTACCTACTGCTCAACACCCTGCACTTTATATAGGCGACTTCAACAGCCATCACGAACTATGGAAGTACTCGAATAACAGTGAATGTGGAACGAAACTCGTAGAATAGACAGAACTGAACAATCTCCATCTGATTTTTGACCCAAAAGATCTTGGTAGTTTCCAATCAGCTGCATGGAATAGGGATTCCAATCTTGACCTGTGTTTTGTTAGCTGCAATGACGGAGGACAGTCCTTACATACCAGTCGTAAAGTGTTAATACATTTTCCCCACAGTCAACATGGCCCCATTGTAGTGGACATTGGCATGAAAATTCCTGTTGTACGGTCAATACCACATGCTCGGAGGAACTTCAGAAAAGCAAATTCGTCAACATTCACCACTGAACTGGATAAATGTGTTCGGTGGATTGCTCCCAAACACAATTACAAGCGTTTCGTAGATGCAGTTATGATGGCGGCTAAGAAGAGTATGCCATAGAAAAGAATACATCCCTGGTTGGAATGTAGAGACTGATGCACTCTATAACGAATATCGGCATACTGGTGATGAAGACATAGCTGATGAACTTCTTTCCAGCATGGATACTACCCGGAGAGAACGGTGGATTGAAACAGTGGAGAATATCGACCTAACTCATTCCAGTAGAAGATCTTGGGGGCACCGCAGAAAACTTGGAGGAAGGACACATTTGGTGAAGCAACAGCCTGGAGTTACTCCGGATGAAGTAGCATCTCACATCGTCACAACTTTCCAAACTCCATCAGATAAGAAACATACCAAATACATACGGCGCCAGCTCCAAACTCTGGAATCAAGAACACCACGCACATCAAGGTATTCACAACCGCTTACGGTGCAAGACATCAATGCTGCTCTCAAAGACGTTAAACCAAGTACAGCTCCAGATTTTGACGACATTCATCCAGAATTTCGCATTCGCTTAGGGAAGAATGCAAGAAGTTGGCTGTTAAGGTTTTTTACCGACCTTCTACCGAACAGACAACTCCCGGCAGAATTCAAACGAACGAAAGTGATTTCCATCTTGAAACCAGGTAAGCCTGCCAATGACCCAAGCAGTTATAGACCAGTTGCCCTTCTTTTTGAGGTGCTATTCCACAACAGAATCAGCGCAATTATTTTTCAGCGTATTACAGTTGATCAAGCTGGATTCAGGCCAAATCGCAGCTGCTGCAATCAAGTGCTTTCACTGACATTCCACATGGAAGCAGGTTTCCAGAAACAACTCAAGACCTCAGCTGTATTCATTTATGTTACAGCAGCATTTGATGCAGTCTGGAGGGAAGGATTAATTTACAAGCTTCACCGAATTGCACCCCGTAGGACCATCGTGCAGGTTATAAGCAATATGCTCAATGACAGAAGATTTCGAGTGTGTATGGGAAATAGTATGAGTAGAGAAAGGAAGCTCAAAAATGGATTACCTCAAGGATCGGTACTGTCTCCCCTACTGTTCAATTTGTATATCTCCGATCTCCCAGAAACATCATCGCAAACATTTTGTTATGCTGATATCATAACACTAGCCACTCAAAATCGATACCTTAGTGTGACAGAAGAAGTGCTACGAAGAGACCTGATTTCACTTGAAACGTACTTCAAGAAATGGCAACTGTGTCCTAACTCTAACAAAACAGAAGTGTCATGTTTTCACCTGAATAATCGCCAAGTTGGCATTAAACTTCACATACGTTTTTGTCACCAAGGACTTCGGCATAGCAGCTATCCCAAATATTTGTGGATTACACTTGATCGCACACTATCTTACAAACAACATCTTATGAATCTGTCAAAAAAGCTCAAAACACGTAATATTATCCTTCAGAAATTGTATGGCTCAAGTTGGGGTTCATCAGCAAAGACTTTATGATCTGCTTTGGGACTGGTATTCTCGTGTGGTGAGTACTGTGCACCTGTTTGGCTGGATAGCCCATATACAAGACTAATTGGTACTCAACTGAATGTTAGCTTGCGGTTAATATCTGGTACTGTCCAGTCCACATCGCTTTATTGGCTCCTAATTCTGTCAGGTATAATGCCACCTGTTTTAGAAAGATAAAATGCTCCCATCCGAGAGTTCAAGAAGATAGAAATGAAGCCTCAACTGCCTGTTTTGGATGATATTCCTGTTCTCAAGGTAACGAGGTTGGAGTCACGACATCCATCTTTGCATGATGCTGTCGCATTGGCTGATGGGAATTTTCACCCTTTAGAAGAATGGAGAAGTCGCTGGAAAGTTGCCACAGACAGTTCCTTACACAACATCTTCCTGGTGAACATCATCTACCACGTAAGATTTGGACCACTCTGAATTGGGTGAGAACAAATCATGGACGACGCTGGGATGCCCTTTATAAGTGGACATATATCTCATCACCAGAGTGCGACTGTGGTGCATCTCGGCAGAAATCCCCATATTGTAAGTGAATGTGCACGACGTTCCTACACAGGTAGCCCGAGTGATTTTTTGGAACCAACCAAGGAAGCCATACAGTGGATCACTCAACTGGACATTCTGTTATAAAACATGTTTCTTGTCTGTGCACATTTGTAAATACTATATATTTGTATATATGTATCTAACTTGTTGCCCTATGCTAATAATAATAATAATAATAATAATAATAATAGGTAAATAACGTAGTGATATAATATTCTTTCAAAATTGTAATTATTGTCACTGACCTTACAAAGTACCACAAGTGTATGTCCTGTTTTAAAACATTTAATGCAGTAGTGTTTTTGAACTGTAGTTGTGACATTGCTAATTAATTTTTTGCTGTCACACCTTTGTGGGTTACTGTGTGAAATGATCTTTGATAATTCATGGGAAATGATTGTATAGTCTCGGATTGGTGCTCTTAACCAAGCCCTTGTATCAGCAGGTCATGCGATGGCTAGTCATAGCCTAAGGTTTGACTTCAAACCAGATTTGTGATGGAAAATATGAATTCTGAATGGTTTATTTGATTTTGTGAGTGGTTAGAGTCTTCTCGTTTCTTATGTGATGCACTGACTTGTTCCTACTGTACTTTCACAACTAGTGGCAAGAAATATTCATGTCGGTCCTCAGAACTACCAAGTACCAGCTCACACTCTCTGTTTCTTTGTAATTCATGTGTAACAGGACACAATAGGCTACGTTAGAGAACAATCTTGTATTATGACCACCAGTAAAAATGTTGCTTATGAATCCTTTTCACACACAAAATCATATTTCTATTTTTGATGGAGTCTAAATTACCTTTTTACTTTCTAAACATATTTTGTGCAGAGACCAGCAAAGCGACATGCATTTTATATGTCTTCTTTTTTCTTGGCATATATGTCAGAGGACAGTCCGTTGTCTACGTAGCTTAGTCCATTTTACATCATAGATTTTAGATGCTTCTGAACGATTCAGTCGACCGGATCTTATCTGCTACTTCCCACTTTGTTTTATATCTCACCTCAGGCGCTATTGTTTCCTCACTCTCATTTCAGCAGTCTACAAATATCATGCCGCAACTTAAATGACTTCCTTTAAAATGTCTAAACTATTTGCCATGCCAGTTTGGTATTGAATTACATAAGAAAAGATTTTAAGATTCATAAAATTACCTAATTGCTGACTTGTGGAAATACACGTATTTCTGAGATTACCAATTAGTGATGAGATTACCTTCCATTTGTGGAGAGACACATCGTCCTGAGCTAAATAGTGATGAGGCTTACTTCTGTTTGTGTAGAGACACATGGTCCTGAACTAACCACTTAGTTATGTGGCTTCCTTCCAGCTTTAGAGCTTTGAGTGTCACATGGCCCTGAGTTGGCCACTTTGTGCCACTCCTCCATGGTCTTCATATTTATAGGCGTGATCGGAGTGAAAATAACAAACCGATTAATATGATCGTCTGCTGTCTATGACGTATGTAAGCAGAAATATGAATTGCAAAATTCTATTCTGGCTAGAATACACTGACGAACTCCCCTCTTGTAGGTACTTGTAGAATTCCTCCGGATATTCAAACTGTCCTTCCCATTTAACACAGATATATCCATTTTTTATTTTTTTATTTATAAGTTTTTCTTCACAATGCATTTATAGGAGTCACTTAAACACAAAATCCAGAAGCGTTCAGACATTCAAACACTATTTTGTGAAAATAAGTTTTTATAGATATCGGACATAGGCATTAGGGGAGAAAATTTGAACATACAATAAACTAATTTGAATGTTAGAATGTGTAAAATATCCATTGCATTCAATTTTTGTAATAGAATATTAATCAGTCTGCATCTGGTGGCAGGGTTCGGTGTTGTGGTTCATTGACTCCATACCGCTGCAATGTCTGTAGCAAATCATTCATACAAAAAGGCAATCTATCCGATCATGTGCGGACCCATACAGGTGAGAGGCCATACAGATGTGGTGTCTGTGGCAAATCCTTCATACAGAAAGGCAGTCTAACCAAACATATTCGGACCCATGCAGGTGAGAAGCCAATCAGCTGCGGTGTCTGTGGCAAATCCTTGATAAATAAAGGCAAACTATCTGATCATATACGGACCCATACAGGAGAGAAGCCATACAGCTGCCATGTTTGTAGCAAATCATTCATACAAAAAGGCAATTATCCGATCATGTGCGGACCCATACAGGTGAGAGGCCATACAGGTGCGGTGTCTGTGGCAAAACCTTCATACAGAAAAGCAAACTAACCGATCATATGCGGACCCATACAGGCGAGAAGCCATACAGCTGCCATGTCTGTAGCAAATCATTCATAGAGAAAGCCAGTCTAACCAAACATATGCGGACCCATACAGGTCAGAAGCCATACGGATGCGGTGTCTGTGGCAAATCATTCATAAAGAAAGGCAAACTAACCGATCATATGCGGACCCATACAGGAGAGAAACCATACAGCTGCCATGTCTGTAGCAAATCCTTCATACAGAAAGGCACACTAACCGAACATTTGCGGACCCATACAGGCGAGAAGCCTTACAGCTGCCATGTCTGTAGCAAATCATTCATACAGAAAAGCAAACTAACCGATCATACGCGGACCCATACAGGCGAGAAGCCTTACAGCTGCAATGTCTGTAGCAGATCATTCAGTCTGAAAGGCAGTCTAAGCGGTCATATGCGGATCCATACAGGTGAGAGGCCATACAGTTGCAATGTCTGCGGCAAATCATTCAGGAAGAAAGGCAGTCTGACCGAACATATGCGGACCCATACAGGTGAGAAGCCATACAGGTGCAATGTCTGTGGCAAATCATTCAGGAAGAAAGGCAATCTAACCGATCATATGCGGACACATACAGGCGGAAGCCATACAGTTGCAATGTCTGTAGCAAATCATTTATACTGAAAGGCATTCTAACGGGTCATATACGGACCTATACAGGCGAGAGGCCATACAGCTGCAATGTCTGTAGAAAAGCATTCTAATCGGTCATATGCAGACCCATACAGGCGAGAAGCCATAGAGCTGCAATGTCTGTGCCAAATCATTCATAATGAGAAGCAAACTAACCGATTATCTGCGGACCAATAGACGTGTTAAGCCATACAGTTGCAATGTCTGTGGCAAATCATTCATGAAGAAAGGCAGTCTGACCGATCGTATGCGTACCCATACAGGCGTGAAGCCAAACAGTTGCAATGTTTGTGGCAAATCATTCATCCTGAACTGCACACTAACTGTTAATATGCGGACACACACAGACAGGAAGTCATACTGATGCAAAGTCTGTGGCAAATCATTCAGCCGGAAAGACACTCTATCTCATCTTATGTGGATCCATACAGACGAGACTTTCTGTGGCGAATCCTTTAGCAGGGAAGGCAACCATGCTATTCACATGCGTTCTCACACGGGCGAAAAAAGCCTTACTCTTGCAATGTCTGTGACAAGTTATTCGGCAGTTAATCCGTCCATGCTATTCACGTGCGGACACACATAGATGAGAATCAATAATGCTGCAATGTCTGTGGCAAGTAATTCAGCAGTAAATCCATCCAAGCAAGTCACAGACGGACACACACAGTTGAGAGGCCATACTCCTGCAACGTCTGTGGGAATTCCTTCAGCCAGAAAGTCCATCTATGCAGGTCACATGCGTACCCTCACAGGCGATATATCACACTGTTGCAATGTGTTCGGCAAATCATTAATCCAGAAACGCGAGTTAGGAGATCACATGCGGACACACTTAGGCGAGAAGCCATATTGCTGCAATATCTGTGGCATATTCTTCAGCATCAAAGTCAGCCTAGTAGTTCATATGCTGACTGGCACAGGCAAGAAGCCAATCTCATCCAATGTTTGAATCAGGGTATTCAGCAGGTGATCCCACCTAGCACGTCGCATGCGGACTCACACGGGTGTAAGGCGCACTGCCGCAATAGCTGTTGCAAATCCCTCATCCAGAAAACCGACCTACCAGTTCACATGCGGACTCACACAGGCCAGAAGCTATACTGGTGTTATGTCTGTGACAAATATACAGCCAAGAAGGTCCCTTTAACATTTCAGATCAGAACACACACGAGTGCTCTGTTTTGCGATAAAATGTTAAGAGAATCATTTAAGTTAACCACGCACATGTAAACCACACTGGTGAAATGCCGCACTCCACCGTGTTTCTTGGCAAATCGTTCGCACGCAGCACCACGCTGTCGGTTCACACGGGCGATATGGCGCACGAGTGTCACGTCACGTCGTGATTAAGCCGCACGTGATTTAATAACAATGTTATTTTGCTTAACGTCCCACTAACTACTACACAAGTGTCCGGAGTTCCACAAGACCTCCAATTCCGGAGATGTAGCAAGGCGTATGCGATCGCACACAGCAGAGAAGTAGTAAGCTCTTCAGCTAGAACAGCACCTTTTCTGTGACCTCATAACATACATCGGGGAGCGGTCCATCCTTTTGTACCATTTTCACTGAGAGAAAATCTTCAGGTAACTTAATGCTAGGTCCGTGTACGAAAAGAGCAAAGGTAATTTCATGAATTATCTCCTCATCAACCACAGATATATACAACCGCTTGTTCTCTACCATGGACGACCCTTTTTATGTTTTCGGACCAAAGTAGAAGTGTGCTCATCAACAAACGTTTGGGAGCCGTCCAGGACGAGGATAAGAATTAATTCGGATGAACACAGAAGGATCCTATGACAAAGAAAACTGGTAAAAGACTAGAAGCGCATGAAAGAAGTATTCAGACTTATGAATAAACAATTCAAGGGAATTAGCAAGTGCCGAATCAAGTCATAATACGACGCAATTTAAGAAATTGTTGCTGAAACCTGAGCATATCTCTGCTCCCGTTTCCTATATGTCGTGTTTTCTTTTCATTATGAGTAGACCAGTAGCTCAAAACTGTACATGCTCCCTCGGCACTTGTACGATAGTATTGTTTCTGTTAGCCGGTTCTGAATGCAAATTGAAAGTTCTACTTCAGTGCCCATAGCTATTCATGAATGTCACGTAATTCTCGAGGGGCGTCTTTAAGTAGGGACTCGTAGCTATTCATGAATGTCACGTAATTCTCGAGGGGCGTCTTTAAGTAGGGACTCGTATGTTGACAGCTGCAGTATATTTTTCTCCATTTTAGTTTACCTGGGGGCAGTTAATTGGCCTCTCTCTTTTCTCTAACGGGGCCACAAGGAAGTTACTAAATATCTCTTATATCTCAACGTTGCAAGTGTTGAAGAGACATAGTGAGTAATGAACCCTTTTCGTCATGTAAAACTGGTGTTTGCCTGTTCCAGGTCTTCAGCATGAATTGTTAACTCTTGTATCTCAGGGGGTGTTAATGGCTCTTCGTCACTTCCAGACATGACTATTGGGGTATCAAGGAAGGCCTACATAAATTAAAAGCCTACATAATCTAACTATTTTATTCAATAAAAGACAATGAAAAATGATGGCGGGTTTGTTAACAAATATGGCCATAAACAGTGTTCTGCGGTCAGTGATATTAATATAACGCTGCGGCTGGACGATTTCGAGTTGAAATTAATATCCACAACAAAAAACTCTGAAGGGTATTCACAGAAAACCAGTTTATGGTTAACTAGAAAACAACATGAGATTCAATCTGCTCAGCTCCATAAACAACTGTGCGTTATGCATCCGATTTCTCGATCGTCTAAATATGAGGAAGTGTTTTCGATACCTTTTTAATTTAGGCCATCCACTGACTGTCCATCAGCATAGGACGAGATACCTGGACCCTCAATGGAATCTGAGAAATGTCGAAATGTACATCACTGAGCTATCATGGTCACCCACTATATTAATGTTTAAGGTTGAGGACCAAAGTGACCTATCGTTGAAGTTAATTGAATGTGCGTGAGGACCACAGTGACCCTCCAAAACAAGTGGACTTCAAGTGCCAGTGAATAATAGCGTAAAATTATACAACATAAAATAGTGTTATTTGACTGAATGATGTTTCATGAACCGAAATAACAGGTTGAAGTCAGTGATTGGAATAAATTCATGAAAACCTGTGAAAAGAAATTCTGTTAACATTTAGTTATAACCTTCAGTCAGAACCCAAAATAAACTCAACTCATGTGTAACCCTTACATATTTTAGGTCACGGAGTTCAACTGCATCCACTTATAGTCCTGCTAAAATATAAACACACAAAATATTACAACTTCTTTATGAACAACATGGCAAAAAAATCATGGGTATCCCATGGACTAATGGCAGGGTGCTACTACACCCTATGGAATACTATGTGGTACTGACTCATTGTGTCAAACAAGAATACTCACCTGTCATCTAGGAGCAGTTGGCTAGCTACGTAATTTCACGATCCTAGCATGGGCGAGCAATCCCAAGAATCCCTTCCATGCACTTCAACCACCATCCTGCTTTCCACTGAAGGACACGCCATCGGCAGTCCTTAACACCTAGCTGCACTATGAATATATCAAGAAATGGAAATCTTAATATCTAAGGACAACCTTCTGAAACCAAAGTAATTATTTAAACGCTCAGTGGCAATACGAACTATGACTGTGTTATGGAAACATCGAAACTAGAATACATAGTCAAGTGTTCGGGAATGTTGCTGAGAATCCACTCTTGTCATTTGCCTATGCAGTAGAATTGAAATTCAAATTACTCCCCATTGATTGTAACATCAATAATGTTGTAACACGGGCCTCTATTTCCTAAGAGGTTCCGCCGCATATAAATGTGAACACCTGTTATCTCGTCAAACAGGTTTATACCTGCCGCTCTCCACTGGCTTACACAAGTGAGCAAACCGATCTCGCCACGGATGGCCTTTTACTACAGCACAAATCTTCGTCCAAATCCTTGTATTATCACAATATATCGGTCAACATTATTGCCATCACGAATTATTTCAAGTCTAATGGGATCTGTAGAATTTGATATGCATTTCACTGGTACTAATGGAGTAATTGGATGAACAAAGAATCCCTCTGGATATACGAACCTGTTCTGTGTTCAAACCATGGACCTTACCATATTTCAAAACACTCTGTCCTGATTTTTTCCCTCGAGCATTTTTACAAAGAAACCTCGGCATTATCTACACCATTACCTCTGGAGTATCTACTAGGAGCATGTCTCACAAACTGAGTCGCATGGTTTCATAACAACATGGACAAATAGAACTTATCTACCACGGACAGTTATTGACAGTTACGAAGTTTCTCACTTCACTTGGAAATACAATGGTCCAGACGCATATGACACTGACTTCAACATAGACCCCAAACCTCAATACACCGAACCCCGAGCTATCACTTCCTGACAAATGTATCGCAGACTGACACTTCACAAAAAAGCATACCACATGGATGGTAACTATTACTCAATCCATTACTTATTAATATTATTATTATTATTATTATTATTATTATTATTATTATTTCAAAATATTTTGCCCCACTAAGGAGCGCGATTGTACTTATTTTGCAGATGGTTGTGCTTTCTTCTCTTGCCAGAGTTTCTTCCCTCTTTGTTCTTTATCATCTGTTCTTCCTTCTGTGTAACTGTGTACTCATCTTGGGTTCTCAGCAAAATGATGTTTGTTCACCAACGTTCTAAAGCTAGGCGTGTCCCATATAATTTCATCTGGAATGTTGATTTCTTGAAGGTCCTTTTCAATTTCGATTATCCAGTTATTCTGACTTTTAGCGAGGAGGCATTATTAAATTTTTTAGTGAGTCTTTCATCATGTATTCTTTGAATATGGCAATCAAACTTCAATCACCTTTTCCAAAGATTGTATCTGATATTTTCTCAATGTGTTGATATAATTACGGAGACCTCCTATTCATCCACACTCCTATGCATACTGGGCCATGGTTTCCCTGAGGACTTCCCAATCTTGTTTTTCGATCATTTTAGATACTGATCTTTCTCGACTGATTAAGGTTTATGACGTGTGTAATGTTTGAGGCTTAATTACGGTGTTATAATGCTTTAATATAGCGTTGCTTGATACTGATATTTTGTCGTACTTTTCCATGTGATTCTATGGCCTACTTGTAATATATAAATCTTTCTCTGTTGTCCTCATGATTTAATGCAGATTGTTGGATGATTTCCCCAAGTATTTGAAATTATTTACCTGAGTAATTTTGCGAAACTGAGTTACCAGATTTTGTTTGTGTAATTATCGAGTAGATCCTCCCATGTATTGGGTTTTCTTATATGAGTTTTAGATTCGTTTTAGATGCAATGGCACGAAGTTTTCCAGGGACTGAATTCGTTCCTGCCTATTGTTGGATAAAATAATGAGACCTTTTGTGAAGGCCGAACATTTGATATGAATTTTATGATTAACTAGCTTCACGGAAAGTGTCTTGAGGCAACGTCAGATGCTAAATATCTTAGTTATACTGCTGAGATAGATTAAAATCGAACTCTCCCCTGTCTTCAACTTATTAGCGTTATGAAATCAATTAATGTTATTAGTATGAGATAATATTCGTAAATATTATTTGTTTTAGTGATGTAGCCACACGCCAAATAAATAAATAAATATTGTAATTACTGACATGTACAAATTAGAAGTTGACCAGAACTTTCCAATTTGCATACACAACTGATTCTACGTCTGTGGACATAAAATCTCACAAATTAACATACTTAAAATTCCTCTCAATTTCACTGCTATACTGCAAACATGTTCCTCATTACGTCTGAACAAATTTTATGAGAAATGCACTCAATCTAACGTCCCACCCTTAAAAAAAATATGAATAAATGTCGGTTATAACACAGTGACACTTCTACCATACGCAAGCATCGTAAATTTCTACTTGTGTCTTTTCAGCACAAAAATTAATAGCTGAAACTGTGATAAACTTCCACTAAAATATTACAAGGTCAAATCAGACCTACACATAGCAAAATACACCATGCTACGTTGTAGAAGTTACTATAAAAATAATTTCGTGTGGCTATTTCTAGCCGAGTGCAGCCCTTGTAAGGCAGACCCTCCGATGAGTGTGGGCGGCATCTGCCACGTGTAGGGAACTGTGTGTTATTGTGTTATGTGTGGTGTGTGAGATGCAGGGATATTTGGGACAGCACAGACACCCAGCCCCCGGGCCATTGGAATTAATCAATGAAGGTTAAAATCCCCGACCCGGCCGGGAATCGAACCCGGGGCCCTCTCAACCGAAGGACAGTACGCTGACCATTCAGCCAACGAGTAGGACTGTAGAATTTACTGAAATACACAGACTATATTTAGCTCTTATCAGCTCCCATTTTCTGCTCAACTTCGTCCTCTGGATGTACAGGTTTACTGGTTTATGTTACGCAAGTTTTCATAATAATATTTAGCACTTTGATTATTTTATTTCTATTATTCACTTAATTTTAAGAATCTGAAAGACAACACAAAATATATAGCCTTGCAATTTACTGGACACTCTAATAATATGCATTCAGGAAAGTCGCATAGACTAGAATCTTCGCCGTCCAAAAATCAAGGTCATGTGTTTAGTGATTGAACACCCTCAGTGCTATCCAACATCCAGATCATCTCCCGTGATGACATTGAGACTCTCACAGTAGAGCTCAATCAATAAGCCACCAGGTACTGTATTTAGATTTGTGGAGCCTTCCAGCATCAACATGTGAATTTTGTGGTTGGTGACATCAAGAGTCATAATACAACATGGGGCTACCCAGGTACCGAAGAAAGAGGAGAAGCTGGCGTAGAATTGACAGATTCGTGCAATCTATTTCTACAACATGATAACAAACTTCCAGTATCATTCAACAGTGCAAGATGGAGGATGGATATTATCCAGATATTAAATTACAGTATCTGCGTAAGCAAACACATATCTCGGTTTTCAGCGAAATTAGTGGGGCAAACAATCCCTCATCGTCCTGTTATATGCCAGATATATGCTGCAATCTGATCGCAGACAGTTCCTTTTCATACATACATCTTCATTACAGACTTTTATGCCTTTCATCGTTCAGTCTGCGACTCTCTGTGAATTTACAAAACGCCACCACAAAATTATGTTTGCAACTAGTTCTTTGGCCTCGTCTTAGTTCAATACATCTTACCTTTAAATCGTTAGAATCTGAGTGCCTTTTCGAAGATGATATCATTTTAAGAAGGATGATTGGGGGAAATGTATTATTTCACTGCACGAGAACATTCTGAATATGGAGCATTTTCCTTAATGTGATGATTATATAAATATCGTGAAATTTTTCTCGTATCTCAATTCGCTGACGGTGAACACTATATACAAAAACTATTGAAATATTGAGAAACTATCGTGATCTCTTTGACAACGATCATTTGAGATCCGATACCGTCCAAGCTGGGGAATATTTCTTAAAAGTGATACCTAATAACAGGAGCGATTGGGGACACTGCTCTACGGAAGGATAGCCAGAAAGGCTGGAGGTTTCTTAAACGTCTGAGTTGTAACCAACCAGTTACAGAGGGTCGTGCGAATGTTACAGCTAAACAGATTGCCCACCAGCTCGTGGAAAATGGTAAACCTCACCAACAGACTTCAAAATGTTACGGTCAGAAGAATTAGAGTCTAGTCATCTTATGCGGCTTTTCTGTATGGCAGCCATTGGCAGTTGTAAGAGAGAGGGGACACACGACATCAAGTAACAGCAGATTATCCACGAACCTACTACGCTGTCGTAGCATGGGGAGAGGTGTTACTCCCACGTGCTGCGTCCCAGGTGGCGTGTAGGGGGTTCTTACCTGGCTTTCCAGTCGACGTGAGCGAAATAATATAGCTCTCGCGGACCAAACACACAGATCTCTGTGCGTGGAAGACGAGACCAAGGGATGCTGAATTTTGAACCAAATTACTTGTGCTTAGTTCCACTATCCTTGTGATTAGTACCACAAACTGAGGAATACCATGGGTCTGTTAGAGGATCACCCATCACTATGACGGAGGCTAACCCTTTGCCTAGATTCGGTTACAGGATCCCAGGGAGATAAAAGAAGCTAACGTCGCTCGGGTGTTTCAGCATCTGGTTGTGGAAACATGGGTGTGCGTTCCGAGGAACTCCACCGGATAGTACGAGTCCCATAGATTTGTACAACTATATGACGAACACAATGGGTTGCGTTCCAAGGAACATCTGAAGTCTAGGATTTATCTGTCATTAGTACCCACTATGTGAGGAAAACAACGGGATGGTACGGGTCCCTCAGATTTGCACAACTATGTGACGAACACCATGGGATTGCGTTCCGAGGAACAGCACGGGTCTGGGATTTTCCTGACATTCTTACCCACTATGTGGGGAAGACCACGGGATAGAACGGGTCCCTGAGACATCTGAAACTATGTGACGAACACCATGGGTCTGGGATGTACCTGTGATAAGTACGCACTGTCAGGAACACCACAGTATAGTACGGGTCCCTGTGATTAGTTCTCACTCTGTGAGGAACACCATGGGATAGGACGGGTCCCTGTGATTAGTTCCCACTCTGTGAGGAACACCACGGGATAGTACGGGTCCCTGACACTTGTACAACTATGTGACGAACACCATGGGCTCGCGTTCTCAGGATCACCACTGGTCTGTGTTTTACTTGTCATTAGTACGCACTATATGAGGAACACCAGTACAGGTCCCTGTGATTAGTACCAATATGTGATGAACACCATGGGATAGTACGGGTCCCTCTGATTAGCAACACAATGTGAGGAATACCATGGGATGGTACGGGTCCCCGTAATTAGTTCGCACTCTGTGATGAACATTACGGGATACTACGGATCCCTGTGAATAGTACAAATGTGTGAGGAGCACCACGGTATAATACGGCTCCCTATTATTAGTACCGCTATATGAGGAACACCAGGGTATAGTATGGGTCCCTGTGATTAGTACCACTATGAGAGGAACACCACGGGATAGTACGGGTCCCTGAGATTTGAACAACTATGTGAGGAAGACCATGTGCTTCGTTCCGAGGAGCACCACGGTATAGTACGGGTTCCTGTGATTAGTTACGCTATGTGATGAACATCATGGGTCCGCGTTGCATGGAACACCACTGGTCTAGGATTCACCTGAAATTAGTACCCACTATGTGAGGAACACCACCGGATAATACGGGTCCGTGTGATTAGTACCACTATGTGATGAATTCCAGGGGTTTGCGTTTTGAGGAAAACCACAGGTCTGCCGTTTACCTGTCATTAGTACCACAATATGAGGAACACCATGGGGCCGCGTTGCATATAACACCACTGGTCTAGGATTTACCTGAAATTAGTACCCACTATGTGAGGGACACCATGTGCTTCGTTCCGAGGAGCACGACGGTATAGTACGGGTCCCTGTAATTAGTTACGTTTTGTGAGGAACATCATGGGTCCGCCTTGCATGTAACACCACTGGTCTAGGATTTACCTGTGATTAGTACCCACTTTGTGAGGAACACCCCTGTATAGTTCGTGTCACTGAGATTTGTACAACTATGTGATGAATACCATGGGTTTGCGTTCCTAGGAAAACCACGGGTCTCGTGTTCACCTGTCATTAGTACCGCAATGTGAGGAACACCATGGAGAATCACGGGTCTGGGATTTACCTGGCATTAGTACCCACTATGTGACGAACACTACGCGATAGTACGAGTCCCTGAGATTTGTACAACTATGTGACGATCACCGTGGGTTCGCGTTCCCAGGAACACCATGGGTCTGGGGGTCACCTGTCATTAGTACCCACTATATGAGGAACACCACGGGATTGTACGGGGTCCTGTGATTAGTACCACTATGTGATGAACACAATGGGTTTGTGTTTCGAGGAACACCACGGGTCTGGGGTTTACCTGTCATTCGTACAAGTATGTGAACAACACGACGGATAGTACTGTTCCCTGAGATTTGTACAACTGTGTGAGGTACATTTTGGGTTTGCCTCCGAGGAACACTACGGGTCTGGGTTTTACTTCTCATTAATGCCCATTATGTGAGGAACACCACATGTGTGGGTTTTACCTCTCATTAATACCACAGTGTGAGGAACACCGCGGGATAATACGGGTCCCGGTGATTAGTACCAACTACGTGGGTAACACCACGGTATAGTACGGGTCACTGTGATTACTATTCAATATGTCAAGGAATACCGCGGGGTAGAACGGGTCCTTGTGAATAGTACCCACTATGTGGGGAACACTATGGGTTTGAGTTGCCTATGGGTTGCGCCCTTTTGTGTGGAACACCGAATGTTTACGTTATTTTGTAGAAATACCGTTCTCACAACATAAGGTAAATGTCAAGAGTGTTAGCACGACCAGGGATAAAATAAGCAAAAGGACGACTTACGAATTATCCCAACAGAAGGCCGTCGCTGATTGAGGAAGCTCTGGACACAAGAGGCCTAGCGAATCAACTAAAATAAGCTTAATTAACTAATTGGCTGAAATAATAACTCAAATTAAATTGATCAAACTAAATTTAATTAGGTAAATAATTTAAGAATTTACGACCTCAAAACTAACTTTTTAAAAAAATAAATTACCACTGCACAATGAACGTGAACACCTTTCAGAATAATTAATCAGGGATATCAATTTAAAATAAATGACTTTAACACTAACTCAAATTGCCAGGAGGCAGAAAATCTTTTTGAACAATAAACAAACGTAGATCAATAGAAGATTAAAATCTTAAGACAACTATTACTGAAAGAAAGATGAAATTTCCCTAATGAATTTCTTGGTTACTCCAGGGCTGCACTAAAATTAAATTAAATCCTCCAAAAAGCATAACTTCAGTTAACACCATGAAATCATCCGAAACATGGACATAAATTCATAAATAGGATAAATAACCCTAATATTCTCCAAGGTACGGTAGCTTAAACCAAATGAGTTAATCAAACTCATCAGAAAAACCTTCCATATGCACGAAGATCCACACCAAAAATCAGCTGAAAATCAAGTTACCAACAATAATTAGATACTCAAATGTCAAATTCAACACAGCATGGCCACGGTATCTTTTCATTCTGTTACACAGAGTGTAACAGATGACGAGCACCGAAATCAAAACAAGCACTTGAAGTACCGAGGAAGTCATTAGAAGCCCTACATTAAAGGCACATTTGATTGAAAATATTATAATAATAAACATAACTTGTTTTGTGCACAAAACCTTAATTAACTAAAGTCAAGAAGATAAACAAATGCCATAATGACCATTACAACTTGAAGCCCGAAAATAATACCTTATTACAAGATTATTATGAGTACCTGTTTTAGGAAGTCAATTTCTTTTAAAACCACATGCAGAATTTCAATTTTGAGGTTAAATATCTCCACGTATTAACACTATTAACTAATCCATTCCTTGGTAGCTTAGTTCAGTACAGAAGATGGATGCAACTTACTTACGAGGTCGAAGGAAACAAGATATATTAAATATTCTAAAAGGATAACCAACTGTTCAGGCCTATCGCCTAGATGGACAATCCATCATCCACGGTCTAATTTCTCAACCATCTCCTCTTCTTGCATCATGATTTTCTACCCTTCTTAAGGCACAATCAGCAGAGAATAGGTTCCAGCGTCTTCAGGTTAAGAAGCAAAAATCAGAACAACTGCTATCTGCATTGTCGACTGACTACGACTGAGAAAGCTTCACTTCTAGCGCCCAGATAGCAGCACAACTTAGCTAACTCGCTGCTTAAATTCCAAGTCGACCGCTAGATAGCACACCATCACCAATTAGAGAAAGTCCATGGAATCCTGAAGTTTGAATACACGGTGGGCCAGACAAGAAAATGGACACATAATCAATATGCATCGTATCATCGCGAAGATTAATTTTAAATCCATTACACCGTGGTTCTTCTTTACTAGCGATAGGTACCTTTATGAGGGGCCATTCACCTAGATTGTCGACCTCTTTAGACACAAAGCATAATCGATTCAAGGATGTGCTTTGGAAGCAGCTCCTTGGTCAGTATATACCATTGTCGTAAGTTAGCTTCTGGATAGGTGCGCCATTTCGGAGCGGATCCGCTGATTGTTTTAAGTTCATAATAATTGTTCATCGTCGTGTTTATATTTGTATTCGTAGGATTGATTATTGGAATTCTTCTTAATGTTTAATATTCGAGTTGGATCCGCTGATTATCTTGGTTTCGTATTAGTCCATTCATTATTCACAATCAAGATATGAATTCAGGTCAGAGGTTGAATATTTGGACATTTAAATTGTTTTTACATTTCGTATCATTAGGGGCCAAGGAGCTAGATGCTAGGCCTCTTTAAACAATAATCATCATCACATCACGAAGATATGGAGTATACTTGCCTAATTGTTACTCACGTTGCAGTTCCGTCATGAGGAAGGTAATCACTATACAACTCAGGAGAATTCTGGGTGTGGCTGTTGTATGTTGAGTGCAGATAGAAGTATGTACACATGGCCGAGTAGTAAACAGTCCTTCCTCTATTATACATAACGGAAAGGCCAGGTAAGCTGAGCCACAGCTTGTAGGAACACGTCTTTCCACGCGACGGCCACAAGCGTTACCAGATTCCCACTTTCACGGCAGTTTCATTTTGCTACATCTTCAGAGCTACACCAACAAAGTGTTTTATGTTTCCTTTCAGGTAAATTTCTTGCCGCTTCGGATTGCTCTTCCATTTACTGGATGCCACACCTTCAGTACTCTACCGACCTTCATACGGACCGGATTCCTGGGAATGCCCCGCTCAGTTTCCGGTGGGACATAGGCAACTACTAACGATATTCGACCACGGCATACAGCCTGGACACCGGCCGTGAAAAGCTGAACCGAGAGTCTCAAAGAGATCAGGAAGCTCTGGAGCCTAAGGAGCAGGCAGTGGTGAAGTGACTGCCCGCATCACCAAGGACATCTTAAAATATCTTCCTTCCAACATATTTACACAAAACTCTAAATTCTCTTGGTTTCTTGCCTGTAGCTCCACATCTCCCTTGCTAGTGTCCTGGCCAGGCAGGGTTCACCATCTTTCGGGTCCCAACGTGTACGCTCTGGGTGCGCCTCAACTCGCAATGAGAACGAGACGCCCCGGGAATGCGGAGCCGCACAGCAGCGCGGCCCATCTTCCCTCGGTCCGCACGAGGCGGGACCTTCACTTTCATTGCGCCTTTAGGTTTAGTGTTAACCCAATGACTCGCGCACATGTTAGACTCCTTGGTCCGTGTTTCAAGACGGGTCGTGAAATTACCCGAAGCTTTTGCGCCGCTGACGGGAGTCTACAAGATTCTTCTGTCCGAGGCATCGCCAAACCAACAGCTGAGCGGGGCCGGAGTCGGGCCGGGGGTCCGTCGTCCATGCCACGCGCCCTCGCTTGTCAGGGGCCGGACGCCGGCCCCGAAGGGCGGCGAATCAACTCCGCGCGCACACACACACCGTCGAGCCGTCGGCCGGAACACCGGGGGTCTGTCCGACGAACACGCCTTGCGACGCGGACGAACAGGCTACACACCCAGGCCTTAGACGTCCAACGAGGGGAGAAGTGCGGCCCACCGACCTCCCCACCACTACCCGGCCGAGTAGAAACCCGTTACCACCCTGACGCCGGATTGCTCCGTGCAGGGGGACAGACCCATCTGGCCAAAGCAGGGGAAGAGGCGCGGATAAGGCTTGAATCTCCCCGGTTGAGGTATTTTCGGGTTTCTCACGTTTACCCCCGAACGGTTTCACGTACTCTTGAACTCTCTCTTCAAAGTTCTTATCAACTTTCCCTCGCGGTACTTGTTCGCTATCGGTCTCGTGGTCATATTTAGCCTTAGATGGAGTTTACCACCCACTTAGGGCTGCACTCTCAAGCAACCCCACTCTAAGGAGAGATCCTCCCGGAAGCCGCAGCGGTCTCTACGGGCCTGGCACCCTCTGCGGAGCGTGGCCCCATTCAAGAAGGACTTGAACTTGCCGCAGGTTCCCGGTTAAGTGGACCCTCCCAAACACCACATTTCCCGACAGGGTGAACCTGCGAGATTCGGTGCTGGGCTCTTCCCTGTTCGCTACTAAGGGAATCCTTGTTAGTTTCTTTTCCTCCGCTTAATAATATGCTTAAATTCAGCGGGTAGTCTCGCCTGCTCTGAGGTCGTGTTTGGCTTGTGCGTGTCGCACAAAATGTTCGGTCGCTGCACACACAGCACACACTTTCGAGCTTTGTCGCGGGGCAGGGCGGCGAACCGGCGCCAGGAGACACAAAGACGCTGCGCGGACCAACCCTCCCGTCTCACACACTCTTAGTGGTGGTGTCGACCGGTCCAGCTCCACCGGGGTGAAGCTCTTTTCAGGAGACGCGGCGGCGGCCGTGGCCGCACGAACCGCGACGCTCCCACCCTTCGAACGCAATGTCGCGTTCAGTTTTAGCAACTGACCCTCAGCCAAGCGTGGTCCGGGAACGGAATCCATCGAAATGGTGCCTTAAATGAAGACATCCAGTTTTGACACAAAGTAGAGGCCCATTTCAACCAGGACCGCTGTTCCTATCATAAGGGTATTGCTGACTTAATTTGACAATAAAGATCAGGAGGCTTGATAGCCTATTATCATTGTCGCTGAGGTGGCTGTGGTTGGAGTTCTTTCCACGGAATTCGGGAGTTATACGAAGTACGTCCAGAAAGTAAGTTCCGTTTGTTAATAAAACTAAATTGTGTACAGATACAGAAAAATTATTTATTGCATAAAATTCTACAACTCTTAAACTACTTTTCCACATAACTGCCGAAATTTTGCAGGCATTTGTCATAGCGCGGCACACGTTTTTGTATACCTTCTTCATAGAAGTTTGCCGCCTTTGTCTTCAAGCAGTTGGAAACATTTTCTTTCAGCACTAATTGTAAACCTGCGGCTTTCCCGGATCTTGCCATCAATCGCGTGAACCAGTTCTTCTGTAACCAAAGATGGACGCCCACTTCGTTCTTCACTGAACTGTCGGACCCACCTTCTCACCATTGAATCACTCATCGCATTTTGTCCGTAAACGTCGCAAATTTGCCGATAAATTTCAATTGGTTTCACTTTCCTAGCATTCATAAAACGAATCACAGATCTGTTTTCACAAGCGGCGGGATGTTCAATCAACACCGACATTGTAAACAAGCTCAACAAAGCGTACGTGGCTGACAGCGATCTCAAAATGCCACACGCTTCTTCTCCTTGATACAGAACGTCTACCGTGCATGTGCGGACCTGCGATCGCAACGCTGCAGCGGAGATAAATTGAAACGGAACTCACTCTCTGGACGTGCCTCGTAAAATGAAGACATCCTCCGGTTCGGATTCCACATTACACTAGAAACCCTTGGTCATGATCAAGGTATATATGTCCATGAAAGACAGGAAGTTTCCTCGCAGAAGAGACTAATTCATCTTGGTGTTGCTTTATTCCCAGTTGTCCAGAGACTTCTTTGTTTACATGGTAAATTGACTATACTATATGATATTGGTCTGGATGGAAAAGATATACGAAACGTTGCCAACCTGTATTAACATCAGTTCGCATCTCTTAAGGTTGATAACACCAACGCCTGTGCTATTGAAATAAAGCAAGGGATGAGGCAAGGCTCTGTTATAACTCCACTCCTCTTCAATAACTTCTATGAAAGGGTGCTTTTCTGATATCAGTATTGTTAAAGGAATCGTAATAAATAATCTGCCATATGCGGATGATACCCTTCGGTTTGCAATAAGTGCTGAAGGTCCAGAGATATTAGCGAACTGTGTGGTCAAACAGAGTTGTGCGTTTAAACACGAAAATTACTAACTTAATGATCGTAAGAAAACATGTCATTCAACCTATAAAGTTGAGAGTAGCTGGCACATCACTAAAGCAAGTCCAGTACTTTAGGTCTCTCACCTGCATACTTGATCACAGCTTGAGCAGTCCTGTTGAAACTGGGTCCAAAGGACTGCCTTCAAGAGATTTATTTAAATCCTCTGTAACAGGGACTTCATTTTCTCCGTCCATGTTTACTTCGGTGTTGTGTATCTCCTGTCTTTCTTAATGTTGTTGTGGCCTGAACACCATCCTTTGAGATGTGAGGCTACAGTACTCCAAGCTGGAGGTCACGTACAATATCATTCGAAATTATGAGGTAGTGCGGTGTTTTATAGGTTTACAGAATTATAAATTAAAACCAAATCCATCAAAAGCCCAGATCCATGCTTTTCACGTGAGGAATGAAGAAGCATCTTGAAACTTGCAGGTCAAGTAGATGGGAGAGCTACTGGAACACAGTCATACACCTATGTACCTGTGGCCACACTTTGCAGGTATCACTGCGCTAACTCCGAGGCAAAACTCCTCTCTCACGATGCTTTGACATGATCAGGCAGGGCTGCTCATCCAGCTCGCCTGAAACTTGCGAAACTAGAATAGAAGTTGCTCCGTAACTACGGAGAGCCCTGGACGACGTGGAAATCTTCAAAGAGATTGCGAATTGTGACAACGTAAAGAATAACATCCAGCTGATACTAGTGCTCATATCTGGCACTAGGCAGCACCACTGTAATATGTATAATCTCTCTTGTAATTTTTACTGTATTATGCGACTGACACAAATAAATAAATGACCTCCTTCAGTTTATCTCAAAGATATACTTTAAGGAAAGAGGTGTAGGAGAAGAAGGAGAAAATCTTGGCTACGGACTGTACGAGAATGGTATGGACTCGGTACCCCAACTTGCTGAGGACAAGGGTCAGATCGCCCCGATGACAGCCGACATATGATAAGGATATTGTAGAAGAAGAACAAGAAGATGAATCATTGCTAGATTTATATTGTGAATATATCTGTACAACGTAGAATGGAATAAGTCTGAATTATTCCGCCTCGTGTGGCTTAAATACTGTTTTAATAGTAGACATGGCTTAACTGTCACTGCTGAATGTTTCATACGGCACAGCGACACACGGCGCACTTCCGTCTCGGAATCCAAGAGAAACAGTGCTTCGCGATGGCGAGGTGGAACATGAACCACGTTTCATAGCTAAGTCTAATTCACGGACTAAAATGTTCGACGTTCTAATACAGATAAAATATGAGGATCATGAAGTATTTAATGAGCAAATGTACAACGTAAAGTATGATAAATATATGATGCACAGTATTGTAGTACCAGTATATAGTACCGGTAATATACAGCGTTTCCTTCCTCATTACGCGCTTACAATGGTACTAAAAGCAATCAATTTTTCCGTTAAATGCACATTAAAACAGTAACTAATGTGAATAATTATAAAATGATTAACGAAATTTAAAAACAGTTCAAAATAGTTATTCTATGTGTTCCGAGGTGTCTGTGGAACAGCAGAGGTGAAAGAAAGTGCGGGCTGGAATAGGTCTCAACTACAAAATTAAAGTTAATTTAAAACTTTAACAAAGGTTATATTTTATTTTCAAAATCAACAAATAACAACAACAGAGTAACAGGTACCAAGTAAGAGGAAAACAAGTTAAGAAATTACATTTGCTGGGGTTCAAGCCCCGGGTGAATAATTAATGAGCTCCAAGCTCCACTTTACCAATATGCAACTAGACTACCTGGGGCAGAATTCCCCTGAAATCAAAGAGCACTTTCTCTCACCTAACGTATTCCGGCCTTCTAGAGGCACTCAAAACCTAATTCGAAACGAGCGAACCGGCTCTCTGTTACTCACGCCTATTTAAGGCATCCTCGACTTTTACAATCACTTGCCTGCAGGCACAACTTACAAATGTACACAGGGGTATCATGTACCCAACCTACTGGGCCTACTCAGAAAAGGAACAGGTTAATTACATGGCCCAACATACCAAATTGACTGGAGGCGTAGCTTGCACTCCTAATACACTTTTAAAACCTACTTGGCACTAGGCCGCTTACACAAGGGCTAATTCCATACTAAGGAGGTGACTCGTATAAGAAAACTTTATTACATTAAGAAAAGAAGAAAATCGGTAATGAAAACGTAGTCACCTCAAAACAATATGAGTGGGAGCTCGAGAGGGTAAGGCACTCTCTATCCCAATTGGTAGTTAAAGATACGGAATTTTCACCAAACGTCTTTTACATTTTAACCCCTCAGCGTCGCAGCCATTTAAAGAGCTTCCTACCCCGCGGCCGGATGAGATTTCAACTACGCGCGACTAAAATACATTGATTCACTTACAACGTTACTACAAGTATAAGAGTAGCCCGATATTCACGAAATTTGGAATTCCTTATAACAGAACTAAGTACGTGCAGATAATAACATAATTGTTTCACATTTCCTTAGTAATTTAGTTCCGTGTGATAGAGTTCGAAGCACTCTTCGAGACAGGGACCCAAGTCACACTCCTGGCAGCAGTACACTGATGTCTTCTTTTCGTCGTGTTTTTAACACACGATACAACGTCTCTGAGGTTTGGATTTCTCACTCTTCGGTGCTAATTTCCTGATAAAATGTCTTTTCTGCAACCTTGGAACTGTATTATCTGATGCACTCCGGCTTTGAATATTTCTTTCCCCACCCGAGCGAGCGTATTTTGTAAACAGTCCTTTCACCAGCTGCTCCGATAAGGTACCCCTAATTGCTCAATATTTGTCTCTGTGTCATGTGTGAATATTATTAGAGAATTTAGGAATCATACTTCACTGTTGAAAACTTCCCTTTGACCTGTATAACGATGGCCTAGATTGAATACCTCGTATCTCAAAAAGTTCTTGCTATCCATTATTTCCCTTAAGACTGGTCACGCCTCCCAGTCACATTTGGGTATGCAGTCCATCAGAACAATGTTCGTTAGGTTTATTTTCCTATGCGGATGCGTAAAGGAAAATGAACCTTATAAAAATTACACTCTACGAGTTAGTAAATAAGTCACGCAGACATGCTTTCCTACAGTACGGTACGGTAAGGTTCATTTTCCTTCACACGTCGGCATAAGAATAAAGAACACAACGAACATTGTTCTGATGGACCGCATATTCATGTGTGGCTGGGAGGCGTGACCAGTCTTAAGGGAAGTAATGGATAGTAAGAACTTTGTGAGATACGAGGTTTTCATTCTAGGCCATCGATAATTATCTATAGTCTCCTACACGAAATTTCCAAGTACTGTTTCCTCCTCATCGTCACTCATCATTTACCACTGCCACATCATCTATTCCATTATCAGTGCTGCTAATACTGTCACTACTACTTCCGACTAAACGTTCTTCTGAATTATATAATATTCCAAGCACGTTACTGTCAGTCAAACCACGGCTGAGCGCGGCGCGCCACACGGACTGATAAAGCTGCAGCAAGACCGAAAGCAGAAGGACGAAACTGAATGAGGGGAATAACACTTACTATATGCGAAACAAACCAACTCGATACATATTTCAGATGGAAGGTCGAGATATAGTCTTTCAAGCGAGATATATACCATGAACAACTGGCTCTCGTATCGTATGACAAAAAGCAGCACTTGCTGATGCCTACACAGAGCGCTCGTGGAGAGTTACGAAAATATTACGAGCTGAGAAATAAAGACAAATATAATAAATAAACCGCACTCCAAATGTAGAAATAGAGCAAAGAATATCACGCCGAAAGACAAACTTCTCAGATCATCATTTCTTTATTTTCTTCTGTGGGAAAGAATGAAGCAAACATACTTTTTTTAAAAAAGCAGAAATTAGTGCTCAGTCTTACTTGACAAATAATTAACCTTGCAAAAACAACTACATTATAATGATTTTCAATTCTTATTTATAACACTGATAAACCTGAAAATGTCTTCTTGGAAACAAAAATATTTGCATATCAATAACTACAAAACTCTTCGCGCTATAGTCGTAAATGTGAAACCATGTATGGGTCTATACGACGTATAGAGGTCGGCGGCTACGGAAGAAAAGAGGGTCTATACCACGTATAGAGGTCGGCGCTGAGGGGTTAAAGGTAGGTTACATGAGAAAAGTCTCGAACCTGCCCCGGGGTTTAAACTGCTGAGCTAGCAAGAAATAAAGTTATTAAACAGCCATTACATTGTTGATGAAGTGCTGCCCGAAGAAAGAGGTGCATCCCGCCCCCTGATACATATTCACACACTAAGCAAGACGTCGATGGAGTGGCGACGAGCCATGAACCTCAGCAATTTTATACCCACAAGGAAGCTTCGAGACCTTTCATGAAATAAAAGCGCCACACCCCTTCCCTTTACTGGCTAATAACAAAAGTTACACACAACATGAACAAGAAACCTAGGATTGGAGGAAAATTAATTTAGAAAATTCAGGATTGGCTGAATTCAAAACAGGCGGAAACAAAGGATTTATATTGCCGACCCACAAACCACAGAACAAAATTTAGTAAAAACAAAACTTAGGAATACAATATTTCTTCAGGAGACTACATTCCTTTACACCAGAGTGCGTTATCATAGTTTTTGGTAGAGACATCTGTTAGAGAATGTCCCAACTTCTTGATACGGATCAAACAAACACAAATCGAAATAGACACAGTTCAGAACACTTCAAAATTACCAAATTTACAGTGGTGACATCTTCCGAGAAACCGTTGAATGAATTCAGTTTGTTAAAGTTCAGGCTTTCTCCTGTAGAGGAGTTTCAACTGGCGCAATATTTGAACTAGCGGCGTGGAGGTGTACCGCCCGGTACAGACCCCCCAAAAGTCCTTCCAAGGGGTGGCACAGAAGAAAACAAAAAATTTTGTTTTAAAAAAAGTCCAAGTTTTTGCTGATGAGTTGAAGAATTTAGAAGAGAAAAATATAACTTTTCAGTAGTTGGAGATCTCAGAAGTTGTTTGATATAGGTGGGTGCGACTAGATTAAGTGCAGTTTTAAACCATTTGTAGTAGATTTTGATGAAGAGTCTCTATGTTGTAGTAGTTGAATTCGAAAAAAAAACTTGAAGAAAACAAATTATATAAGTTCACCAAATGTTGATTTGAAGGAGTATTTAATTGCCGAATAGAGAGTCCATGTAGCAGAAGGAGTATATTAGTTGCCGATTACTTTTGGCGGCAAGACCTGCCGCCGCTGCCTGTATCCAGAGGAGGCCGCCCGGACCCCTCAAGTACCCTGAGATACCTCTCTTCCGCTACTATGAGAGGGGTAGTCGTCCTGCACGCCGCAGATGTGAAGTTTGTTTACAGTCCACAGGTAGTTTGCGGGTGGTGCGCCGCACATCAGCCTTGGCCGGAAGGAGAGCTCCGGCGCGCCGTACACAGGTTGACCTCGCTGGAGTGGAGTGGGCCCGTACCCCACCTCAGTGGCGGTACGGCGCCGCATGGCTGCGGGGGCAATGAAACAGTAAGATCTCGGCGGCAGAATTGTGTTGGACATTAATATTTTAAGGGTACAGTCTTTGTGGTGATGCTGAGGGGCCAGCGGCGTGGAAACTTTTATTTCATTACTTTTATTTTAATGCCACTGGTGTGGTTTAGCAGGAGACGGGAGCTTGATAATGGTCTTATGGAGAGGACAGCAGAGTAACCTCAGGGAAGGTTTCACAAAATTTATACAGAGCAGATAAATAAAACAAAATGTAAAACTATGAGAGGCAGAAGGCCTAGGATTTAGAGAAAAATATAACCTTTTGGGGTTCTTACACGATTTTAAAGATCCAATGAGCAAGTAATTTACACAGGTTTCACCTGAGACAGGTGAACCCTAAAGATTCTCTCGGTGGCTGGGTTGCTCACTAACAATGTCTCCGGCGTTAAAAAATCCAAGACGGTACACGGCCCATGAAATATGGGGGCAAGCTTGCCCGCGGGAACAAAATTCTTGACCATAACTTGGTCTCAAACATTTAAATTGGTGGACCTCCGTCCACGATCATATCTTACCCTAACCTTTTCATGAGAAATTTTAAGATTGGCCTTGGTCTTCTTCCAAAGATCTCTAATATTATCTGGATCTATTGTCTCGGGTAGAATATCACTAAGAGACCAAAGGTTCGAGAGTGGCGTGTTGGGAACAAACTTGAACATCAAAGAAGCTGGAGTACACTTATGAGATTCATGAACTGCCGAATTCAAAGCAAAAGCTAACCGATGCAGGGACGTGTCCCACCTAGCATGATCTTCATGATGATAGGCAATAAGAGCCGACCTCAGACCACGATTGACTCGTTCAGCTAGAGAGGGTTGAGGATAGTAAGCAGAAGTAGTCACATGCGATATGGACAGTTCAAAACAGAATTTACGAAAGAGATTTGATGTGAAAACTTAAGCATTATCTGAAACGATATATTGACACGGACCAAAAGAAGCGAAGATGGAGTTTAAACAAGAAATGGTGGACTGAGCGGTAGCCAGCTTAGTCGGAAATAACCAAGAAAATCTTGTGAAGCCATCTACACACACAAGGATGAACTTGTTGGCATTCCCATTTGACTGGGGGAACGGTCCTACATAGTCGATGTAAAGACGTTCCATGGGGTGAGACGCTTGACGAGAAGACAAAAGCCCTTGCTTAGTGGACATGATGGGTTTACTAGGCCAACAAGATTTACAAGATTTTACCAATTCACGGATTTCTCCGTCCATACCCTTCCGGATGAACATTTCACGGGTTTTGAAGATGCCTAAATGCCCCCCTAGTGGGGTCTCATGGTAGTACTTGAAGATCATATGTACAAGAACAGCTGGAACTACAACTTTCATCATCTTATCATGCCTCGAAGGGCAACGTAAAACACCATTCCTCAGTACATAAGGGACGACGTGTTCCCCAGAAGAAAGGGTTTCCATTATCGGAGCCAGCGTCGGATCTTCACGTTGATATTTTTCAATATCCCTAAAGAGCATGGGAGCATCAGTTAGAATGGCATTAACATGAGGTAGTATGGACTCGGGAGGTGAAGAACTATCAACCTGTTCAGGGGTCTCTACCTCGTTAGAAAACATACGGCTTAGTCCGTCTGCCACAACATTTTCTGTACCTCTAATATGCCTAACGTCAAATTGGAAGGCAGAAATTCTTATGGCCAGCGGGCTATGCAAACAGTACGACGCAGCCTACCTAAGACCCAACTTAAGGCTTGGTTATCTGTCTCCAAGTCGAACTTGACATGTTCCAGATAGAGGCGGAACTTTTCCAGAGCAAACAAAACTGCTAGACCTTAAAGTTCGTAGATGGAATACTTGGATTTTTGGGCCGATAATGTCCTAGAGGCATAGGCAATGGGTCGCCTCCCTAGTTCAGTCTCTTGAAGAAGGACTGCAGCTACCGCCGACAACGACGCATCGGTTTGGACGATGAATTTCTTAGAGAAATCGGGCATGGCAAGAACAGGGGCATTACACAGAGCTAATTTGAGATCTTCTAAAGCGGCTTGTTGCGAAGGTCCCCACTCAAACTTGACGCCTTTCCTACGAAGTAAGTTCAAGGGCGCCGCTCTATTGGCGAAATTTGGAATAAATTTCTTGAAGAAATTCACCATACCAATGAACCTAGCAATCCCTTTAATATCCTTGGGAGGTTTGAAAACACGGATGGCCTGTGTTCTAGAATGATCGACTGCGACACCATCGGGCGACACAATATGCCCTAGAAATGACTTGGAGGGCTTAGCGAATGCGACCTTGGACAACTTCACCGTTAACCCTGCCTTACGAAGGCGACTTAAGACCTCTTTCTGATGATCAAGGTGTTCTTCAAAGGTCTCAGAAAATACGACGACATCATCCAGGTAATGATACAAGTACTCAAATTTGATGTCGGAGAAGACCCTGTCTAGCAGTCTCGTAAGCACAGCTGCTCCCGTGGGGAGCGCGAAAGGCACGCGGTTGAATTCATACAAGTTCCAATCCGTGGCAAACGCTGTCAGGTGTTTAGATTCCTCTGCAAGCGTTATCTGATTATACGCCTGATTAAGATCTAAGATGGTGAAGAACTTAGCTTTACGAAACCAAGAAAAACAAGAGTGAAGGTCTGGAAGGGGCACGGATTGTAACACCACCTTCCGATTGAGAGCCCTATAATCAATCACAGGCCTGAAGCCACCTTGTGGTTTCGGGACTAGAAAAATAGGCGAAGAATACGCCGACTTAGAGGGCCGAATAATACCATCCTTCAACATCTGATCTATGATTTCCTTCAAAGCTTTCATTTTAGGTGGAGACAGCCTATAAGGCGGAAACCGGACTGGAATCGAATCTGTAACCTCAATCTTGTATTCAATAAGGTCAGTAACACCAAGAGTATCAGAGAACACCTCTGGAAACGACTGACACAACTTACGAATACTATCAGCCTGCTCCTCAGGTAGATGTCTAAGATCTAACAACATCTTATCCAGGGTAGGCGAAATAGATGAACATGACACAGAACTACATTTTAGCAACGGGATTTTAGAATTACTATCAAATTTGAAAGTGCACGACTTGCTCTGAAGGTCGAGCACTAGACCGGTGTGAGACATGAAATCAGCTCCCAATATAATGGGGCAAGACAAGTGCTTGGCCACAAACAGTTTAAATTTCCAAGTAAATTTAGATATACGAAGTTTGGCATACAGAAAACCTAAAATTTCTAATGGAGAGGAATTTGCCGAAACATATTGAACCGAAGTGGAACAAAAATCAGGAAGTCTACAAATAGATTTTAATTTGGAATACCATTCAGCCGAAATAATGGAACACACTGCCTGAATCTAATAGAGCTGTTACAGGTTCTTTATTTAAGGGGACACGGAACGAAAAAAATGAAAAAAACTTTTTATTTTATTATTTTGAATTGTGTATCTGTGACCATTCCCCTTTCCAGTGGTGTATCAATTTTGATAATCCTCCTGCTGGAAGTATTTTTAATTAATTATATTATAATATGATGCATAGGCTTCAGGCTCCCGCAAGGCAGGTAATTTGGCAGTTAGACTGATGGAAGCAGTATTTTTTATATATATCCCAATAGAGTGGTAGATTTAATCAGATGAGGGAAATATATTGCTGTGGAATTTCACTGTTGGCAGCATTGTCATGGATTTGGTTGTTGACTGTCATTTGTTTGCTTTGTTTATGGTTGATATGATTACATGACATGTGTTTCTGTTTACTTCGGTGTTCTTACTGTATTTTGATGATCCAGTATGCCTCGTGTTAATACTAGAGTGTTCAAAAAGCGTGTTAATTCGAAGAAGAAGGCCAGAGTTGGAGAGAACTTTGTTGCTGACCGTTTAATAACCAGTCCTTCTACTAGTAATGTTCTGTGATATGTCATCAACTGATGACAAGCTCCAGCATGGACTGTGTCCACGGGGAGAAGACAGCTGATCTAAATTCAACAGAGGAATAGAGACGGGAGAAACTTACAGTCATCCTCACAGTCTGCCATATGATATTATGGAGGAAAAACAATCAATTTTCTGGGATCTGTCATACATTAGCCTGTTGAAAAAATGCTTCCATGGTCGCACACAATACACTAATGAATGTGTAAATAACATTATATGGAGCCGTTTGCAAAAAAGCTGTGTTTGTGTCAATAAGGATACTTCATTTTGGTGTATATGATGATGTGGCATCATTTAACGAGGGAAATAATCCAAAATGTGAAGTGCTGCAAAGACTGGGGCTGGGCATTCGCTCTCATACCCGTGGCGCCATGCTGCAACTCGACTTGGAAAGACTGAGATATGCTGAAATGGCTGTTAAAAACTTGCACCATGAGGCCAGAGAAGTCAGAAGAGCTAGTAAGAGAAGCCAAGAAGATGAAATGGAAGAGGATAAAGATAATCCAAGCTATGGAGCAGGCATGCACTAAAGCTGTGACTTTAAAGTCCATTTCCTGAAAGTAATTGTTTTTTAATACATAAGGATCATTTTCTTAGGTTGTGTGAGATACAGAGGATTCAAACTTTCAGGATTACTTTCTAATGTTATTGTGCATATGATGAAATAATTATTATCGTTGCAGGTCAGATATTAAGTATTTTATAAGCGTAAAAAGTGGCAAAAATTGCCAAAATTTGTAACTTCCAAATAATAATTAAAAAATCAGAAATTATTTCATATTACTCAAAACCAGTTATTTCAGTACCAAGCCAAGATATGTGGGTACATGCTGTGTAATTTTCAAATTGATAGCTCTAATAGGTTTTTAGAAAAAAATGTACCTTTGTGAAGCATGATCTAACATTGTAAGCATAGGGCGTTCCGTGTCCCCTTAATTCAATTTTGAGGAAGGGAACAGGTGCGGGTGAATCCGCCGCAATCCTAAGACATTCTCTGGGACATTCAAATGGGAATGTAGAATAGTTCTGCCTTTTTCCTGCATTTTCGTCAGATTTAACTTGTGCTGAGCCTTGAAAGGATGAATCTACCGACTCAGCCGGAGCCACTAGTCATTTTTGATTGATGGTGGAAATTCCACCCGAAGTTGAACAGGAGGGAGTGCTGTTAGCATTAGGGCAGTTCTTGGCAATATGTGAAAATGCGCCGCATTTAAAACAGCCTTGGGATGACCCTGCTCCATTCCTTGTCCCACTAGATTTAATGCATAACATTTACGGGCAGTGACGGTTCGGCGAGGTGGAGGCCGAAAATTACTAGAGGATGGAGGGGGTTCTTTCGCGACACGCAAGGTATCGGCGTATCTAACTCCTTCCGCTGAGACAGCCATAGCCTCTAACTCGGCAAAAATTTGCGGACGCGACGCAAAGCACAAGCATTAGGGCAGTTCTTGGCAATATGTGAAAATGCGCCGCATTTAAAACAGCCTTGGGATGACCCTGCTCCATTCCTTGTCCCACTAGATTTAATGCATAACATTTACGGGCAGTGACGGTTCGGCGAGGTGGAGGCCGAAAATTACTAGAGGATGGAGGGGGTTCTTTCGCGACACGCAAGGTATCGGCGTATCTAACTCCTTCCGCTGAGACAGCCATAGCCTCTAACTCGGCAAAAATTTGCGGACGCGACGCAAAGCACAAGTATGACCTGTATGGTGGAGAAATGCCTTCCACAATGGCCTGTACAATCTGATCTTCAGGGAAGTGAAGAGAGAACACCCTGGTATAGAATTTCATATCTTGGATGAAGTCGGCAAGATTTTCATCCAGGCGCTGTACACGGTAATAGTACTTCTGAATTAGTGATGACCTAGCCCTAGCTGGAATGAAGTTTGCTAATAAATGGGCGTGTAAGTCTTCTATAGATGATTGATCAGCAATAGCTCTTACAATTTTGTCAGATAGAACACCGATTGACTAGGGATAAATAATCTGCAGAATTTGACAGGGAGAAAGAGAAAAAACAAGAGCATGATCCTGAAACTCAACAAAAAACCTTAAAAATTACATAACGTCACTGGTGGAATTAACAGAAAACTTAGAAATACCCTTGAGCAGCATTGCTAACGGATGAGGCAAACTACTGAACCCGGGTGACGTAGTAGGAAGGGACCCAAGTGGCGGAGAAGCAGATTCAGAAGGTGCATTATTCAAGACAAAGGGTGGAATGTATGTGCGGCGAACGGACTCAGTTTCTACTGGAACAGAAGTTTGTCGGGCTTCTACAGATTTTGTGGGAGAATGCTCCTCGCTGACAAGATTTACCAGAGTGGGAGAGTCGGTTTTGGGGGGGGACTGCCCCAGTTAACAAAAGGCTAACCTTACTGGACAAGTCCGAAAGATTTTCGAGAACGACACTAGCTTCCTTCTTTTGAATGTCGTTCAACATTAAAGACAATAGATCAGTGACCCTATTGTAAAAATGAAACAATCTAGCTTTCACACGTTTAAGTTGATTTGGAGAGGGATCGTTTTCTTCCAAAAACTAACTACAGATGCTAGCTCAGTAGTATTATCAGTGATCGTGGAGGGAGCATTGTCAATCTCTTTCTCTCCCAAAGTGGGGATGGAAATAGGCAAATCAAGTGATTCTTTAAGCTTATTGGTATCTACTGCAACCCTGCCTCCAGATTGCACATTTCTAATTGTTAATTCATAGATCAATGCCTCCTTGCGCAAATAGCCGGGATGGAGGACGTCGCGAGGGCCGGACATGTCGACAGAAAAATTTTAGAAAAGAAAAAAATTCCAGCAACTGAGAAAATTGTTAGAGTTCAAAACAAAGCAAGTCAAAAGGGGCTAGTTGAGACCCATTCAACCACGCTCTGCTACCACTTGTTCCGAGGTGTCTGTGGAACAGCAGAGGTGAAAGAAGGTGTGGGCTGGAATAGGTTTCAACTACAAAATTAAAGTTAATTTAAAACTTTAACAAAGGTTATACTTTCTTTTCAAAATCAACAAATAACAACTACAGAGTAACAGTTACCAAGTAAGAAGAAAACAAGTTAAGAAATTACATTTGCTGGGGTTCAAGCCCCGGGTGAATAATTAATGAGCTCCAAGCTCCACTTTACCAATATGCAACCAGACTACCTGGGGCAGAATTCCCCTGAAATCAAAGAGCACTTGCTCTCACCTAACGTATCCCGGCCTTCTAGAGGCACTCAAAACCTAATTCGAAACGAGCGAACCGGCTCTCTGTTACTCACGCCTATTTAAGGCATCCTCGACTTTTGCAATCACTTGCCTGCAGGCACAACTTACAAATTTACACAGGGATATCATGTACCCAACCTACTGGGCCTACTCAGAAAAGGAACAGGTTAATTACATGGCCCAACATACCAAATTGACTGGAGGCGTAGCTTGCACTCCTAATACACTTTTAAAACCTACTTGGCACTAGGCCGCATACACAAGGGCTAAGCCCATACTAAGGAGGTGACTAGTATAAGAAAACTTTATTACATTAAGAAAAGAAGAAAATCGGTAATGAAAACGTAGTCACCTCAAAACAATATGAGTGGGAGCTCGAGAGGATAAGGCACTCTCTATCCCAATTGGTAGTTAAAGAGACGGAATTTTTACCAAATGTCTTTTACATTTTAAAGGTAGGTTACATGAGAAAAGTTTCGAACCTGCCCCGGGGGTTATACTGCTGAGCTAGCAAGAAATAAAGTTATTAAACAGCCATTACCTTGTTGATGAAGTGCTGCCCGAAGAAAGAGGTGCTTCCCGCCCCCTGCTACATATTCACACACTAAGCAAGACGTCGATGGAGTGGCGACGAGCCATGAACCTCAGCAGTTTTATACCCAGAAGGAAGCTTCGAGACCTTTCATGAAATAAAAGCGCCACACCCCTTCCCTTTATTGGCTAATAACAAAAGTCACACACAACATGAACAAGAAACCTAGGATTGGAGGAAAATTAATTTAGAAAATTCGGGATTGGCTGAATTCAAAACAGGCGGAAACAAAGGATTTATATTGCCAACCCACAAACCACAGAACAAAATTTAGTAAAAACAAAACTTAGGAATACAATATTTCTTCAGGAGACTACATTCCTTTACACCAGAGTGCGTTATCATAGTTTTTGGTAGAGACATCTGTTAGAGATTGTCCCAACTTCTTGACACGGATCAAACAAATACAAATCGAAATAGACACAGTTCAGAACACTTAAAAATTACCAAATTTACAGTGGTGACATCTTCCGAGAAACCGTTGAGTTAATTCAGTTTGTTAAAGTTCAGGCTTTCTCCTGTAGAGGAGTTTCAACTGGCGCAATATTTGAACTAGCGGCGTGGAGGTGTACCGCCCGGTACACTATGTATACGTAATCCTGTTGCAAAAGTAGTCTAAGTAAGTGGACCAACTTGAATAATTATTAAAAAGTAATTAAATCTCAGAAGAGCCCAAGATCGGTGTTATGTGTAGAGTAACAGACTTGGTCTATTCCAGTTTAAAATTTTACTTCAAATTTAAGTTTTAAAAAGTAATTTTAGAAACATTTGCGACTTTCTCTTATAATATGACCCTGCTTTGAGAACAATTATGTAATGTTTCCGTGTGAAAGACCTTACATTGTGGAGTGCATTGACTCGCGATTCGGAATATAAAGAGTCTCGGCTTATCTTCAGGGCAATGTCACGCGGATTGAGGCGAGGAGATGAACAAAGCTCCGTCACTGTTTCAAAGCTCTGCTGTTCCGAAGCATCGATGGTTCCTGTTCACGCGACATGACACACGAAGTTATCTCAGTACTTCGAAACAGTGAAGCCTTGATGTGTTGATTGCGCCGGCACAGTGTTTCGAAGCCTACTGGGCCTACGGTATAAATGTAAGGTAATCTAGAGGCACCTTCTCTGAAATATAAATGCAAATTTTTCGCTTATGAACATTCAGAGTGGATGGCAGATGTTCATACATCTCTGTAGCTTGTAGCGTCACGCAGGAGTGTTGGCAGATATCCACCTCGTTTATAGCTCGGAACACGAGGCGCATGACAGTACCTCGAAATGTTTCGTCGTAGACAAGTACAGAAATATTACGGCAATCACTTCACAACACGATGGATCCCGAGGAGGGATGAAGGTGCTTTAAAACTGGAGCTGTATTTCATTCTCTTCTACTGTTTCTTTTCAAATATTAAATTTTACACTCTGCTAAACAAATAACGATTCAGGTACAGATCTAGCTTGTTAGCTTGGGTACAATGTTGGAAAAATTAGATAACAATAATTTAACAATATGAGCATGAAGCTCCCTAATGACAATTTTTAAATCAGCGCTACTGATCCTTTCAATCAACTGTCAAGGAGACGGATCTTCCAATTTCTACATCAGGGGAAGAGCTTCTTGTTCTACAAATTCACTTTTTTGTAGACTATTCTCGAAATTTACAAGTTCCTGGCCTATCCAGGCACAACCTACATTTAACAAAATGAAACAGTACTCCCTGTCCTAACTGCTCAACAGTCTAACTGCCTAAAAATGAAGTGAATGATGTTAACTGTAACGGGGGTAACAAGTACCCATCCTACCTGACCTTTGGTAAAAACAAAAGGTAAAGTTACTGGCCGAAAATCGAAATGGTAAGGAGGCGAACACATTTACTACTTGATAATTACATGAAATTCTTAAAACCCTATTTGGGCTTATGGCCCGTCGTTAGAGAGGTGACTACATGGAGAAAATATTTAAGTTACAGAAATGCTAGGTGGATTTTAACGGTTACAAATTCATGGTCACCTCAATGTCAACTTGAGAGGGAATACATGAGAGTTACTCACTCTCTATTCTCTGATTATGGTTCAGTTCTTTTGACTTGTTTGAATTTTACAATTAAAGTTTGAAATATCCATTGGACAAAATGAAAGTTCATTACTAGACGTTTGAAACTTTCCTCTCAAGCTAGCTCTCAAAACTATCACATAGTTAAGACGAAACTGCCATTATCTCGAGCTCGTGGACCTCCAGAAGATGGACGAGGGAGCCTCCGTTACGTACACGCTCTAGACTGGAGCGGTCATCAGCCCTCGGCTTTGATAGCGGAGAGGAAAAGCCAGGCCCTGACACACCCCGAATTCTTATTGGTTAATTTAATAAATATCAGAACATTTTTGATTGGTCGATAAATAAATATACAACATTTATCAGCGGCCAACGCTTTAAGCGTGTGGGAAGAGATAGCAGTGTTAATAACACTTGAACATCAAAAACAAACACTAAATATTCCAGTTTAGGAAACCTTAACGCACAAAATTTATGCTGAATTTCTATAGTTCATCTTCACCCCAGAAGGCACAACAAAAGTCGATAGTAGTGACATATGTCGAGAAACGTTCACACTATTTCCAAACTGGGTTTCTGATTTCATGATCTTCATGGACTTCTACAAGTCGCTACTTTCAAATGCACGGGTCGGGTATACCTCTGGTACAGTAACCATGGCATGGGTCTGTTACGTTGTTGCGACTTTCGTCGCACATGTGTATTTGACTTTTTTTTGCGATCTGATGCTTTTCCCGGCGCAAAACCTAGGTGATGGGATGTAATCCCTATTGCATATTGGTAGTATTGCGTAAATGTCTGTCTGTTAGTTCATCAGCCCAGAGACTGGTTGGATCCTCCAATTGCACCACCAAAGGTTATGCGGTTATACGGAAACCACAAAAACCAATGGCAGCACCAAAATGAGGCGTACTAGGCAAGGTAAGGAATGAGGTAGTTTGCCATTGCTTTCCTCACTGGGTCAGGAAATACTATTGCAGCACGACTGACCCTATAAGCAGCACCTTTCATAACACTCAGATGCACTAGTCATGCTCTGAATGTCATTACTCAGCACTACCCATACCCCAGCAACTTCCATATTGTCACAGCCATGGATGTTGACTGGGACTTCGGTGGAAGCTATACTTTACTCTGGCCTGCGCCAAGAGATGGTTGCAAAAGTACTGTATCCATCAAGAAATGACAGCAGGCAGAATTGCGTAAACATGAAGGAGAGAATTCCGGGACAAACACAAACACCCAGTCCCCGAGCGTGAACCAAGACCAATTACAATATTATCAGACCTGAATGCATACAGTGGCGGCTCGTGATCAATTCCGCCAGTGCGGCCCGATATAGAGTTTCTGGCCATGGAAATGGGATTGAGGCAGGTATTTTTGAAACATGGTATCTATACTCTACCACATAGACTCCAAAGACACATTACTTATACAGCGGTTGAGCACGCCTGTTCTTCTGACTGCCAAACATGTCAATGACTCTGTTGAAGTTGGGCATTTCACCAGTTTCCTCCTTATGAATTGAAGAAACAGTGAGTGAATTCAGTCTGTTTTGACCCATATTATTCGAAGATAATTATTGACTAATTTTAATGTGCTGTAACTTCGCTCTGCTTTCGCTGTTGAAACTGGCATAGTTAGTGCAATTGTAGAATTTTGTGTTCCTCAGAGAACGATTCTTCCGATCAATGCTTCATGAAGAATGTGAACAAATCACAGGCAGAAGGAAATATCCTTAGAGTATCATTGCGATAAATCACTGAAAGTTCATTTCTCAATTTATCTTGGTAGATAAATGGACTGAAACTTCATGAAAAAGTATTCATGAAATTCGTTGGTAAAATTTATCTAACCGTAACAAACTTTTCGGAACAAACTTTCGAAACTACTTAATATATGAGACTCTTGGAATTCTTCTTTCATTTGGTTGATCACTATATCCCACACTTCTTTGGCATCTACAATGAGATTTAAACTAGAACTCTATTTAGAGCTTTTTCTGGAGTAGAACATTTATCCTCTCCTACCTGATACCTTTCATTATTCTCTCTTATTTCAGAAACAGCTCATTCAAAACGGTGTAATGCATTGGATATGGCAACTGCATTGGAATTGTGTTATACAAATTATCAATATGATTCATCGTCTCATAGAAGAATTCCAGAAGAAAACAAAAATTCTGAATTGTTAAGTAATTTTTAAAACCAAAATACTCCTTTATTGTTACATCATCCTAACCATCTTCGATCTCAGTCTTCTCAAAACATTCCAATAAATGTGATTTCTTTTAAGCCCATACTGCATGTAGTTGAGCTGAAATAGTCCAAAAGGGGTGAGTAGGGCTGAGTTTTTTTTATCTTCATCTGCTAAGCATATCTGGGAGAAGGCTTGTCACGTGTCTAATTCAAGAAACACTGGTTTACCTTGAAGAAAGTAACTGAAGTCATCAGTGTGAAGTATAGTACACTCGTTGAGTCTGCGATAGTTACCACACACACACACACACACACACCATGTTAACCCGTCAAAGCCCAAATACAATGTACGAAATAGATCTATGTATTTCATTTTAGATTATGTTAGCTACATTACGAAAAACAAAGCAAAACTAAAAAACTAGAGGGAAAGTGTTCCACAAAAAAAAATACAGGGGTGCCACCTGTAGGTTACATTGGTCAGTATAGTTACAGTTTGCAGCCTGCTGGTAGCCTACTTTCAATTCCGAAGACAACTATTGCTCCTAACGCATATTGGACTGTCGCGGATGCTGGGCTGGTTTAGATCCTTGTTAAGGCTCAAAGGCTACGAGGTAAGCAAATCGCGTAGGAATTGATCACTGTTTAAGGCCGAACCTTAGAGGTTTCCCCTTGCTTGGCGCTGTGACGGCTGTAATAGGAAACCATTGCTTCATCCACTACAAGGTCACGTGAACCGATTCCCTCAAATTACTGCCCAAAGTTTTGATTAAGAAATTTGAAGTATTTTTGTACCTTGTTAAGTTCGTTATTGAGGGGAAGATTCATATTTTCTGAAGGCTACAAATACTGATTAATTTCTGGAAGTGTATTTCTTCTCATGCTTTGGAAAGTAAGTTATTGTAAACATCTGATTTTATTTCCAAAAAAATTCTTATGTTTTCCAGATGCGTTTTGCCAGTCAAAAATAGTACAGTGATATAAACCCTTATGTCATCTGAATTTATGTCTGACATATGGTTCCTGTGCACAACGTATAATTTTGACATTTTCACAATGATATTCTTCTGCAATGAACAGTAACTCAAAACACTGAACTGGAGACAGTTGCGGTCCGTCGGATTCTGAAGGTTCCTCATGCCCGTCCCTCACAGAAGCGGAAAATAAAATTCTCCTCCGTAGCTGCCCACAACTTGTATTTTCCCTTAGAAGATGCTCGTTTATTTGCCCCAGAAAAACCAGGCGCCTGCTTCATTTCATTAGAAGGTACCGGCGTACCATCATCTGCTGATATCATATTTATTTCCACTGTCAATCTCAACATTCTACCGGGAAGGGGATTGAGATCGACAGAATTAGTTGCCCCATCGCCACTTCTGTCATCTGTAAAATACCTGTAATTTTGTAGAAACATAGTAATGTCATCTATAGGTATATAGATCTTCCAACATTTCTAGTACCTCATTCAATGTTAGACTGAAAAGGGAGAGAAAACATGAAATGAATATCAGATACTCTCCATAACTGAAACTGGACAAAAAGCCTACTTTATGTGACCAATGACACATACAGGTAACATCATGCTCTTCATGTCAATAACACATGTTTAAATTGTAATATTATGCTTAAGAATGTATCACTTTCATTTCTGACCCTTTAAGCAATATACAAGCATAAACTGCAAAATATAATTACATTTTATCACACGCTTTCCGTGACATAATAACGCGCAGTTGCTTCTCCTCTTCAATCCAGTCTGTTACCTCTTGTACTTGAGCGTGAGCTGACTGACCAGTGCAGGTTGCGAATTTAAAATGTTCCATTTCAAATCCCAAGACCTTTCTTTGAGTACTTCCAACAGGCAGAGAAGTTCAAACAGGAAATTTTATTAATATTAGGTCTCACCTGTAGGTGACATTGGGCTTTGACAGATTAAGAAAGGATTTCAGCTTCGTCATTCCACAAAGAGAAATGCATTTTCCTGAATGATTCCTTTTTGATAACTCGTTGAGAACCTGCTTCACAATTTGTTACTCCAAATGTAATGTAGACTAATACACCGCCTCAATCTTGATTCGCAGTGTAGCTTTTTCCTTCACTTTTGAAGGGAATTCGACGATGCACACTTTCTAGGTCAGCTTGATGGGTTTTAAAGGTTGATACAGTCACTGGGTTCTTAACCAAAATTTCCGAGCTATGAATCTCTGTGGAGCATGGTAAGAATTATGAAATGAAAAATCGTGTACCTGTTGTTTGAAACCGACATAAATCTGTAGCTCTTAAGGTTATCACTCCCTTCACCAAAAGCAATAAGATACGTAAGAGACTAACATCATCACCCTAAATCGAATTGGTGAGGGGAGATCGATTTGGCTAAATTTGATGAGAGGGAGAGATAAAATGATAGACACCCAGCACTTGTTCAGCATGTGTAGCCAGTAAGAACGGTAGGGGTAGGCCAAGGTGTGAATATGAGAGGCAGGTTAGAGCAGAAGTAGGGTGAAGCAGGTATGTACAATTAAAAGTTTGGTACAGAATAGGATGGCATGGAGTTCTGCATCAAACCAGTGTATGGGCTGATGACTCAAACAAAAACAACAACAAATGTAGAACGACATAGCAGGCTTGTCGGCAAATGTGTTGAAAAGTGGAGGTGACAATTTTCAGAAATTATGGAGGATAAGGTAAGTCTGTAAGGCTTCGTGACCTCATTAAATTTCATACCTTTAATGTTTACCTCCTTAGAAACTGAGTCTAACCATCGTCGTCTTAGTCTGCTACTTCACTTACCCTCTATGGCTGAGCCCATTATTCCCCTCGATAACACATCATCCTCCATTCGCCTTACATGATCCCAAAAATAGTCAGGTTTACACATTTATCGAATGAGTTCATTCATAACTTGGCCTTTATCTCCCTTCATTCTGAATAATCTCCTGCCATTGTCTCCACCTGTTTGAACCAGCAATCATTCTCACTCATTTCATGTCTGTTACTTAAAACTCGTGAATAAGATACCCCACTTCCACCAACTTTACTCCCTTGCAGCAAAGTTCCTCTAGAAACAGACCGATGTAGAGATACTGTCTCACAACTGCGAGCTACTTGCAGTAACTTTTCACAAGCAGGGCCGTGACTCACAGTTTTCTCGAGATGTTCACTCCTATTCTGTAGCAACTGGTATCCAGAGTCTCAGTTCCATTTACCAGGTCATTCAGCTGTTGTTCCTGATTCACAAACTGACTACAGTAACCTACACCACGAACTGTTAATATAAATATAAATTTTATACCATGATAACAGGTTTAAGAATTAGTAGGATAACTGCAAGGACTCTGTAGAAAGTAGGCCTAATTTTCACAAGCTCACAATTCAGTAAAAGTGGTTGTTAACATACTGAGTATCCGTTCACATTAAAAATATTAAAATCGTATGATCATCATGCCAATATTTATATTAAATTTTTGTGTATTCTCAGTGTAAATTCAGTTTGTTAAAAGGGTTGTTTGAGGAGAAATATTCTCTTCTCTTGCGTGTATACTTGATTTTATTGATAAACAAATTTTTGAGTGTCTGTAGATAACTCTCGGTGCTCGTTCTGAAGGTTTATTTATTTATTTATTTAATCGTATGGTGATTATAACTACAAATTTATAAGTCGAGGTCCAAGTATTTCAGCCACTCTGCAGCACTTTCTGAAAGATGAAACAGGTCGATGGGGCTTCCGGAGTAGGCATGAAGAGGGCAGCGCAGGATCACATGGCCCATGGTCTGCTCCTCTTCATTGCATTCACTAATTGGAGAAACCATCCAACCCCACTTATGGCGTAAGAAATTGCAGCGTCCATGCCCAGTCCTCAGTTTGTTGAGGCGACACCATAATTTTCTTGGGGTGTCGAATCCCTTCATTTTCAGGGTTGGATTTAGGTCATGAGCATTTGTTCCAGATGTTGAAATTGAACACTCATCCCGCCAGATCTTGTTTAGATTAAAATTATCCCTCAAGAGTCGGACAGCGAGTATACTTGCTGGTCTCCTAGATCGAAGTCGTCGTGGCGATGGGTAACAACATTTCTGGTGAACTGGTAATGAGGTAGATGACCAGATCTTCTTTGCTTCTCTCAGCAGAGCTTCCTTTCTCCTCAGGTGGGGTGGTGGGGTATGACTATGTACGGGTAACCAGTGGCGAGGTGTTGACTTTACACTACCAGTTATGCAGCGCTTGGTATCATTCAGCTTAGTATCCACTTTATGCAGATGTGCACTTTCCAGCCTTACTGGGGCACAGTATTCCGCTGCAGAGTAGACAAGACTGATACCCGTTAATCGTAAGCAGTCAGCCGAGGCACAAAGCTTGTGTAGGATGTTATTCCTTGTAGCGAATTTGTGAGAGAGCTTGTGAGATGTTCTTTGTAGCTCAGAGTTCTGTGCAGTGTGACTCCTAGATATTTCGGGAACGGGTTGTACTTTAGGTTTTCACCAAGGAATAAGACAGATGGCTCATAGTTTGCGAGTTGGTTGCTGAGATGAAAACATGAAACCTCGGTCTTAGAGGTACTTGGGATCAAACGCCAAGACTTGAACAAAGTTGTCATTTTGACCAAGTCTGCTGAAAGAATGCCTTCTCCATCCTCGAAATTTCTACTTTGAGCTACCAATGCAATATCGTCTGCATAGATGAACTTAGTAGCTGTGGTTGGTGGTAAGTCATGGATGTATAGGTAGAAGAGAACTGGGGCCAATACTGATCCCTGTGGCAGACCGTTATTTAATTTTCTTTTGCGACTTTTAGAATCACATAGGAATACTACAAACTCTCTCTCACAGAGCATGTTGGAAATTAGGTTTGCAATTTCCAAGCAGGGAATTACTCCCAGCACTTTAAGAATTAGTCCTTGTCGCCTGACATCATCATATGCACCTGTCAGATCAATAAAGACAGCTGTTGATTTTAACTTCTTTTGGAAGCCTGCCTCGATGTGAGTGGTAAGAGACCAAACTAGATCAATGCAGCTACGATTTCCTCTGAAACCAGCTTGCTCTGGGGGAATTACAGCATCAATGAGTGGTGCTATCCTAGTGAGGAGGACTCGCTCCAAGCGTTTATAAGTGCAACTGAGAAGTGCTATTAGGCGGTAGTCTTCAGGTCTCAGCTCCGACTTTCCAGGTTTAAGAAGGGCGATCACCTTTGACCGTTTGAACTGTTTCGGCAGATTATTAGTCTGAAGGATGTAAGTAAAAAGAGAAAGGATCCATTTTATGCTATGTGGACTCATATTTCGAAGGAATTCGTTGAAGATATTATCAGGGCCAACAGCCTTACCGGTTTTGAGCATTTTTATAGCAGCTTCAACTTACTGAATAGAGGATGGTCTAGACAGTTCCTCATTCTATTTTGTTCCATGTTTGAGCTCGGTGAGCTTACGTTTCACAGTTCTCGTATGGCATTTATCTCTCTTGGCTCGGGTAACTTCAACCATTCTATTTGCAATGGCATCTGGGCTCAAGTTAGTGCACTGCTTTTTAGAATAATGTTTTCCAGTAAGTCGATTTGAGACTCTCCAAGATTTTCTGCTGTATCTTGCAAAGTCCATGTCTTTCACTGTTGCTTCCCACTTTTCTCTCCTGTCCTTGTCTAATGACCGTAGAAGCTGTGAACCTATTTCATGGCTGCCTGTTGTTAAAAGCGTCAGAATAATGAAGAAGGTTTCATCAAAGTTAATAGAGCACTGTCAATGATAATGACTCCGCCTGTAAGCAAACTATTAATGTATGGCTAAGTTTGTGTGTAATCTGTTCATGGGTATCAGACTTAATTTAGAATTAGTTTAGCAACATCAGGCGATTGTTATCCAAACGCAATTTTTGTTTTATCGAAAAAATTTAGGTCCACAATTTGTGAATGTTTATGTGTGGTGTACCATAATTGTGAATTTTTATACTGCCGTACCGTATATCTAGATTATTTCAAACTTAGAACAATACAATCTGTACCTCAAATGTCCATAAAGAATGACCGAAACATGCTTGTTCTTTTAAGTAACCTTGACATGAATTTGTAACCCCCTCCGGAGGTTGAATAAAGTTTTGAATAGGAGGGAAAAAAAGAGACTTATACTTTGCACAGTTCAGCCCTGACATTAGAGATCATGAAGTTTATACAGTTTAGTCCAGATTATTTTCAGACTTTTACAGAAGGGACTGAAAATAATGTAGTTCACATTAACTTTGTATTTACCTTGATAGTTTAGTAATAGAAAAGGGACCTTCCGCATTTGTACAGAATGAAAGTGACGTTCTTGTATTTGCCTGGGATGTTTCTCAATGCAGTGAAACTACGGTAATCGTTGTCTCAGTAACTGAGTGGAAGATCTGAGAACAATAGTTCGAAGATTTATTTGGCACCAATCCCAGGTTAATGGGTCGAATAGTTCATGAGAAAGAGGGCGTATACTTTGGCGTGTTTCGTCGTCCGTTACTTTGCTGCGCGCAGTATGCACTCCCATTTCTTTTGTTAATACGCCCATTCTCTCTTCGCTCGGTTTAGTCTGGTGTAGTGCTGATATCGTCTGATTTATTAAACCTCTGTAACTTCCCTTTCATTCAAACTGCTCCGCGCTATCCTTCTGCTCCACGAAATGTCATTTCAAATTGAAAGCGGGTCAATTAATTATGATAATCCATATTGGCCGTATTGACTTTGTAATTGATTGGGTGGTTTATCTCTATATCCTTTCCCCCAACGAATAAGGAGTCATAGCAGATTTCAAGGCACTGAAGGAATTACGGTATATGAATTCACCAAATGATGTCAACACTCATATCAGTGAAGAGATTGCGATTTCTACTATCAATCTACATGAGGAAACATCCCGTAATGAAACGTACATCTGCTAGTTTCGACTTCGTGCTCTCAAGCGGATAGCGATCAGACTATTTCAAACACTTCAGAGAGAAAGACAGAAACACTGATTTGGGATGATTCATACATACAAGGAAGGTAGAGATCTTTACCGTCAAAGGTATACCACTTCCATCTCTACAACATTTATTACTTAAAGAGCAACAACAAAATGATGTTGGGCCTGCAGGTATCAATACCTCGTATGGAGGTCGGCAGCGTGTGTAGAAAAGGAGTCGTATATGATATATGGATGTCGGCGTCAAAGGGTTAATGTGGGGCTGTTGTCAGTTGCCTCAGTGAAGGAGATTAAGATACAGTAATTAAGGTACAAGACTGCAGGAAGTATGACTTACCTTTTGTTCTAATTCATGTAATGAATTGATTACAGTTTTCACTTAATTTACTGTAACTGTTAAATATCACCTTTCTTGAAGTATCACAAATGTAATAAAAACAAGGAAATAGGAATAAATAAATTTACAGTAAATTTTTGTGGCGTACATGGTCAGTTTTTAGAACTCAACTCAATAAACTCGTATAAAATATAAAATAATTCATTATGTTTATTAACTTACTCTTGTCACCTCCTCGTCTGTAAACTCACTGCCACAACCAAGACAAATCACGAAAGTATGTAATGTTTATGTTACATATATCACTCAAATATTCTCCTTGTCTATATCGTACTATTGTTATGTATTATTTACTTGTAATCATAGTTAGTATTTTCAGGGAACATTTACGCGAATTTTTTAAAGAAATCAAAATAAATTTTGCTCTTATAGTATCCCCCAGTCTTTCATGAATCCAACCATATAAAATAAGTACATATTATTAATGTTTTACGACCTTTTACAGCCCTAATCTTAAATATATGCAGAACTCTGCCACGCCCCTTTACAGGTCAAATGTATTTAAACTTTATAATATTTCCTGAACAAGTCACTTTGGGCCATTAAAGGTAATATCTATGCAAAAATAGTAAATTTAACTTTGAAATGTTGGCTAACCTGCACGATGTTCATCTTTCTCCACATCAGTAATAACTAAACTATAGTGTTGGTCACAACAGTTTTTCTTAAAATATAAGTAGCAGATATTTCCATAGATATGCCGAGGACAAGGACATTTGGTGCTGGCAGGCGCAAGTTCTATGGAAATAGATTTACATCTAAGGAGCAAGAAACACAAATCAATACCAGTAATGGTTCTGGTGAGAGTGAGGTTTAAGGTGCAATCAAGTGCTTCAAAAAATAAACTGAAATATTTGGACGATTCAAAGAGCAGTAACTTTAGTGAAGAAAAGATTCCAAACATAAATCCTGGGTCTGTGATAATTGAACTGAGTGTTGTGTGCAGTTTACTGAACAAATGTTAGAGTGTAAATATTGTGAAAGTGAAAGTAGTATTGAACTGCTTGAAGATGTAGATATTAGTAAAGAGTTTAGTCTCAAAACTTATCATTATGTGCATTGTCTGTGGTCATGGTCTCAGGGGTAAATAATAAGAGGCTTTATAATATGAACACAAGACTAGCCTGTAGTATGCGGTGTATAGGCAAAGGGTATAAAGGAACCCAAACTTTCCGTGCAATTATGGATCTTCCTCTACCTCCTCACTGTTATTGAGAGAATAGTTGCCGAGGCAAAGAGAATGTTCAAGGGGACTTCCAAGGAGGCAAGAACCAGAAAAATAAATATAAGGAGGAAGAAAGAGGATGAAAAACTTCTGAAACAAGATGAGTATGGGGCTGTAATGCATTAAACACATCAGGTTACGCCACAACTTTCATTAAAAGCAAAGTTCAAAGTTAAACTTTAAGTCCAATTTCCTGAAAGTTTAGTTTTCTGACATATTTAGTTTAATAGACCAAAAACTACTCAAGCTAGAAGGCTGAAACTTCGTGCATAGAATCAGTACGATAATTAAAGAAAAGTAGACTACAATCATGGACCTATCTTAAAATGTTAGGACTTGACTTCAGCTACAACCAACAAAAAATTGCTGTACTTTTATGTACCAAGTTTTAATTAATGCTGCTAATTCAACTCTTTCTGTATGTTCTCCGTAGTAGTCTACTTTATGCACACACACATTCTCTGTATACAGTTAAAAATGAAAAGGGTGGATTTTATTGATAAGTTTCAGAGATAAAAGTACCTAAAAACTGTATACACTCCCAAAAAGTGAATTACATACAAAGGATAAAGTAGGCTAATTATTAAAATACTTGACTAACTAATTTTTCTTTGTTGTTTTATGGTTCCAAAAGGTTAATTCCACTTGTACAGTGAATTTCGGGTGTATATGAAGCAAACTACTGGTGATATCTTGTGTGTGATTTGTAGTTAAAATTATGGTCCTTCACAGACATGTACCCTTAAGTTCAGGTTTATGTGCAAACATGACTGGTACCAGTGTGCATCCTTCATAATGATAATTGTAGAGATTTTAATAAGAAATTAGGCTTGTTGTGAAGTGAAGTGAGTCTCCCCAATACCTGGAAATAGTTGCCATATACAAGACAGCTTAATGGGAAAACAGAGGGAGCACTTTGGATCACAGATATCCATGAGCACTTGTCTCTACATGCCTCAAATTCTCCCGTAGGAATCACATGATTTCATTGGTACAAATTGAAGCTTACAATGCTCAGCCTTTCCCTGGCATGAAGTAGCCGGTCTGAGTGCAATCGCTGTTGCTCTATGAAGATTAACAGCAACACTGAGAAGCATAATAATTAACAAAATGGAGTTGAGATCCTGGCTAAGGGAGCTTCCCCCTAAAGACATGTAGAGAATTGTAAAAACGCCCGTAATTGTTCGTTGGATAAATGGCCGATGTCTCCTTCGCTTATTCCGTTTCCTCATATGTTTGCGTGGGCAGTGTGTAATGTGTTCTTTTTGACGCACTGGCACGAACTGGTATGCACTTTGCTGTGCAACTCTGTGAAAAGTGTGGCCTAATGCGTCATGCATAGATCATAAGATTCCTGTAGATCGTCGAACATATTTGTGAATACTGGTTGCAACAGACAGTTTTCTCTTGTAATTCATGTACATTTATAGATAGAGTCGTCTTTACTGGAAAACAAATTCTTTCAGTATGCCCCATATGTAGCCATCTACGGGTGTGACGTCCGGGGAACTGAACAATCTCCAAAGGACCAAGGTGCATAGATATGTGACTCCGTGGTCACCTTTCAGTTTATAATGGCGAATCCTGATGTTCATAGCGTGTCTGTAATTTCAGTATTGTTTATTTTACCCCAGACTTTATTTGATATTTCTTTCCCGAACGGTGCAGGCCTTCGTTTCTGGGTAGATGGTGGCTATACGGTAAGGCGTATTAAAAACAGATAGCACAATCGCCGTTCAATTTGGAGAGATCTAGAACTTTGGTCCTGTGGTTTATTTTCGTGTCCCAATTGATACGTTAGCGCTGCATTTCTCGATTATTATGAAATCCCTCCAACTCGATTGTGACTGGCATGAGGAGAAGGGGCCTGCCTTTATAATGAAAACTCTCCATCTCTACTGTGAATGGTAGTTGCCAAATGAGCCTGTCATTATAGTAGAAATTACCGAACTCGATTGTGATTGGTGGTAGGAAATGTGGCCTGCCATTAGCAAGGAAATTTCCCCAATGCCTACCTCACATCGGAAACAACGTATGGTGTCCTCCCTGTTTTCTTTCTCGGACTCGCTAAGAGACATGCAATTTAATATAATCTTACTAACTGCCTTTAGAGTAATTTACGGAGAAATCCGTATACAATGTTGAATATCATAGCGAAGCACGGGTACATTTGTTTGTCATTATGTAAACTTCGTATTTGATGTACTTCCCTGACTTCATCTACGTCATCGCGTCTAGGATACCTCCGCATGCATAACCTTATTACCAGCTGCATGTGTCTTCTCTGTTTTAACCTTCTTTTAATTTATTTTCCCATATTCTTATCATAATAGTACAAGTTTTGCTGGTGTATGCATCCTTTGTTTAATACCGTAACGAGAGCGTCAAATTCAGCTTCCGTTTCAATTTACCTATCTTCTTCTCATCCATGTTTCACTCTGATCTTTCTTTTTCTCCTTACAGTCTTCTAGTAGATGAGCCACTTCCATATCTTTATAGCATTTAATGCATCAAATTTCCGGATGTTCTCGTCTTACAGCTTTATCCCTCTCTTCTCCCTTTTCGTTAACATTTCAATCCTTACTGCCATATTTTTACTAATTATCTTGAGATTATTCAGTACATTTTGTCCTTTCGTTTGTCCTTCAGAGTCCTGGATTATGTCACCCAGTCTTCATATATACTACTAGACAGAGATTTCAGCATGTCCCATATGTAGACATCAACAGGTATGAGATCTGAGGAACTGAACAATCTCCAAAGGACCATTGTGAAGTGAACATGTGCTGTGTTCTGGTTGTTATGAGTTAGTTTAGGTATCAAATGTTTAATAGACTGTGGTAAGTTGACTTTAGCCAGTTGGCTATAATAATGATACTCACGAACATTAATACAAAAACTAATGACCAACCGACCAAGAGCAATGATAATAGGAATTAACTAGGTTCGTGGAAGCATTTAGGCAACCAGAGGCTTTTGTAGGATAGTAGACAAATATTTCAAACAACTCAACGTATAACATGTACTTACGCCAAGAATTAAATGCACAATTCAGAGGACCAAGTTAAGAGAGCAACACGGTGTAACATTAATTAAACGAATCACTGGCCAAGGTGCAGTGTACCAGCCACATATTACTTCAATGGTCGGAAAGATAACAATAGTAAAATGCCCTTTAAAAAATGAATCTTACATCGAATCTCAGATACAAATTCGAATAACAATAACAAGAATTGGCGAGCATTAAAAAGAAAGAACCTGATAATGGGTAAAAAGAAAAGGGGAAATCGGGTTGGTACATAAATCGAAGCAACCGTCCCGCGGAGTTGAAAATGGCATAAGTAAAGGAAAATACGTCACATGGCCACACACAGTTACGTAACCAAAATAATGCAAAAGATCGTTAACCACCTGTAATCACTGTGTTTCCCTGGAAGGTTGATAAATTTCGAGATAGCTTAAAAAACACTCGTAGATGATTCGCTAATGGAGCTGCTGAAATGAATGTAAATGAATTTTGTATTCATCATTTTTTTAAAATTCTTTTTCGTCTCTTATTATTTGCCTGTTGATCCCCACCTGCCTTGAGACATCGCTATTTCATGATACGAATTTGTTTTCTTGCTTGAACCACATCAAATATTTTCTTTCTAAGTCTGTTATTATCCATTCTCTGTACGTGCCCATAGAAAGTTAATCTGCGTTTCCTGTTCATGTCTGTGAGTCTGTCAGTGTAATGGTACAGCTCTTCGGTAGGTCATTTCATCTAATAATATTATTGTTATATTTTCCTCCACAACATGTTTCCATTTCTCTGACAATGGTGGCGTATAATGGACAAATTCCTCCCTAAATATATAAGATAAGGCCAGTATTTAACCACCTGGTAGGAAAATGTTAGGAAGCTTATACTCCTGATGGCAAAGTATCAGTTGATGGGGACCTCTTGTTATGGAAGTGGTGGCCAGGGTAGAAAGTTTACACACCAAGGAAACGATCGTGTTTCGGAATGGAATCATACAAATAATGCGAAGTCGGGATGAACATGATCTGCTTGTGTATCATAATGAACAGCTGTAAAAGACGTAACACTGTGAAGACTGTAAATATTACCTGTAGTGTAATATAGTCCGTGTATGTCACTTATGAATTGTAGGTAGGCCTTTACACACTGTATCCCTCAAAAGCGCTAACCAACATAGAAAATGCCGTGGGTGTTATAATGTATTCGATTTAAGTACATGTAAACGTTGTGAATCTTCTATTTACATATACAGAAAATAAAATTTCCAGGCAGAGATTGTTAGTAAACTGCCTAAAATATTTAGGTATAAGGTACTGAGCTCTGCTATTAGGGAGAAACAAGCTCTGTATCACAGTGTGAAAACTCTTGGAACTTCTTGCGTAAAGGGTTGAAAAATTAAAACAGGATTTTTAAACTATTAAATACACTATATTCAAATAGATATTTATCTTAGGGCCCTTCTATAGTTTGTTTTACTCTAACAAGTGGGCATTCCCTACTCGTCAGCACCGATTTCGCTCAAATTTATAGAACATGCAGGGCTTGGCTAGAAATGAAAGTGCCCAAAGTAGGAACTCCAGATGGTCAAGCGTATAGAAAATAAGAACAATAATGTTGACGCGGCTCTCGCAGCGTATAAGCCACTTACGTTAGTGCGCACGCCGAGCAGTAGTCGGCGTAGCGGTAAGAGCTTGGACTAGTAATTCGCTGGTCGTGGGTTCGACTCCGTTTGTGGAGAATATTTTTTCAATGTTTATATTATTCATTTATTTGAATTTATTTTATTTATTTTTATGCAAAGGCATATAGGACGTCATTTTTTTAATGAGCGCACAATTGTAGAAAATTTGGAGTTGCGAACTTTCCTTACGTGTTCAGACAGAAGTTCTTCTTTTTTCTCCTTTATTGGCTATCTCCCCTCTTTGGGTAATGTGTCATAAACGTGAATAGTCGTTTCGCTGTAAGATTCGTTTTCACCTGACAAGTGAAGGTTGCTCCTGGCGGCTGTACACAAACAATAGATTCTTGCCACAGGTAGAAAAATGTGTGAAAATTAAATCCCAACTTTTTACCTTTTCTATGCCTTTTCCGTGCAAATAAATAAATTATTCACCTCTTTGCTTAATTGGAAAATGAATAATATACAAGTTGATAGAATAAACCTGTCTCCACACGGGGAGTTGAACCCACGACCATCGAATTATCAGTCCGCGCTCTTACCGCTTCGCCAACAACTGCTCGACGTGCGCACTAACTATTTTCTATACGCTTGGCCATCTGGAATTCCTACTTCGGGTACTTTTATTCCTAGCCAAGCCCTGCATGTTCTATAAATTTGAGCGAAATTGGTTGTGACGAGTAGGGAATGCCCCTTGTAAGATTGTTTCTACGCAAGTAATTAAATATTTTATTCAATGAGGGAATCGCTCCCCACCTGGGAGTGAGCCTATTTTAGTCATTCCGTAGGGAGAACCATGTCAAGCATATTTAATTCCTTATCATTTTAAGATTCAATCTTGTGTGCGCTTCAATTTATTCACAAGTTTTGGAAAGCTGTGAAGCAGACTACAATTTCAACTCTTGCCTGCCAGTGAAAGAAGGAGGCCTGCTTTCAGGAGTATGGAGAATGTTGCAGTCAAGCTGCACTGTTGAGGACTTCTTTTTTGGGGAGGATTCTGTGATAACTGGAGAGGAAAGGAGTGTGGAGGAGTTGGTAGCATAACAACAAGAAGAAGAGCACATTGAATTGATGCTTACCAGTACTGAGGCAAATCGTAGATATCAACCATCTGTAGAAGGGCCTGAAAATGATTTTCATAACCTTCATGATGTTGAAAAACAAACAGAGGATGTTAGAGATAAGCAGGATAAACATAAATCTATTCTGGTCTCTTTCGGTAGGAAGCAGTGTTTGTGTAGTTTTCTGTCAGGAATATGTATGTGTTAATGTTATAATTAGTAATTTTCAGGATCACAAATTTTACCCTGTATCGGTACATTATCTCCTCGACTTTATATTATGAAGAAGTCTGCGAATTTCTTGTGAACACTCCCAGACACAAACGAATATTCAAGGCAGTCAGCAACCACTGCACGTGAATTTAACAGAGATTCTTGCACATCACTTCATGCCAGAAAAAAATCCGGAAGACTACGTGCCATGTTTGCTGCCTGCACAAGAGGCAAACTCTGTTGAACACTTTGAGGCACATCTTCCTCTTCCAACTCATCATCACACGGATTCCCATCACTTATAATATATATTGCTTTAGAAATTGATAAGTTGGAATGTATGTCTTTTATGTTACTTGTATGCTACTTTGTGTTACCTTCCTCTAAATCAGAATCCTCGATTCTGTTGAAAAATTCAATTTTGTTGTTCAGTACAGCTGTCAAAGTGAACTTAAAATATATCTAAAAAAAACTGGATAAAATTTGCCATCATGTAGGTTGGACTATTTCTAAAATTTACTATTTAACTTTCGGGTGTGTTCATTTTATGAACTATGAATAGGGTAGTTTAAATATTCTTTTATGACATTTTTGACAGCAAAGCCTCGTTAAGACGTTTCTACTGGGGATAACAAAAAAGAACGTGCTAAGCAAGGAAACCTACTTCTCTATATACGAATAAAAACTATCCAACAAGGATACAGAAACAATAAATACGACTTTTCCCGACATGAGGGCACTTTACGTTGTGTAGCCGCGGGTACAGTGTAAACTATATCTACCATATCTAAAGATGAGAGGAAAGTATTATTAAAAGGTGTGAAAAACGCGAGAAAACAAATATGAAAACCTTTTCTGCTGGGGCTCATAAAATACCAAATGCCCTGAGTAGGGAAAATAGGCGGAGCTGGCACAGGGGCTAATGTGCAAGCTGGCGGATATACATGGGCTCGTATGGGACTAACTTCTGGGAGCTGGCCCAGGGGCTACTGCGCAAGATGGCCGCGACGCGCAATCCACCTCTAGCCAAGCGTTACGTCCTCTGAAACCTCCAGACGATAGGATGCCGTTATCTTAAGGAATACTGTCGAAAGAGGCTACTGAAAAGGGCTCCTGACTTGAGAGAGCATGTGTTAGCGAACTCTGGGTCTTTAGCTGAGTCTAGACATGATGTATTCTAAGTTGTTGTCTATCTAACCTCCATTGGCCAACTCTTGTAGGAAGCTTTATTCTGGTGTGTTGGGGATCGAGCAGAGTAAAGCTCCTCCAGGGGCACCCTTGTCTTAGGTAGGAGTCGAGCAACATGTGCTGTTGTTGTGTCTGCATTGGTGGACTAGGTGTCTTTAGCTGAGTCTAGACACGTTGTGTGCTAAGCTAATGTTTATCCAAGCTCCTGGGCCAACTCTTGTGGGACACTTCATTCCGATGTGATGGAGTTCTAGAATAGTAAAGCTCCTCCAGGGGCACCCTTGCCTTAGGTAGGAGTCGAACAACCTGTGCTGTTGTTTTGTCTGCATTGGCGGAATCGCGGGGGTCTCTAGCTGAGTCTAGGCACGTTGTGTGCTAAGCTGTCGTCTATCTAATCTCCTTGGCTAACTCTTGTAGGGGGCACTTAAGCCCTAGGTGAGCAGAGTAAATGCCACTCCCAAGGATTCGAACGTGGAGTTGACATAAACTCAAAAACTAAAGAGCTTAATTGCATTCCAAATATCCTCACCCTTATTGAAATATGTTTACGATGGAGGTATACTGACTACAGTAAATGACTACAGTGTACATGTCAGCGGAAAAAAATGACTTTGCGAGCTAAACTGTATTTTTCCAATCTGGTGTTGTAAAGGAATGCGACAACGTGTTATGACGCAAGACATCTGACTTGAGAGAACCCGGAGTCTTCAGCTAGAGGTCAAAGCTTGTTCGGTTACGTCTCAAAACTCACGAGTCTCAGAACTCACGGGCTATAATTAGTAACAAATAGTATCAAAACTGACGACTACAAACTGGTAGCTAAAGTAAACATTCTAATGAGCCTCAAAATTCACGAATCCTGACAGCAGGTGCTTGCGATGACTGCACGAGGGATGAGGTGCGCGGTGACTCACGCTTCCCTTCAACCCATGTTTTCCCATCGACTTAGGGCAGTCATCCTGGTAGCAGATTGCCTATCAGTTGTTTATCTAGTCTTTTCTTAAATAATTTAAGAGCCCCTGGGGGCCCTTTTTAGTCGCTTCTTACGATAGGCAGGGGATACTGTGAATGTTATTCTGTCACCCCAACCCAGGCGGAAAAATAATGGTTAGTGAATGAAAGAGACAGAGGTGTATTAATATCATTATTTTAAAAATATTTTGCTGTTGTCTTAAAGTTAATATAATACATTTCTTACCTTTCACATAAATTTATAATACTGGCATGTGGCCTCCGGGGAGGTCTGGTGCAGGTCTTTGGAGTTTACCTGCACGTCTGTGAGGATGAAGTCCTACCCAAGATGAAGTCTAATGCTGAAGACGGCACGAACACCAGTCCCCGAGCCATAGGAATTAACTAATGAAAGTTAAAATCTCCCACCCGACCGGAAACCGAACTCGGGACCCCTGGACGACATAAAATTAAAGTAGGTATATTTCCCACTGTTAGTTAAAAGAAACTGTCAGTTGTTAGTACTGGGGCTTAGCTCCATAATGCGCCAGAAGGCGGCATTTATTTGAATAAGGAGTTTTTTGATATATTAGATGTCAAGCCAGTCGATTCACTCATTTAGTTTCAACATTTGGAGATTCATTTGGAAAAAGGCGTATTTCTAATTTTCGTAAGCGTTCATCTATTTGCTTACTTCAATCGGTTATCTACCAGGTACATTTAAACCGGAAAAAAATATCCTTGTCGCATCCCATTATTCCGCGCGATATAAATGAATGATATTTGAAACTCATTCGATTATTTTATTTGATTATTTATTCGATTATTTAAATAATCGGATGGAAGTTATTTGATTATTAAAAGTATTCGATTAACCCATCACTAATAGGGTGGACATTTAACCATTCAAAGAAGGACTGGCCTTGCTCGTGAGTTTTGAGACTGGCGCAGGCAGAGAAACTTGTTCTTACTAATCCTCTTCCAGGAATTCGTGAGTTTTGAGACTGGCCCAGGTAGAGAAACTTGTTCTTATTAATCCTCTTCCTGGAATTCGTGAGTTTTGAGACTCGTGAGTTTTGAAACTCGTGAGTTTTGAGACGACACGGCTTGTTCGTGGTGTCGTTACTACAACTCTTGCTACTATGATGACGTCACTCCACCCAGATCCTCATTTTTTATGAGGTGGAGGGGTAGAATTGCGTCAATGGTATACTGCCAGTCGTAAGGGTGACTAAAAGGGAGGGCTAACTCTGGCGAGAGCTGTGCTAGGACACAGTGGTAAATAGCCATAGACAGAGCCTTATAGATGCATTCCCTAATTTCTTCTTTATCTGTTTACGCTCCAGGGTCGGTTTTTCCATCGGACTTAGCGAGGGATCCTACCTCTACCGCCTCAAGGGCAGTGTCCTGGAACTACAGACTGGGGGTCGGAGGATACAACTGAGGAGGATGGCCAGTACCTCACCCCGCCTCGCCCGCGCGTTAACCTCTCAAAACCTAACTGCTGACGTGATTATGGTCAAAAGTGTTAGGTTAACCGATGCATTTGACACCAGGCTTAATTTTACAAGGGCGTTACAGTCTCACGTTTGAGATTCGATCCTACGCTCAACCTAAATAGACGAGATGGGACATGATCCAGGGATTTTGATGCTGAGATTGATGGAAGCTGATGGCTAGACATAGGACTAGGAATATGATGTAAGATGTAATACAAATGCTTTATTCATAGGGGGCGTATATTGGGAAGCATCTTCGAAGTTCTAGATACGGAAAGCCTAGCATGTACATATCAGCAAGAAATAACTGCATGTGCAAGTTGACTAGCTTTGGATGTATTTGCTGACACATAGAGTACAAAGTTCATTTTTTCTAGAAGTACGCAACTTAGGTACAGTACAATCACACAGGAAGACCTAACCTATCTTCAGACTAAATACCCAATATAATACGTAAAAAATAATGTGCTGCTGGAATTTAGCCCTGCAGGTGTTCGCGTATTATCAGAATTCCCGAATACAGAATAAGATCCCTACCTACACTTCACGTTCGATGCCCCTGCAGGCCTAACGTTGCGTTGACCACGCGATAACCTCGCGGGACTTGACATGGTACCAGGGAGATGGTGTAAGACTTAATACATATTCTTTATTCATTGAGGCGTAACGCTGAAAAGCGACCTTAGGTCTTGGAGAGTTGAACGACCACGCAAGGTATAAGCCAAAGAAAGACAAAGGCTACGAAAGGCGTGAAAATTAAACACTCCTTAGACCTCGTAAACATAATAGCGTGGGGGCTCGGAAAAGAACCATAGTTAACCGTAGAAGGTCGGATAGGATAGATAAAAGTGAGTGGCCTAACACAAGTAAGTAGAAGCACGTGTGTACATGGGCTCTTATTGCACTAACCCGGCGGAGGCTGCGCTAGGGCTTTTTTCACGTATTACCCTAATTCGAGGTTCTATCCTACCAACCGGATGCCCTTCCTAACTTGCGACTCTCGGTGGAGTGATGTAACATAGGTAGGAGGGTGATGGGATACTGCTGTAAGAAACGACTAAGAAGGGGTGTTAAGGGTTCTTAGCTTCCGAGCGTGGTATTAGCGGCTAGAGGACCACAAGCTGAGTCTGGAATTAATTGTATTTGTTTAAGTTGCTTTGAATAGGGAATCGAGGGTTGCTATTCATTTGAAAGGATGAACTATTCCCTAGAAAAACTGCTCTACCAAAAAGAACTAGGACGGAATATGATAATTTTTAATTTAAAAATATAATAAGTTTGAAACTAAAATTAAAAAGTGAAGAATATCAATTACTCTCACAGTAAAGAAATCTGCAAAAGTTCACATCATAGATAATTGACAGGTCATGACAATCCTAGAAGTAAACATTCAACCGTCAACGTTGAGAAATACAGGTAGTTTAATACAAAACGTGTGGCAAGTGAGGGCTCTATATAACAAATAAATTCAACGTTTAAAGCATCCTTTTTGCGTGCAACTTATTCTCTCCTTCTTTCTTTCTTTCTTTCTTTCTTTCTTTCTTTCTTTCTTTCTTTCTTTCTTTGTTGGCAACCTGACTACAGTGCCACTCAGCTGTCGAAGTAAGCCTCCAGAACATTATAACAGGGTTGCCATGTCTGCAGCACTTCGTAACTGAATCAATTTCCCTTCAGGTAATTCTTATGGTGGCCTGTTTCACTAAAATTTATCTCTTGTGAACCAGCTCTAAGGAGGACTCTCTGTTAATTTGTGGTGTTATTGTGTGTTCCAGCCTCGGTGCGAACTCTGTGCGGCACTCTTCGGATCACTGGCGTAACATGTGGAGATGAGGGAATTGCAGCTGAAAGAAGATACCAGAGTGGTGGAAGAATTGAGAGAACTAATGAGGAGACAGGGAACAGCCCGAGTTTATGGGAATAAGTGCTGAAATACAGTGAGATGGTGATAGAACTGAGGGAGGAGGCATTTGAGAAGAAAGCAATGGATGTGGAGAAAGCACGTAAGGACAGAGAAGAGGAGGTGGAGAGAGCATTAAAGAAGAGAGGGGAGGAAATGGAAAGAGCTTGTAAGGACGGAGAGAAGTTTGTTGAGAAGAGAGAGCTGGCGTGCGGGATGAGAGAGAAACTTCCTCTCCAGAGAGACAGAGAAAGTGGTGGAACAAAGAGGAAGGTCCACGGTGGCGGGAACTGCTCGTCCAGTACGAACCAGGTCAAGAAATCTTTCAGCAAATTCTACATTGGGCCTCTGATCAGGGATATATCAATTCGGTGAATTTCCTTCTTGCAAGAAATCCCTGTGTGGACTGGATGAGCACCGATTTGAACCATGTTGCAGATAGAGGACAGCTGCATGTTGTGGATGCTCTGGCAGGAAAGGAGAAAATCGAGGTCGAGTGGACTATCTCTCCTTTGGAAGGAGTGACATTGATATGAACATTGGTACCCACAGAGAAGGAGTGCCTGCACTGACCTTGTCAGCCATAGAGGGCCAATTGGAGGTGGTCATGTACCTGGTGGAGGAGGGAGGTATTACTGGAGAGTTGCTGGGTACTACTCTTGTACAAGTTGCTCAGTGGGCTCACCTCGATATAGTGATGAACCTCACCACACTAGACCCCACTAGTCTCAATGCTAAGGCTAATAGTTGCACATCTCTGTCCATTGCCAAACGGAGGGGGGAAGCCACCATGAGGTGGTACGCTTCCTAGAGCAGTGCTCAGTGAGCAAGTAAGTTACTTGGACACACAACAGTAATGTAGTGTATCTCCCTCTATCGACACTATGATCCTTACCTGCGCCGTGGAGGTGAGGAGGAGCCCTTCCTCTTCTCAGGAGGTTCAGTGCTACAACAGTGAGGGATCCTACCGGTAACAAAGAATTCTGTGTTGTGTCGTTGCCTAGAAGCAAATGGTATTCTGTGCTAAGGTTTGTACCAATGCAAATAAATTGTTCCAAGGTAATAAAACTGTTAAATGTGAGTTAGTGTTGGCCCCAGAACCATCTTCCTTGTGATTAAATTAGCAGCTCTCTGCAGACCATATGCCGCTCTCTAATTGGGAGTTGAGTAGAGCAATATACTTGCACAGTATCGTCCAATTAAGTGGTTGAAGCCGCTCTACAGGCTGAAGACAGTGTGGATAGTCAGCACCATAGATCATCCAGGTAAGTGACCTAAAGAAACGTTTCCGTTGAAGACACCGGCAATGAAATATGTTGCATGATCTCAGATAGGTAGGTGTCCTTCAGATGTGGCACAGATGGGAAACTTGAAATATTGTACGTAAATTTCCCATCACACAGGCGACAAGCACTTGAGTCATCTTATAATTTTCATGTTTTCCCTCCTCACCACTACATTTATGCTTTCAGTAGTTCCTGCATTGAGCCCTGCAGAAGTATTTGAATTACCTTTTAAACAAGGGTGAAGGTGAGAGTCGATGCAAGTGGCTGTGTCAGCGGAGAATAAGGCAGACTAATGATTCACTTATCCCAGTGCTTGAAATGCGATTTTACCAGAGTATGAAATGGGGCTTGAAATTAGAAACTACATTCTGAGTTTAATTGTATGGTATTTATCAAAATAATAATTAATGATCTCAATTAACTTATGACGATAAATATATCTTTTGCAGTAAATATTTGGTTTGAAAAGCCGTTGGCTCAGTAAACTCGCGTCCTCTCCCTGAAGTAGTGCAGCTAATTTCAGGTGCACCCCAGTGGAGATGCATGTACCTTTTTAACCACATACCTGGAATCGAACGCTAGCTGAATGTTATGATGCCGTGGTTTCATTGAAATGGCAGAATGGGTTTGAACATAACACAGGTTGAAAGGAGGGAGCTGACGGCTGTCATACTGAGCTATGCACAGGGGGAGAACGGCCAATGACATAAGAGGCCTGTCGCTACAAAGCAACTATTGATCCCATACGGAACTTCAGTAGGTCACTAGTTGCACTATGCGATATTATGCAATTCAATCTAAACATTTAAACTCTTACTTCCAACAAATCATTTACGAATCTCCCCACAAGAAATGTCTCATATGATTCCTTGATGCATTTAGGAATAACCGTGGTATTGGAACAGGAGGGAGCAACCTCCAGTCAGTCGCCACTGATCTGCATTTAGGGCAGTCACCAGGTGGCAGGTTCACTATTAGATGTGGACAGGTCTTACGGTGACAATGAGATGGCGAGGGAAGTTACTCTGGCCTTAGTTTGCCTGGTGGGGAATTTGGTAACCACAGAAATCAATATTCAAGTTTGCTGAGGTGGGGTTTGATCCCATTTCTCCCGACAGTTATGTGGTCACTAGCTCTGTGGAAACATTTTAGTTATGCTGTAACTAAGATGTGACGGGAAAAGTGGGATAAAAGTGATCGGGCTCAATTAGTTACCCGAGCAGAAATTAATTTCTGAATGTAATCAGTAAAGTTACAATCATCGCAGAACGCGAGTCTTCAGAGAATCACTGACTTATTTCCAGTGGGTATGCCAGGGGGAAATGCATTAGTCTGTTTTGTACCTTTTAGTAAAAGGACGTGAAGTGGCTATCATTGCTGCGTCAGACAAAACACACATTCAAAATGATAGCTCCCGAGCGAAAATAGAATGTCTCTTTCGAGTTTTCAGGGTAACTTATTCAAATATGGGAGTGGAAGTGCCTTAACACGTGTTTATTCCGGCTCTATTCTCCACGACGTGGGGGCTGTATTGCCTGCCTGTAGTATGAGGCGACATTAAGAGAGACCAAGGACAGTCAACTTGGGAGTGTCGTTTGGTGACCACGGTTCCGCTAGCTGAGTCTGGTATTAGGCTCCTCCACGGTTTGAGGTGCTCGAGTCGTAGGGAGTCTTCCCTCTATTTTGCCGATACCTTCACTTCTCCTCCAGTTGTACTTCCTGTTAGAACAATAATCACCACCAACGTCTCACGATTACCTAAATATCAACAAGCTGTGAGTAAATGAACGGGTGCTGGGGGCCAAAGTTACCAAGCTCTCGATGCGATGTATATCGTTTACTACAATGTATCGATTACAATTTTATTTGCAGAAGTAAATTACGAGTAAAAGTTACTAAGAAGGTAGTCGTTACATGTAATTCAATTACTTGCCAACTCTATAAGTAAGATATTCGTGCTCATGACACAAGCTCGTATTACTGCGTGTTAACGGTACTGATGTCGGACCAGAGTACAGTTCACTGTATTGTTATATCCTGATTGTTACAGAGCACTTCATAGGCAAGTAATACCTGTTAGCGCTTGTCCCGCAGTGGAGCAGGGTCTGTTGTTTTTTGCAAGCCAATCTTCACTTGGTTTTATAGGAGCATCATTTGAAACAAGATGAACATCCCTCATGTCTTCTTGAAGGCGATCAAGCCAGTGTTTCTAGGACCGACCACGTGACCAGTTTCCAGATGGTGTGATGCGAAGTGCCCTCTGTACGCATTACATGGCCATACCAAGCAGGTTATAAAGATAATAGCAGAAACACTCTCGAAAGTGCAGCCACTACCACAATCTAACGGCTCGCTGTCGACTGCTCCTTGTGGCTGCTATGACATAATACCTGAACCAGGAGTCTCAAAATTTTATTGTATTGTATTGATTTTAAGTTTTAATTTTTAAACGAATTATGGAATAGCTTTTCAAGTACAATATGTTTGATCTGCGGTTATAACATTTTATTCGTCACGAAATACCCTAAGGCATGGAAAGTAACATCAATTTTAGGGCTATACCTAGACCAAAACTACTGGATCTTTCACGTGATAGCCTACTGTCTACTTTTTCACATATGTCATATACATTCAAAAGTATATTATCCTACTGTACACATGCTATTTTCCACAAATTGAAGTTAAGTCATGACAAATTTCTGTAACAAATTGCATATAACTACAGGATAGGCAACCATATGTACTGAAAACCATGCACATACCATAACTATATATATATATATATATATATATATATACTATATTATGTACATATCAGTGCACTTGAACATGAAATTACATATGTGTTACATTCTGTAATTTGGCATTTTTCTTTTTCTGCTGAGATAAAGAAATGGAGTATGGCATTTAGTGCCTGGAGTGTCCAAGGACAAGTTCGGCTCGCCAGGTGCAGGTCTTTTGATTTCACTCCTGTAGGCGACCTGCGCGTCGTGATGACGATGAAATGATGATGAAAACGACACATACACCCAGCTTCCGTGTCAGAGAAATTAACGAATGATGGTTAAAATTTCCGACACTGCCGTGAATCGAACCCAGGTCCCCTGTGACCAAAGGCCAGCACGCTAACCATTTAGCCATGGAGCCGGACTCTACTGATATGTGTATAAACCATTTTTTTATTTACAAAAGCTGTATTGAGGACTGCAGAGTATTTATGTGCCAGCAAGGAATAAGGACTGTCACACACACCTTCTGCACTAACATATTCATTCACTAAGGTCTTCGCTAACTTGTTCTTGACATCCTGAGTGATTTCACATATGAATTAATTTAGATTATTATGAAAAACACGGTACATTTTAGAACACAATATGTGAGAACAATCATTCGGGAAAATCATGTTACTTGATTCATATTTCTTCACTAGTAAGAGGAAGTTTTCTGGGTCATTGGAATTAAGGGCAAGTGACATCAAAACATTTTCACACTCATTGTGTTGCAGTCTTGTGATTTCCCAAACAAGAACATAATTGTCTACATTTGCCTGTGCAGTTTGCACATTACACATTACATGATCTCATTTTTTCATTACAATTAGATCTCTTATCACTAATATTTAATCTTTCGTTCACAGCGTAACTAATTTTCAAATAATTGTATTTGTTTAGGAATACTGCAGCATCAGCCTCACAATTGCTACCTTGTGATGGGGATAGTAAGTTATTAATCTAACAGTTCTTAATGCACTGTGAATACTAGATGCGCTTGGAGCTGTGTTATTGCTCTCTTTACTTCTGACAATGGCAAACGAAGTTTCAAGATAATCTTGTGTCAGTCTTCTAGTGAAGAGAAATTGGAAATCCATTGCTCCATCAATTCTGACCACAAAATCTTTATAGCAGTGATATTATCTACCCAACATTGAATACACATTGGTTGAGTTTACTATTACCACCTCTGTTTAACACAATTATCTGCCTCAGATATTTTCAATTTCTACCATTTTTTTTCTAAATGATTAGAATTACTGCAAAGGTGTTGTCTATACTGCTTAGGGCCTGTGATACTACATTTTGAGGAATTCAAGATGTCAAATAGTATGTCACATATATCAATTAAATCAGCTCTAATAGCTGCAGAGGGTGGTAGGGAATTAAATAGAACATGCACCTTTATGCCACAAGCAACAGAATGACTCACAGTCCGAACAGCTAAACACACTCTCATTGCTGAAAGGAGGGAAGTGAAATACATTGTTTTATTAATTTTGGGGCTAGTCTGGGAACAATGGTTGAATATTTATTATAAAATTATTCAGTATGAGACTAGCTACAAATTTTACCTCCTACATTTAAATCATACTTCTTTAGATTGTATTTGAGTGATTTAATCAAGTGAGGGGCATCAGAGAAAATGTAAATTTTTTCATCATTTATTTCTGTTACGGGGAGACCGTGGTGGACAGAGAAAGTGCTGGCATGAATGGGTCTATCTATGACAATCAAAAGAATAATTAAAAGCTTAAAAATTAGAGGTATATTAATTTTTTGGCTGTTTTTATGCTAAGTTTTAACAAAACATGTCGCTCAGCAACAGAACAAGATTTCGGGTACAGAACTAGCTCGTTAGCTTAGATACAAGATGGGAGAAATCAGAAAATCAACCAAAATTTCTAATTATCAATACGAGCTTAAAGCTCCCAATTTTAGAAATGTTACTTGAGCACTACTGCTCCAACCACTCAGTGGTCAAGGAGACAGGTCTCCCAATTTTACAAATGTTACTTGAGCACTGTTGCTCCATCCACTCAGTGGTCAAGGAGACAGGTCTCCCAATTTTACAAATGTTACTTGAGCACTGTTGCTCCATCCACTCAGTGATCAAGGAGACAGGTCTCCCAATTTCATTTACAGAGTACTCACAACGTACAATCTTCCGAGAGCACCTTTTGCTCTACAACGTTACCGCCTTCCAAAAGGCACCATTCAATATTTACACTAACACCTCTACAAGAATAGATGCTCTATGAATTTATCTAGGAGGCTGCGCTCCGAACCTTATACCCTTACTGCCTTCTCAAGGCAACCTGCAACTTTTACATTCACATCCAGAGCATCTTTGCCCAATAAAATTAACACTTTCCAGGCCTCTCGAGGCACAACCTACATTTTACAATTCAAACCGTATTCACTGTCTTAAACACTCAACAGTCTAACATCTTAACATAAATAATCAATTTTACAGAAGTATAGAATACCCATTCTACCGGAACTTGGTGGGAGACAAAAGACAGATTAAGGTTACTGGCCCAAAAATCAAAATGATGCGAAGGTGGACACTTGCACTCCTTGAAATTTGCACTCAAAACATCAAAACCCTATTTGAGCTTCGGCCCGAAGTTACAGAGGCTAAGCCTACACTACTGAGGTGACTAGATGGAGAAAATGTAAGTTACGAAAGCTACAGACAGAAAACGGTTACAAAGTCATAGTCACCTCTAAGTCAAGTTGATAGGGAACTCAAGAGGTGTCACAATTTTAACTAAGTGCTTTTCGGCTCATTTAAAATTTACATTAGAAGTAGAAATTTACATTTGAGAAGACTGGAAATTTAATGTTACATTAGGAAAGATAGGAAACCCTCCCCTCGAGTTAGCTTTCAGACGCTATCACATAGTTATAAAAGGGCTGCCATTACATTAATCTGCTGGAATACTCGATGAGGGCGAGACGCCGCCGCCTCCTCTATTAACACACACTCAGTAGACTGGACGATCAATAAGGCAAGGTAGCTGGAAAAGGTACTAGATTTTATACCCGAGAGGAAGGTTCTAAAGAGCTCTGGGGTAAGGCCAATACACCTCCAAATTTTATTGGATAATCACAAAGGTACAAGACGGATCCTATTGGCTAAAGAGAAAATTTTAAAAAAATTTCATTGGTCGATATTTGAAATTAGTGGACAGAGATAGAAGTGTTGAAAACTGGAATACACCAAAAAAAAAGCATAATCAACTCAGTTTAGGAAAGCTCAAAATAAAAAATTACTCTAAGATTTGAATAGATCCTCTTCACACTAGAGGGCATAACATAAGTTTTTGGGTAGAGACATCTGTAGATAAAAGTCCACACTTCTTGCGCTAGTAGTTGCGACATTCATATATCAGATGGCATTCTTCAAGGCGCTTCATTTAAATGAAGGGGCGGGTGTACCTCGCGGTATGGACCTCCCCTCCCTTAAAGTCTCTCCTCACAGTTAAAGTTTGACATTTTACTTGTTAGAAGAAAATATACCAAGTTGTATTTTACAGACAAAAATTTTCTTGAAAAAGTTCATTCTTAAGAAATTACGTTAAAAACAAGTCTTGAAGTCTTCTTTCAACCGTACCAGTACAAGATATACAGTTCAAGTTTTGACGGCAAGAGCAGCCGCCGCAGCCTATTGCCTGGTGGGGTCGCCCGGATCCCCAAGTACTCTCAGATACATCTCTCCCGCTACCTTGAGAGGGGTAGCCATGCTGATGGTCGCCACAGACCAAATATAGTGATAATGCTCCAAGATGGGTAGGCACCACAGCCCTCGCCGGAAGGGATGGTGTTCCAGTACGCCGTTATGCAGGAGACGGGGCCAGAGCAGAGTGGGCCGTTACCACACGCCGTCATCCCTCGCCAGATGAAGCTGTCATTTATTTGGCGACAAAAATTGTCTAAGTTGGGAGTTTCAGATCAGGCGGGCTGCATGCGTGACTAGTAGGCTTGGGCTTAGAGGCGGGCAACGGGATAAAATAAACCTCACTAGAGAGGAAGGATGTATAGAATGAAGTATATGCATAGGATACCGTTAGGTGGATATGGGATGGCGGTGGTGGTGGTGATTATTGTTTTAAGAGCAAGTACAAATAGGCAGAAGGCCTCCCCATATACCTTACAAAGTGATATTTAAAAACTTTTGTTACAGAACTGACGCCGAAGAAAGATAACAGTTTTCTTATTGCCATGACTTAGTGGCCCATACTGCAAAGCAAAAGATTATACCGGTTTAATCTGCGAAAGTGGGCTCTAAAAAACCTCTCAGTGACTGAGTAACTGACCAAAAGATTGACGGGAGTTAAGAAGTCCAAAAAGCATAAGGCCCATGAAGTCTGGGGGCAAATTTTCCTGCAGGTACGAAATTCTTAACCATAACTTGATCTCCAACCTTTTAATTGGTGGGGCTACGTCCACGATCATATCTCTCTCGAACCTTTTCATGAGAAGCCTTCAGATTACTTTCAGCCTTCTTCCATAGGTCTCTGATATTATCAGGACTTATTGTCTCTGGAAATCTGTCATTGAGTGACCAAAGATTAGACAGCGGCGTGTTGGGAAAAAAATTAAACATGAGAGAGGCGGGAGTGAACTTGTGGGACTGATGAACAGCCGAATTTAAAGCAAAACATAACCAGTGCAGAGAAGTATCCCACTTGGAATGATCTCCATGATGAAAAGCGATCAACGCAGATCGAAAATTACGATTGATCCTCTCAGGCAGAGATGATTGAGGCTGAAGTTGTTACATGGGATATGGACAGATTGAAACTGAATTTCCGGAATAAGTTAGAAGTGAAAGCCTTTGCATTATCTGAAACTATATACTGACAGGGACCAAAAGAAGCAAAGATAGTATTAAGACAAGAAATGGTAGACTGAGCTGTAGTCAGCTTACTGGGAAACTACCATGAAAATCTAGTGAAGCCGTCTACACATACAATAATAAATTTATTCCCGTTCCTCTTTAATCCCTGATGGGGTCTCATGATAATATTTGAAGATCACTGGCACAAGAAAGGTTGGAACCATAACTTTCTGATCATGCCTCGAAGGACAACACAAAACCCCGTTCCTCAATACACAAGGGACAACATGTTCCCCAGACGAAAGTGTTTCCATTATCGGATCCAGCACGGGATAGCTGAGTTTTGTGTGAGGCTCCACCACGATTCCGCTAGTTTACTCTTGTAGGAGGCTCCTCCACGGTTCCGCTAGCTGAGTCTTGTGTGAGCCCCTCCACTGTTCCGCTAGCTGGCTCTTGTATGAGGCTCCTCCACGGCTCCGCTACCTCAGTCTTGTGTGAGCCCCTCCACTGTTCCGCTAGCTGGCTCTTGTGTAAGGCTCCTCCACTGTTCCGCTAGCTGGCTCTTGTGTAAGGCTCCTCCACGGTTCCGCTAGCTGGCTCTTGTATGAGGCTCCTCCACGGCTCCGCTACCTCAGTCTTGTGTGAGCCCCTCCACTGTTCTGCTAGCTGGCTCTTGTGTAAGGCTCCTCCACTGTTCCGCTAGCTGGCTCTTGTATGAGGCTCCTCCACGGTTCCGCTAGCTGAGTCTTGTGTGAGTCTCCTCCACGATTCCGGTAGCTGGCTCTTGTATGAGGCTCCTCCACGGTTCCGCTACCTCAGTCTTGTGTGAGCCCCTCCACTGTTCCGCTAGCTGGCTCTTGTGTAAGGCTCCTCCACGGTTCCGCTAGCTGGCTCTTGTATGAAGCTCCTCCACGGCTCCGCTACCTCAGTCTTGTGTGAGCTCCTCCACGATTCCGCTAGCTGGCTCTTGTGTAAGGCTCCTCCACGGTTCCGCTACCTCAGTCTTGTGCGAGTCTCCTCCACGGTTTTTTGAGGTGCTCGAGTCCTATGGAGTCCACTCTTTCTTTTGCCGATACCTTTATATGTCATATCTCCTCCATTTTCCCTCTGCTTAGTGTTAATTGAGGATGGTTGTCCAGTTGTACTTCCTCTGAAAACAATAATCACCACCACCGTCTGAACAATGTAGTACAAGCTGCGAGTGCTGGGGCTCCAGTTACCAAGCTCTTGTTGCGATGTATCTCGATTACTACAATGTAACGATTACAATGTTAATTTCAGAAGTGAATTACGAGTAAAAATTACAAATAAAGTCATTTTTACATGTAATTCAATAACTTGCCAATTTTGGAAGCGAGTGTTCGTGCTCCTTACAAAGTATGGATTGTGACCAGGACGGTACAGCGCGCAGGTAAAACAAAAGAGAAAATAGAATGCAATGAAGACATGTCCACAGAAAATGAGCGATTCACTGTGCGTCAGAAGAGACCAGGACTTTACCAAGAGATATCGGACAGGGAGAGGGGAAACATTGTCTTACCCAGCTCGTGATCCCACGGTCGCCACTCTGACCTAACACCCCTTCTCTGGCTACAATACGAAGCTCATCATTTTAAATGTAGTATACAAACAACCAGACTGAACAGAATCACCCTGAGCGCGCTCGTAAGAATGGTCTTACAGGGGTGCCTAACTCTATGTAACCACCAAGTTATCTGATTAGTGATGCGACATGTTGAACTGATAGGGGACAGCTGTAGAAAAGATCGTCTGTCTCTGAATCACATAATCCTAAGTAGGAGAAAGAAGAGGTAACCTCTCCTTGACTCTACGCTTGGTGATCACTAAACTCGTAGCTGAGTCTAACACACTATCTAGTTATTTTTGTGAGCCTCCTAACTTTCGTATTCACTGTCCGATCTTCCGTAGTCAACTCCTAATCTTTTCCGACTATGACGCTGTTAGGTTTGTGTCTTCCCTTCCTTTTATCGACAGCTTCATTCTCCTCTGATTGGTGTTAAGAGAGGAAGGTTGTCATCAGTTCTGTAACAATCTGTTCACGGTCTCCTGGTCCTCTGCCATGAGCATAACTATCTCTTCCTATCGTTCAATTACTTGACTGATACTGACAATCTTGTGCTCTCAGCCCACACACTGCCTGTGACTGATCAACGAAATATCTTCCCTCCATCTCCCTTGCTCATGGATTGGTGTTCGCTGGAGGATCTCTTTCCAAATGTCCAATAAAAAGGGCACTAGGAAAGTTTTGCAATGTGAGTGAACGCTTTAGACTTATTCAAAATAATTTCCACCCCACTCAATTTACTTCTACATACGTCGAAACCAGTCACTGAACCAACTCTGCCACTTTTCTTCGATTACATTTTCACACGCTTGATCCCATGCTGCCAGAAGCTCCTCGTCGGATGCAAAACGCCGCCCTTTCAGCTTCATCTTCACTTCTGGGAAGAGTGCGAAGTCACAAGGACAAGATCAGGAGTGTACGGAGGGCGAACAAGCACAGTCAACCCTGATCTGGCAAGAAAATCCATTGTTGCATTAGCACGATGTCCCTCTTGCTGCAACATTTTCCTCACAGCTTCAATGTTTTCCCCAGTCAGACGGTCGTCCAGAATGAGGATCGTCTTCAACCCCAAAATTTCCCCTCTGGAACTCCTTATACCAGCCGAAAATTGTATGTGCTGGAGCGTTGTCGTGATGCAAGAGCCAAGTGTTGAGCCGTGACCTTGGACGGAGCTGCTTCAGAGCCTGGGTGACCTGAGGCAGACAAGTCTCATTGTACCACTTCGCAGTAACTCTCCTTTGTGTTCCTAGCACAACCCGAGTCAGGATGACCCCTTTAGTGAAGAATACTGCAATCATCCTTTTCTTCACTGACCTTGACTTTCGCTCAGTCACAGGAGTACCCTCATCTTCAAACAGGCACACCTTGTCCTGAGATTTTGTTGGGACATCGTAATAATGGAGTCAAGTTTCGTCACCTGTAACGATGCTATTGGCGTTACGTGAAGTCTCATTTTCAAACTGTTTTATCATTTTTCGGTACCATTTCACTCGATGTGCCCTTTGCTCTGAAAGTGAATGGGGCACCCAAAGGGAACAAACCTCTCTAACATGGAGATGGTCGTGTAGAATTGAATGAATAGCTGGTGCAGGGATGTGGAAGGTCTCTTCTACCTGCCGATATGTCATCCGTCCCTCTTGCTGCAACACTTTCCTCAGAGCTTCAATGTTTTCCTCAGTCACTGATTCAAAGGGTCGCCCAGAATGAGGATCGTCTTGAACCCCAAAATTTCCCCTCTGGAGCTGCTTATACCAGCGGAAAATTGGTGTCCGATGTGCACAGTCTTTCCCCAGCACCGGAGTCATTTCCTCCAGGCACTGGTTAACAGTTAATACACGAGCAAAATTGTAGCGGATATTTGCGCGATATTCACCCTTAGACCACACTGACATCTTAACATGCTATCAATCCCACTGCTTGGTAACAACTGGTGTGAAGGTCGCTCCTTGCTGTCTTCTAGACCGGTTTTCACCCCTCTTTTCATCCCTCACCATAAATGCGGTGTCCAGTCAACTGGTTCTGCGTATTGCAAAACTTTCCTAGTGCCCACTATTAAGTTCATGATCCGAGTGAGTGTTTCCATTATTCGTATCAGAAGTGCTTACAATCGAGTAATATAACTAATGTAACACAAAAATAAACAATGTGGACCTTACGGGATTTAGAAGTAGTTAATTATATTCTAAGTGGTTAAAACAAGCAATTGCCGTACCTGCTCAATATCCGCTGTGCTATGAATATCTTGTTATTGTTTTCATTGTGATGTATGATGAGATGAGTAGCTCGTGCGGTAAAATGTACCTGAGTTGCAGTTTCTTCAACGTTTGTTAGATGAATATATCTGGATATACTTGGTAGTTCTCATTCCTCTCACGATAAAAACAGATGTACACATTTTCTCATTACAGATACCGTAATGTCAGCTAGTTTAAGAAGTACAATCACACCCGCGATGTACAATTGTTTATTACCAACGCCTTTCTTATGACAACGCTGAGGATATTTTCCAAAACACCTGTTTGCTCTTGTAACTGCTAAACGCGCAGAGTAAAGTTAAACATTCTTTCAATGTCAAATTACGACGAATAAAATGCAGTATTATTGTCTATGAACACTTGTGTTGCCGTTAGGCTCGCATATTAAATCGCCTAACACTTGGATGTAACTCATTGGTCGTCCGAGAGAGGGAGAAATATCATGAATTTACACTAGTCACCTGTCTTCACAGAATTGAGACTCACCCTTACAGTAAGACCTCTATTTAACAAGGGCTAGTAGTTATCAGAACGAACTGAGTTCTCTCATCTCTGGAGTCTGTTTCTGTGCTGCACAACAAAGTTCTACTGCTAGTAGTTATCAGAACGAACTGAGTTCTCTCACCTCTGGAGTCTGTTTCTGTTGTGTACAGCAAACTTCTACTGCTAGTAGTTATCAGAAAGAACTGAGTTCTCTCACCTCTGGAGCCTGTTTCTGTGGTGCATAACAAAGTTCTACTGCTAGTAGTTATCAGAACGAACTGAGTTCTCTCACCTCTGGAGTCAGTTCCTGTGGTGAGCAGCAACTTTCTCCTGGCGTAAGTCAAGCTGAGCGATTGGCACTGACTGAGTCGGTCATCTGGAAAAGGGGACACGTCCAAAATATTGCAAATAACAGGAGAGATACAAAATGGAATTAACAAACGAAATTTTCGAATTTGCATATAACTAATAAAAGGCCATTTATTCCTATAATGCGGATTTCAGATCCCATCCCTGAAGGTAAAAAAAATCAAATTTTGTTTTCGGGATGCGTACAGTTTCCAAGTGAACTGACTTTTCTTAGAAAATATAAACGAAATTTTCATCCCTGTCCTTTAGTTTTGATTTTAATTTGAGCTTCCGTCACAATGTCGCATTTCAATCAATCTATAACATTTAGAAATCAGAGAATTATGAAGTGATCCTAAACAACGGACATATTGTAGTTTTAACTAAAAAAAAGCAAACATATTCATTCCGTCTTATAGGACATTACATTTTTCGATACGGTTCATGTTCTCTCATCGAGAACTGACCTTGTAACCATTGTAATGAACATACTGTAGTCCCTGGGTGTAGGTTAAGAATATAAAACACGAACTGCAAGTAGCTTCTCTTTAAGGGGATCAGAATTCTTCTTCATGCAGAGCTTCCTGCTCAGTAATTGGACAGTTGTTGACAGTGTCATGGTAGACTTAGTATACCGTATACTGAGAGAACGTATGGAGAATAACGTAAAATAATTGAAGTATTATAAGAAAATTAAGTATCACACTTGACAACTGTTTTGACAACACCAAGTATGTCGTACTTTTCGTAAGAATGAAAGTATTTTGCACAATTACATCTTCTGACAGGGCACACTTACATTCAGTGAATTCATCTATATCAGGAAGTGTATTTTCAGCTTCCGCAGTGGACTTCAACTTCGAAGACTGTGTCAATCAGCGGTAAAGGACTAACAGATCCTTGTACTTTTGCATGGAAATCGGAAGTGCAGTGATGAAAAAATATTCGGCTGTAGTTTCTTCGATACAAGCAGGTTTGTGTCATCATTCAGTGTGTATTCTGATTTCAGGCGAACTGAAGGATTCACCTGATGAAGAGAAATTTCATTTTTGATCTCTTGTTCTCCTTAATCCTTGGCTAGCTTCAATTTAATTTGTAGAGTTCCACACTTGTGACATGTTTGAAAGATATTCCCTAGAATATAGAGTGCGACCGACACGGAGTACATAGTGAGATTCAAACGAACGAACCTCAGCCACACATCGCATCACCCGGTGACTTTAATATAGAAAACATTTCTCAGCTGACAATGTAGGGTCCCCATACTGCGAAAACCATAAAAGTAGGGAATATCCTCAATTGTGCCGAGCGTTGAGGGGCTAACGTGTTATGTTGTGAGCACTGGAGAGCGCTATCAAACTAAAAAAGCAAATTTCGAAAATCACTTCGAGCCTAAAACCGCTTCGACATTATTCGTTTTCTATCTTATTCAAATCCTAGCTGAAATACTCTTTCTGTAATGCGTTCCTTGGTTCAGCACTCTCAGGGATCTTTGATTTTTTGAAAAATGCATCACGCCCAACGCAGGTTTTTCTATACCGGGGCATCGATCCTGTACTACGCACTAACCAAGGGGTGGAGCATGGCTGTCCAGGTGGACAACGCCACCGCTGATGACCTGGTCAACTTGCCGCCCGGTTTCCAGTTTCAGAACCCCACCAGGCTACCCGCGGTCAGTCGCGGCAAGGGTCGTGGCGCTCGCGGAGCCCGTGGGGCGCCATCCGGAGGAACAACCTAGTAACGACTTCTGGGAAGTGCCTGCCGCCCACCACGCCGTACATCAGCCATCACCAGTTGTGTCATGGATTTGTGGAGTGATTCTGTGTATTGTTTTGTTCATTACAGCCTATGCTGCCTTGATCTTATTCTTTGTTAATGGTATTATCATGCATAATTTGTTTGTACTAGATCTTCGGACCGCCCTCTGTATTCTTTCTTATTGTACCGGGCGGTACACCTCCGCGCCGCTAATTTAAAACTTGCGCCAGTTGAAACTCTCCTACTGGAGGAAGCCTGAACTTTAACTACAGTGCTAATTCTCAAGTTTTTCAGAAGATGTCACTACTTGTAAATTTTGAAGTTTCTGAACTGGGTCGTTTTCGATGTATTTTTGTTTTGCCTGTGGTAAGAAGTGTGGACATTCTCTTCCAGATGGCACTACTGAAGAACTACAATTGTGCACCCTAGTGCGAAGTGAAAGAACTATGTTTTTGGAGAAATTTTGAATTCATAAGTTTGCTCTTTGTTAAATTTCTTTCAGTCATTGTTTAAGTTGGCAATATTAACCCTTTCTTTCCCCTTGTTTTGAATTTACCAATCCCGAATTTCTCGAATTTATTTTCCACCAATAATGTGTTTCTTCTTCATCTAGTGTAGGGGTTTTCGTTATTAACCAATAAAATGATTGTGGGCGGGTGTTATCATTCCTGAAACGCCTCGAACTTTCCACGAGGGTATATCAACTGCTGATTTTCGGGTCTCCGGGCCACTTCAGTAACGGCTATCAGTGTGTAAATTATGTAGCAGGGGGCGGGTAGCGCCTCTTTCTTCGGGCAGCAGTTCAACCACCTGGTAATGGCCGTTTAATAACTTCTTTTCTTGCTAGCTCAGCAGTTTAACTCTCGGGGCAGGTCCGAAGCGTTTTACCATGTAACGTTCCCCTAAAATGTAAAATCACTTGGTATCTATTCTATCTTTTTAAACTACATATTGGGATAGAGAGTGCTTAACCCTCTCGAGCTCCCACTCATATTGCTTTGAGGTGAACTTATTTTCACAACCGTTTCTTCCCTTCTAATGTAATGTAAATCATTTTCTTATATAAGTCACCTCTTTAGTATGGGATTAGCCCTTGCATAAGCGGCCTAGTGCCAAGTAGGTTTTAGTAAAATATATTAGGAGTGCAGTTGTACCTCCCCTCAAGTTGGTGTTTTCGAGGCCATGTAATATTTCTGTTTCTTCACTTAATAGGCCTCAGTAGGTTGGGTATTTGTACCCCTGTGTCTATGTCCTTGGAGGACAGCTTGAAGGTGGAATTTGGTGTGGCCTTTGATAGGCTAGAACTTTGAGAGCGGGTTGCTCTTTCCAAAATAAAAATTTGTTTTTGCGTGCCTCGAGGAGGCTTTACTGTGTAAAGGGGAGCAAGTGCTCCTAGGCATGATTGGGGTTTTCTGCCCCTTTGTTGAACCTTGTATAGAAGGAAAGTTGGGCTCATTGCTCAAGAATTGTGTGTCTGGCTCTCGGAGCTCAAATCCTGTAACTCTGTAATTGTACATTCTCGAATAGTTGCTTTGCTACTCTGTACCTGCCATTCTTGTTATTTCTTGATTTTGCACAGAAAATATAACATGGTTAAATTTTAAATTAACTTTAATTTCGTAGCTTGAGACCTGTTCATCCCAGCACCTTCTTTCACCTCTACCTACCACGGACAACTCCGTAATAAGTAGTAGCAGAGCGTGGTTGAATGGGTCTCAATTTAGCCCCTTTTGACGGCTAAACATTGCTTTGTTTTCGAACTCTAACAACTTTCTCAGTTGCTGGAATTTTTTATTTTTCCTTTTTCAAAATTGTTCTGTCATCATGTCCGGCCCTCGCGAGGTTCTTCATCCTTTCTATTTGCGTAAAGAGGAATTAATTTATGAACTATCTCTTAGAAACGTTCAATCTGGAGGCACGGTTGCAGTCGACTCCAATAAACTAAAAGAGTCCCTTGATTTGCCTATTACCATCCCGACTTTGGGAGGGAAAGAAATTGACGACTCTCTCTCCACGATCAATGATAATACTACTGAGCTATCATCTGTAGTTAGTTTTTTGAAGAAAATGACCCTTCTCCTAATCAAATTAAACGTGTGCAAGTAAGGTTATTTCATTTTTCTAATAGAGTTAACGATCTATTGTCTCTGAAGTTGAATGACATTCAAAGGAAGGAAGCTAGTGTTATTCTGGAAAATCTTTCCGAATTGTCTAGTAAGGTGACCCAATTGTTAACTGGAGAAGTTCCTCCCAAAACCGATCAACCCTCTACGGCGAATGTAGGTAGCGAGGAAGAGTCTCCTAAGGGAGAAGTCCATAGGAAAACTGTTGGAGCTCAACAAATCTCTGCCCCATTAGACAACGAATTTGAGCGTCGTACCTCGTTGAACCATGCACGTTCTGAATTAGCTTCTTCACCCCTTAAACGTCTGCCTACTATGTCACCAGGGTTCAGTAGTTTGCCTCATCCATTAGCCATGCTGCTTAGAGGTATTTCGAAGTTTTCTGTTAACACTACCAGTGAAGTAATTTCATTCTTAAGGTTTTTAGTTGAGTTTCAGGACCATGCTCTTGTTTTTTCTCTTTCTCCATGTCAAATTTTGCAGATAATTTATCCCTATGCCATTGGTGTTCTCTCGGACAAAATTGTTAAGGCAATAGAGGAACAATCATCTATTGAAGATTTTCATGCACACCTTCTTGCAAATTTCATTCCTGCTCGTGCGAGGTCATCTCTGATTCAGAAGTACTATTATCGTGTACACCGGTTGGATGAAAATTTGGCAGATTTCATCCAAGATATTAAGTTCTATACCAGGGTGTTTGCTCTTCATTTTCCTGAAGATCAGATTGTACAGGCTATTGTAGAAGGTATTTCACCTCCTTACCGATCATACTTGTGTTTTGCGTCGCGTCCGCAAACTTTCGGTGAGCTAGTAACTATGGCTGTATCGGCCGAAGGAGTTAGATACGCCGATACCTTGCGTGTTGCGAAAGAACCCCCTCCATCCTCTAGTAGTTTTCGGCCTCCACCTCGCCGACCCGTCACACCCCGTAAATGTTATGCTTGCGGGTCGCCTGAGCATCTTCGCAATAAATGTCCATTGGTCAAATCTAGTAGGACAAATAATGGAGCAAGTTCATCCCAACGCTGTTTTAAATGTGGGGCTTTCTCACATATCGCCAAGAATTGCCCAAATTTGAATAGCACCCCCTCCTGCTCAACTTCTGGTGCAACTTCCACCAATGCCAATAATAATAAGTGACTAGTGGCTTCGGCTGAGTCGACTAATCCATCTTCTCGAGGCTCAGCCCTAAGCAAACATATCGAAAGATCGGGGAAATATCAGTCTTCTAATCTATCATTTGAAGGCCCTAGAGAATGTCTTAGGATTGCGGCGGATACCCCCGCACCTGTTCCTTTTATTAAGATTGAATTAAATAATGAACCTGTAACAGCTCTTTTAGATTCAGGCAGTGTTTGTTCAATTATTTTGGCTCAATGGTATTCAAAATTGAAATCTATTTGTAAACTTCCTGACTATTGCTCATCTCCTGTTCAATATGTTTCGGCTAATTCTTCTCCATTAGAAATTTTAGGCTCTTTAAATGTCAAAATTCGTATTTTTAAATTTACGTGGAAAGTTAAATTGTTTGTGGCCAAGCACTTGTCTTGCCCCATTATATTGGGAGCTGACTTCATTTCTCACTCTGGTCTTGTGCTCGATCTTCAGAGTAGGTCGTGCACTTTCAAATTTGCGTCTAATTGTAAAATCCCATTATTGAAATGTAATTCTGCATCATGTTCATCTATTTCGCCTACCCGGGATGAGATGTTGTTAGACCTTAGACATCTACCTGAGGAGCAGGCTGATAGTATTCGTAAGTTGTGTCAGTCGTTTCCAGAGGTGTTCTTTGATACTCTTGGTGTTACTGACCTTATTGAATACAAAATTGAGGTCACGGATTCGGTTCCTGTCCGTTTGCCACCTTATAGGCTATCTCCACCTAACATGAAGGCACTGAAAGAAATCATCGATCAGATGTTAAAAGATGGTATTATTAGGCCCTCTAAGTCGGCGTATTCTTCGCCTATTTTTCTAGTCCCGAAACCCCAAGGTAGCTTCAGGCCTGTCATTGATTATAGGGCTCTCAATAGGAAGGTGGTGTTACAATCTGTGCCCCTTCCTGATCTTAATTCTTGCTTTTCGTGGTTTCGTAAAGCTAAATTCTTCACCATCTTGGACCTGAATCAGGCCTATAATCAAATTCCCCTAGCGGAAGAGTCTAAACATCTTTCAGCGTTTGCCACAGATTGGAACTTGTATGAATACAACCGCGTGCCTTTCGGGCTCCCCACGGGAGCAGCTGTACTCACTAGACTGCTAGATAGGGTATTCTCCGACATCAAATTCGAGTACTTGTACCACTATCTTGATGATGTCGTCGTATTTTCGGAAACTTTTGAAGAACATCTAGATCATCTAAAGGAAGTTCTCAATCGCCTTCGTAAGGCTGGGTTAACTGTGAAATTGTCCAAGGTCGCCTTCGCTAAACCCTCCATGTCATTCCTAGGGCATATTGTCTCGCCCGATGGTGTTGCTGTCGATCACTCTAGAACACAGGCCATCCGTGATTTTAAGCCTCCCAAGGACATCAAAGGTATCGCCAGGTTCATTGGTATGGTGAATTTCTTCGGGAAGTTTATTCCTAACTTCGCTAATAGAGCGGCGCCCTTGAACCTTCTTCCTAGGAAAGGCATCAAATTTGAGTGGGGACCTCCTCAACAAGCCGCTTTTGAAGATCTTAAATTAGCTCTCTGTAACGCTCCTGTCCATGCTATGCCTGATTTCTCGAAGAAATTCATCGTCCAAATCGACGCGTCGTCATCGGCGGTAGCTGCAGTCCTTCTTCAAGAGACTGAACTAGGGAGGCGACCCATCGCCTATGCATCTAGGACTCTATCGTCTCAAGAAGCCAAGTATTCCATCTATGAGCTCGAAGGTTTGGCAGTCTTATTTGCCTTAGAAAAGTTCTGTCTCTATCTGGAACATGTCAAATTCGACCTGGAGACGGATAATCAAGCCTTAAGCTGGGTCTTAGGTAGGCCGCGTCGTACTGGTCGTATAGCCTGTTGGGCCATCCGAATTTCTGCCTTCCAATTTGATGTTAGGCATATCAGAGGTACTGAAAATGTTGTTGCAGATGGACTCAGCCGTATGTTTTCCAACGACGTCGAGACCCATTAACCGGTCGATAGTTCATCACCTCCCGAGTCCATACTATCTGAGGTTAATGCCATCTTAACAGATGCTCCCATGCTCTTTAGGGACATTGAGAAATATCAACGTGAAGATCCGACGCTGGCTCCGATAATGGAAACCCTTTCTTCTGGGTAGCATGTTGTCCCTTATGTACTGAGGAATGGTGTTTTATGTTGCCCTTCGAGGCATGATAAGATGATGAAAGTTGTCGTTCCAGCTGTTCTTTCTTGTACCTATGATCTTCAAGTACTATCATGAGACCCCATTAGGGGGGCATCTAGGAATCTTTAAAACTCGTGAAAAGATTCGTGAAAGGTTCATCTGGAAGGGTATGGACGGTGAAATTCGTGAACTAGTAAAGGCTTGTAAATCGTGTTTGCTTAGTAAACCAACCATGTCCACCAAGGTAGGCCTGTTGTCTTCTCATCAAGCGTCGCGCCCTATGGAACGCCTGTATATTGATTATGTAGGACCCTTCCCCCAGTCAAAGGGAAATGCCCACAAGTTCATCTTTGTATGTGTAGATGGTTTTACTAGATTTTCCTGGTTATTTCCAACTAAGCTGGCTACCGCTCAGTCCACCATTACTTGTTTAAATTCAATCTTTGCTTCTTTTGGTCCGTGTCAATATATTGTGTCTGACAATGCCAAGGCTTTCACATCTAATCTATTTCGTAAATTCGGTTTTGACCTGTCCACCTCTCATGTGACAACTTCTGCTTATTATCCTCAACCACCTCTGGCTGAACGGGTTAATCGTAATCTGAGGTCCGCGTTGATTGCCTATCATCATGAAGATCATTCTAGGTGGGACACGTCCCTGCATTGGTTAGCTTTTGCTTTCAATTCAAACGGTTCATGAATCTCATAATTTTACTCCAGCTTCGCTGATGTTCAAGTTTGTTCCCAACACGCCGCTCTCTAACCTCTGTCTCTGAGTGACATTCTACCTGAGACAATAGATCCAGATAACATTAAAGATCTTTGGAAGAATGCTAAAGCCAATCTTAAAGTGTCTCATGAAAAAGTTAGGGAGAGATATGATCGTGGACGGAGACCCACCCATTTGAAGGTAGGCGACCAGGTGATGGTCAAAAATTTTGTTCCCGCGGGCAAGCTTGCCCCCAGATTTCATGGGCCGTGCGTAATTCTAGATTTCCTTACGCCGGTCACATTGTTATTAAGCAATCCAGCCACCGAGAGGATATTTAGGGTTCACCTGTCGCAGGTGAAACCTGTGTAGCTTCCGCGCTAACGTAGCTGATTTTATCTTTGCTTTAATATTTTCGAAAGAATTCGGAAGGTTATATTTTTCTTTTTTTTTTTGGTTACATTTTGAGGCCTTCTGCCCTTGGAGTCAGGTTCTTTAAGCATTTACTGTATACCTTCCCCGACTAGTTAAACTGCCATCCTGTCCTTGCCATGGCCATTACATTGCTCCCGTCTCCTGCTTACATAAAACAGTGGCTGAGTGAAATGAAAATAATATCTCCACGCCGCTGGTCCCTCAGTTCCACCACCATGAATGTACCCTAAAATCATCTGGTCCAACAAAATTCTGCCGCCGAGCTTTAATGTTTCAGTGCTCCCGCACCAGCGCGGCGCCGTACCGCCACTGAGGTGGGGTATGGGCCCGCTCCTCTTCAGTGAGGCCAACCAGTGTACGGCGAGCCGGAGCCCTCCTCCCGGCCAAGGCTGATGTGCGGCGCACAACCTGCAACTTGCCAGCGACCTGCATGTTCGCCGCGGGCGCGGTGTGCTTCAACTCCACGGCTCTTTTCATAGTGCGGGCGAGCGGTATCTCAGGGTACTTGAGGGTTCCGAGCGGCCTCCTCTGGACTCAAGCAGCGGCGGCTGGTCTGGCCGTCAAAGTCATCAGCAGCTGATATACTTAATCAGTTACATGGACATTTAATCTCAACAATTACTACAATTTTGAATTCAACTGCAATATTTGGTGGACTTAGAAAACTTTTCTTCACTTTCAGGTATTAAAAGTTTTTCCTTCTGAATTCAACTTCTACAAACATAAAGACATTACTTCAAAAGTTACTACAAGAAATCTGAAACTGGATCCGATCATTTACGATTTTTTTTTCTTCTGCAATTAATGTCTATATCAACATCATAACTTGAACTTTGTTTTCAAACAAATTTGATGTGTTACACCTTGGAGGGACTTCTGGGGGGGGGGAGGTCTGTACCGGGCGGTACACCTCCGCGCCGCTAATTTAAAATTTGCACCAGTTGAAACTCTCCTACTGGAGGAAACCTGAACTTTAACTACAGTGCTAATTCTCAAGTTTTTCAGAAGATGTCACTACTTGTAAATTTTGAAGTTTCTGAACTGGGTTGTTTTCGATGTATTTTTGTTTTGCCTGTAGTAAGAAGTGTGGACATTCTCTTCCAGATGGCACTACTGAAGAACTACAATTGTGCACCCTAGTGCGAAGTGAAAGAACTTTTTTGGAGAAATTTTGAATTCATAAGTTTGCTCTTTGTTAAATTTCTTTCAGTCATTGTTTAAGTTGGCAATATTAACCCTTTCTTTCCCCTTGTTTTGAATTTACCAATCCCGAATTTCTCGAATTTATTTTCCACCAATAATGTGTTTCTTCTTCATCTAGTGTAGGGGTTTTCGTTATTAACCAATAAAATGATTGTGGGCGGGTGTTATCATTCCTGAAACGCCTCGAACTTTCCACGAGGGTATATCAACTGCTGATTTTCGGGTCTCCGGGCCACTTCAGTAACGGCTATCAGTGTGTAAATTATGTAGCAGGGGGCGGGTAGCGCCTCTTTCTTCGGGCAGCAGTTCAACCACCTGGTAATGGCCGTTTAATAACTTCTTTTCTTGCTAGCTCAGCAGTTTAACTCTCGGGGCAGGTCCGAAGCGTTTTACCATGTAACGTTCCCCTAAAATGTAAAATCACTTGGTATCTATTCTATCTTTTTAAACTACATATTGGGATAGAGAGTGCTTAACCCTCTCGAGCTCCCACTCATATTGCTTTGAGGTGAACTTATTTTCACAACCGTTTCTTCCCTTCTAATGTAATGTAAATCATTTTCTTATATAAGTCACCTCTTTAGTATGGGATTAGCCCTTGCATAAGCGGCCTAGTGCCAAGTAGGTTTTAGTAAAATATATTAGGAGTGCAGTTGTACCTCCCCTCAAGTTGGTGTTTTCGAGGCCATGTAATATTTCTGTTTCTTCACTTAATAGGCCTCAGTAGGTTGGGTATTTGTACCCCTGTGTCTATGTCCTTGGAGGACAGCTTGAAGGTGGAATTTGGTGTGGCCTTTGATAGGCTAGAACTTTGAGAGCGGGTTGCTCTTTCCAAAATAAAAATTTGTTTTTGCGTGCCTCGAGGAGGCTTTACTGTGTAAAGGGGAGCAAGTGCTCCTAGGCATGATTGGGGTTTTCTGCCCCTTTGTTGAACCTTGTATATAAGGAAACTTGGGCTCATTGCTCAAGAATTGTGTGTCTGGCTCTCGGAGCCCAAATCCTGTAACTCTGTAATTGTACATTCTCGAATAGTTGCTTTGCTACTCTGTACCTGCCATTCTTGTTATTTCTTGATTTTGCAAAGAAAATATAACATTGTTAAATTTTAAATTAACTTTAATTTCGTAGCTTGAGACCTGTTCATCCCAGCACCTTCTTTCACCTCTACCTACCACGGACAACTCCGTAACACTTATTAATAAAGCACTCGATGGTTCCTGCTTGACGCCGCAATCGAGGTGCCGACTAAGCGAGTTTTGGGGAGTACCCTCTGGTCGGACGCCCGATTGAAGGTCTCCAGCGGAGCCTCTCGCCACCGTCGCCCGGACGCGCGCGGCTGCACCGAATGCTGCCCGGCGGTGGGAAGGTGACGCCCCATCGCTCCGAACCGACAGCCGACTGACGTCCCTCCCGGGGCGAGTCTCCTTATAAAGAATTGAGGCTCGCGTGTACTGAGGACAGCACTTCCCGAGAGGGAGCGTCAGCAGGATTATCGGCCGACGCGATGGGCCGCCATGAGAGCCGAACGCCTCTCTGTGCTGCTTTTTTGAGAACTTGTACGTACAAATCAAGAAGAAATACATTAGAATGGAGTTCAGGTCCGCGGCCTGACTGCAAAGTGTATCGGACCACGGAACTGTCCGTATACACAAGAACATGATCATAGCCAAAGTGGGCAAAGTCCTGTAGGAAGTGATGCACTGCCACGACCGCGGCCACATTGATCCGATGAGGCTGGTGGAATGCCTGTGCTCAGGCCTGGTTCACTGCAGGGCAGACTGCTGCAACGCTTGGTGTGGTGGCGTCGCTGTAGAGAGCCACCGGACACCTGGCGGGGCGTCGACAGGAACTGAGGGGTGAAGAGTCCTCGTACCCAGAAGAACTCGCCTGAAAGGATGTGTTTAGCAGGGAATACCGGCCACCCCATGACCCAGCAGAGCCAAGAAAAGTAGCCGGCAGCCTGTTGGAGTTGATGTGGGGACAGGTCGGGCAGTTCGCGCACAAGGGAGAGGGCGCGCTGCTGGGTGACATGATGCATGGTCACCTCTTGGCTGGGGATGTCGATGGTGACGCCAGGATACGTCAGTATGGGAGTCGGGTGCAGCACCGACTTGGAATAGTTGAGGGCGATGCCCAGAATCTGGGTAAGATAGACATCGATCTCGCGCATGAGAGCGTCCGTGAGATCGGGGCTATGGATGAGCCAGGGATCATCTGAACACCGAACTCAAGGGACAGAAGTTGCTGCACTGCAACGACCCAGCGTTGCATGACGGATGGGACCAGGCTATGAACCATCGGCAGGCGGGTCCAGCGATACCGAACCCCGCGGTACAGTATACCGTAGGGGTGTCGGATGTCGCGGGAGATCGGGATCCATGTGGGGCCATGTGGACGAAGGCTTAAGTGAAACTCTGCATAGGCTCACATTAGCGCTCGTAGTGGTAGACAAAGGCAAACTGCTAAACTAATCGACCGGGTAACGATGATTAAACAAATGGTTGCAGTTTTGGGAATCAATATAGAATATATTCTCATAGTTTATTATATTTTATTTACTTAACAGTCGTAGCTCATATCCCTAGGATATGGATATTTTCAGCATTGAGTTGCTTGCCACAGGCCTAGAACTGTGGATTTTCCTCTCTTTTCTTCTTGCGTTATGCCATATGTAGAAACATTTTTGTTAATTACTGCCGATGTCTTTATAAAACATCCTCCGCACACGTTTACTCATACCCCATCTGTCTTAAGATATGAAACATATGACACAATTCTAAATGTCCTCTCATCAGGATCTCCTGTTCTGTATCAACATATGGTGTTCTCCCCTGCGCACTTTTACTCATACTGCATCTGTCTTAAGATATGAAACACATGACACAATTCTAAATGTCCCCTCATCAGGATCTCCTGTTCTGTATCAACATATGGTGTTCTCCCCTGCGCACGTTTACTCATACTGCATCTGTCTTAAGATATGAAACACATGACACAATTCTAAATGTCCTCTCATCAGGATCTCCTGTTCTGTATCAACATATGGTGTTCTCCCCTGCGCACTTTTACTCATACTGCATCTGTCTTAAGATATGAAACATATGACACAATTCTAAATGTCCCCTCATCAGGATCTCCTGTTCTGTATCAACATGTGGTGTTCTCCCCTGCGCACGTTTACTCATACTACATCTGTCTTAAGATATGAAACACATGACACAATTCTAAATGCCCCCTCATCAGGATCTCCTGTTCTGTATCAACATGTGGTGTTCTCCCCTGCGCACTTTTACTCATACTACATCTGTCTTAAGATATGAAACACATGACACAATTCTAAATGTCTCCTTATCAGTATCAACATGTGGTGTTCTCTTACCTCTGCTGCCAAGAGACCAATATTCTTTCAATAATGTTTCTCGTACGTCTTCACGAAGTCTCTCTTTACACTTTGATCGATAGTCGCTAAGTAGTTCCATTACTATGGCTCTAAAGTGGTATAAGATTTTCCTTTTCCGCTGTTTTCAACCTGCGAACAGCATTCTTCTCGCGAGAAACCTGATGGAAAACATTAACATTTTCTCCACTTGAGCTTTCAACTTACACAGGCAGAGAATCTGGATCGTTTCCCTGTTGTCATTCACTTCTTCACTTTCATCTCTGGCCATTGGCTGCAACACTCAAATGACCATTGTTGTACTCCTGAGCACGTAAGCCCGTGCACTAAGGATGCAACCTTACTCTTTCTCCCCTGTAATGTAAGGATAGTGATTTATAGTTACTTTTCTAACTGTTTGGTTTCTCTTCAGTGTCGCTAACCATACAATATAGGGACCCTACTTTCCGATACAACGTCCGACACTATACAGTCACGATTTATCTCGTGAATTGCCAGAATTACGTGTTGCCACTGCAGTCACTAGTCTTACGTTTGCGGGTATAATTGTAAATCTATTTGGCTAATACCAGGTGGCACTTGATAACGTAGCTTATGACAAATGACGAACGCAGCATTTTATTAATGTTGGTTTATTAATTTGGTTTTATTTCGTCCAATACTTACAGAAGTCAGTTAGGATGTCTAACGAGCACGAAATGTCATCAAGGACTCCTAAGAAATGAAAGCAACCTTACCTCGTTCACAGAAATCACTTCAGACATTGCTACGGGGTATTGAAAAAGGAAGGCGATGAGTTGCCACTCTTAGTGATATGGACTTTATGGCAAGAGTTTCACAATTAATTAGGGCAAGTGTTAATTTTAACTTTATTCCCGTGATAAGTTTCTGACAATGAGAATCAGTTGAAATGGAAAAATTCTTCGTTATGAACCTATCCTAACCAAACCTAACCTAAACATGTCTTGTCTCGAATTTTAATGCGGTTTGCAGACCTACCTTTGTATATTCTTATTGACTTACGGCATATGCGTATACAATATACCTGCTCATGTGTATTATTACAGCGAGGTTTCGTTTAGATTTCTATTGTGTTTACTGGGTAACAACTGCCGCCTGGGCGACTGTCCTAAATGCTTCCAGTAATGCTGGGTGGTTTGCACACCATTTCTAGTGGTGAAATCCTCCACTCTCTAGTAAATTAATAGTTTCCGACTGCAACTGAAGAGCATCCTCTATATTTTCACAGCCGCTTACTTGGTCATCAGCATAAAAATCTCTGCGAACAACTTGTGCGTCTCTGGGAAAACCTTGATTCTTCATCTTCAGCAAGTTGCTTCTGCGATCTGGTAGCTAGGAAGGCTGCTGCTGCTGTACCATATGCTACAGTTGTCAGTCCATAATGACCGGGTGGGTCCCTAGGAGATTCACTCCAGATAATACGCTGAGCGTTCCTATCATCTGCATGAACCATGACTTGCCGATACATTTCAGCATTATCTGCAGTGAAGGCAAAGATATGAATTCTAAATCTTAGAATAATGGAGTAATGATCATCCTGTATTGTCGTTCCAGCCATTAATATATCATTAAATGAAATATTGTTAGAAGTTTTAGCAGGTTAATCAAATACAAGCCTCGTTTTTGTAGTTGAGCTACTAAGCTTAAAAACTGGATGTAGTAGATAATAGTCTCCACCTTCATTCCCTGACCTTAGCCATATACCACATGGCCTCATACTAGTGAAGAAGGTTACATAACTCGTGCTTAAGTGAGGGCTGCCTACTGAAATGCAGTTCTAGTTGTGTTAGTCTTGACATGGTATGACTGAAGGAGTTTCCCAGAATCTCAGGTTTGTGCTTGAGGGGTAACTAAACTACAAATGTACCTGTAGCTTCCCTAGTGGTACTGTAAATTGCCTTTCTGTTGCTCTCTCTTCTCTTGTCATGACTGGGGACGTAATCTCTTCTATTTCCCAGGACTGCTGTAGCTGCGTGTCTAACCTCTCCTCTGACTTCGACAAACATGTGATTAATGTAAGACATTATTCTCTTCCCCTGAAGGTAGTGTGCAGCAATAATCCATCCTAGTTCAGTGTCTTGAGGAATAGGATAATCTAGTGATCGAGTTCTGGAACCAAGTTTCAATAATGAAAAGAACTGTTCTGTACCCATTAACATATCAATGTCACTTGGCGGGAAGAACTTGCGGTCAGTGAGCAAGTTCCCATGTTCATGCTGAATGTAGAGCTAACACTCTACACAACAAGTTCCAATGTTCATGCCGAATGTAGAGCTAACACTCTACACAACAAGTTCCAATGTTCATGCTGAATGTAGAGCTAACACTCTACACAACAAGTGCCAATGTTCATGCTGAATGCAGAGCTAACACTCTACACAACAAGTTCCAATGTTCATGCTGAATATAGAGCTAACACTCTACACAACAAGTTCCAATGTTCATGCTGAATGTAGAGCTAACACTCTACACAACAAGTGCCAATGTTCATGCAGAATGCAGAGCTAACACTCTACACAACAAGTTCCAATGTTCGTGCTGAATGTAGAGCTAACACTCTACACAACAAGTTCCAATGTTCGTGCTGAATGTAGAGCTAACAATCTACACAACAAGTTCCAATGTTCGTGCTGAATGTAGAGCTAACACTCTACCCCACCAAGTTCCAATGTTCATGTTGAATGTAGAGCTAACACTCTATCCCACCAAGTTCCAATGTTCATGCTGAATGTAGAGCTAACACTCTACACAACAAGTTCCAATGTTCATGCTGAATGTAGAGCTAACACTCTACACAACAAGTTCCAATGTTCATGCTGAATGTAGAGCTAACACTCTACCCCACCAAGTTTCAATGTTCATGCTGAATGTAGAGCTAACACTCTACCCCACCAAGATCCCATGTTCGTGCTGAATGTAGAGCTAACACTCTACCCCACCAAGTTCCAATGTTCATGCTGAATGTAGAGCTAACACTCTACACAACAAGTTCCAATGCTCATGCTGAATGTAGAGCTAACACTCTACACAACAAGTTCCAATGTTCGTGCTGAATGTAGAGCTAACACTCTACACAACAAGTGCCAATGTTCGTGCTGAATGCAGAGCTAACACTCCACACAACAAGTGCCAATGTTCGTGCTGAATGTAGAGCTAACACTCTACACAACAAGTTCCAGTGTTCATGCTGAATGTAGAGCTAACACTCTACACAACAAGTTCCAGTGTTCATGCTGAATGTAGAGCTAACACTCTACACAACAAGTTCCAATGTTCATGCTGAATGTAGAGCTAACACTCTACACAACAAGTTCCAATGTTCATGCTGAATGTAGAGCTAACACTCTACACAACAAGTTCCAATGTTCATGCTGAATGTAGAGCTAACACTCTACCCCACCAAGTTCCAATGTTCATGCTGAATGTAGAGCTAACACTCTACCCCACCAAGTTCCCATGTTCGTGCTGAATGTAGAGCTAACACTCTACCCCACCACGTTCCAATGTTCATGCTGAATGTAGAGCTAACACTCTACACAACAAGTTGCAATGTTCATGCTCAATGTAGAGCTAACACTCTACACAACAAGTTCCAATGTTCATGCTGAATGTAGAGCTAACACTCTACCCCACCAAGTTTCAATGTTCATGCTGAATGTAGAGCTAACACTCTACCCCACCAAGTTCCCATGTTCGTGCTGAATGTAGAGCTAACACTCTACCCCACCACGTTCCAATGTTCATGCTGAATGTAGAGCTAACACTCTACACAACAAGTTGCAATGTTCATGCTCAATGTAGAGCTAACACTCTACACAACAAGTTCCAATGTTCGTGCTGAATGTAGAGCTAACACTCTACCCCACCAAGTTCCAATGTTCATGCTGAATGTAGAGCTAACACTCTACCCCAACAAGTTCCAATGTTCAAGCTGAATGTAGAGCTAACACTCTACACAACAAGTTCCAATGTTCATGCTGAATGTAGATCTAACACTCTACACAACATGTTCCAATGTTCATGCTGAATGTAGAGCTAACACTCTACCCCACCAAGTTCCAATGTTCATGCTGAATGTAGAGCTAACACTCTACCCCACCAAGTTCCCATGTTCGTGCTGAATGTAGAGCTAACACTCTACCTCACCAAGTTCCAATGTTCATGCTGAATGTAGAGCTAACACTCTACACAACAAGTTGCAATGTTCATGCTCAATTTAGAGCTAACACTCTACACAACAAGTTCCAATGTTCGTGCTGAATGTAGAGTTAACACTCTACACAACAAGTTCCAATGTTCATGCTGAATGTAGAGCTAACACTCTACACAACAAGTGCCAATGTTCATGCTGAATGTAGAGCTAACACTCTACACAACAAGTGCCAATGTTCATGCTGAATGTAGAGCTAACACTCTACACAACATGTTCCAATGTTCATGCTGATTGTAGAGCTAACACTCTACACAACAAGTTCCAATGTTCATGCTGAATGTAGAGCTAACACTCTACACAACAAGTTCCAATGATCGTGCCGAATGTAGAGCAAACACTCTACACAACAAGTTCCAATGTTCATGCTGAATGTAGAGCTAACACTCTACACAACAAGTTCCAATGTTCGTGCTGAATGTAGAGCTAACACACTACACAACAAGTGCCAATGTTCATGCTGAATGTAGAGCTAACACTCTACACAACAAGTTCCAATGTTCATGCTGAATGTAGAGCTAACACTCTACACAACAAGTTCCAATGTTCGTGCTGAATGTAGAGCTAACACTCTACACAACAAGTTCCAATGTTCGTGCTGAATGTAGAGCTAACACTCTACCCCACCAAGTTCCAATGTTCATGCTGAATGTAGAGCTTACACTCTACACAACAAGTTCCACTGTTCATGCTGAATGTAGAGCTAACACTCTACACAACAAGTTCCAATGTTCGTGCTGAATGTAGAGCTAACACTCTACACAACAAGTTCCAATGTTCATGCTGAATGTAGAGCTAACACTCTACACAACAAGTTCCAATGTTCATGCTGAATGTAGAGCTAACACTCTACCCCACCAAGTTCCAATGTTCATGCTGAATGTAGAGCTAACACTCTACACAACAAGTTCCAATGTTCATGCTGAATGTAGAGCTAACACTCTACCCCACCAAGTGCCAATGTTCGTGCTGAATGTAGAGCTAACACTCTACACAATAAGTGCCAAAGTTATGGATAGTGGAAGCCTTTACCTTTCAACATTCCAATGGCCCTCATTGCTTGTACGGAGATGATTTTCTTTTTTCCTTTTTAAATACAAAATACTCGTGTATATTATATTTGTTAATTCACACTCCCTGCTCTGTAGGTAATTCAGTGTCCATGGAATGGCTCCTGATGTTGTAAATTACCGTTCATTTATTTTGTATTGCATACTTTTGTTATTATTATTATTATTAATAATATGACATACGGTATCTCTTAAAATGTAAATAAACTAATATTTAATATAGTAAATTATGCTTATTTCTTTGGATTCATTTATTTTATTGCATATTGTTATCGCTATGGCAACATGACTTCTCTATGATGTAGACACAGTACAAAAGTATTTCTTACCAAACAGATTTGTTATACACCCCGTGTGGGTGAGGGACGAAGATGAAGAATGCACCCATGATGTACTCTGTCTGTTATAGGAGGCGACTATAAGGGGCGACCACGGGATGATAGTGTTAGAGCCATGAATATAATTGTGATTAGTAGCATCATGCGGGGAACTCCATGGGTAACATTTACTTGCAAGTGGTACCACTATGTTAGGTACACAGTAGGTTTGTGATTAGTAGCAACATAAGGTGAGTCTGTACGGGTTTCCCAGTACCCGTGATTGGTACCATTGAGCGAAACACCACGGGTCTGGGCGTTGTCTGCGATTAGCACCACTACAGTATATCAGCGACGCCGTGGGTCTGCGTTGCCTGTAATTAGTACCCACTATATGAAGAAGACCAAGGGAATACTGGAACCCGTGATTAGTACACCTAGGTGAGGAACACTATGGGTTTGCGTTGCCTATAAGTAGCGTCATAATGTGAGAAACACCATTGGTCTCCGTTACGTGTGCGAAGTAAAATACCTTTGAGTCATACCATAATGTATGGAACACTATGAGTCTACACTATTTTTTATTAGTACAGCAACATTACAAATACTATGATTTTACTTTACTAGCGATACGTGTCATTATGACGGGCCATTGACCAGCATTTTGGACCCCTTTAGACAACAAGCATCCTCGATTCAGGATTATGCTTTAGAAGCAGTCCCTTGGTCAGTAATACTATCGTTTATGACAGTTTCTGGGTCGGATCCACCGATTGTTTTAAATTCATATCCACCCATTTATTCTTCATCTCTACGTTTTTATTCTGCTCTGTGGACGATTTTGAATTTTTAAATTGTCATTCTCTTTCGTCTCATTTCATACTATTAGGGACTGATGACCTAGATGTTAGGCCCCTTCAAGCAAAAAGTACCACCATCATCATCACTCGGTTAATTATACCCGCACCAGTTAGACTACAGACTAGGGAAATGCCTTTTATTGCACTACATAACGTTCTTACTTATTTGTATCATTAAAGATCTGAAGATCCATATACGGTTTTAATTGGTATAAATCGACTGTGTAACTTGGGAGAGAGTAAGCCCATGTGGTATTGCGCGTCACAAGAAAGTGAGTGAATTGGCTGTGCAGTTGGATTACACTGCTGTGACTTGCTTTCAGGAGGTGGTGGATTCCAACCCCTCAGTCGGTAGATCTGAAGTTATATTTGTTTTTTCCTTGGTTCCCTCGTTTCCACCTTAGGCAAATTCTGTGGCTGTACCCTTATTAAGGCAAAGACCACTTCCTTTCATTTTAGTATTAGCCCTCTTTCCTATCCCATTCTTGCCTTACAACCTGTCCTCTATCAGTGCGACTTATGCCAATATATTAAAAAATCTGGTAATTTTGTTTGACACATTTGTGCCCCTGGAGAATTCCTGGGCTCCCCTAATGTGGTAAGCTTGAGATACACCAAAGTGTAAGTTCAAGATATGTTTAAAATGACCCTCCTGTCCTCTACTGCTTATTGAGGAGAGAAGAATAAAAAACATCCAAGCCAAAGGAAGGATGTATAGGTCCTACGTGGTAAGTCCTTGAACTTATGGAAATTGCAATAAAATATACAATCTAGATCTCTCTCGCTCCCCCCTCCCGTAGACAATACGGTTATACTAATGCCTAAATCAAAATAAAGGCAGGAAATATTTACATTTAATTTAAGCTGATGAAGGAGGTAACGTATGACTAGCTCGGGTTGGCGGGTTCGAGTCCGGCAGTATTTGAGGGTGTTCAAATACGCCAGTCTCATGTCTGTAGACATACCGGTACGTAAAAGAATTCTTGTGGGACGAAATTCTGGCTCCTCGTCCTTTATATAAACCATAGATTTAGTTAGTAGAAATATTAACATTATTATTATTCTGAATTCAGAAAGCTTGAAAGCTGACCTAATTTCCGTTCACATAGCTTAGCACATTAGTTCTCCTCTATGTTTCCTGGATAAGCTTGAAGACATAACCAGCCTTTAAACTGAAAATATGACGAATAATCTCTCTTACAGGTTTACGGGGATTTTTCGGTGATACAGACCACTATCCGATCTGTAGTGAACTAAGTATCTCTAAGCCTAGAATTCAGAAAATGAAATCTATCTGCAAACGAACAAGAGTAGAACATCTCCAGGACGAGGAGATTAGACAGAAGTACATGGATATGATTAGTGAGAAGCTTCGAACAGTGGACGGTAAGCAGCTTCAGGATATAGAAAGAGAATAGGTGGCATACAGGGATGCTGTAGCAGGAACAGTAAGGTAATGCCTAGGAACGCGTATGTTTAAAGGTGGGGAAAAGCGAACATCTTGGTGGATTGATGAAGTGACGGCAGCTTGTAAACGTAAAAAGAAGGCTTATCAGAAATGGCTCCACACAAGGGCTGATGCAGACAGGGAATTGCACGTAGTAGAATGAAACAGAGCGAAACAAATATTTGTTGAATCCAAAAAGAAACCGTGGGAGAAATTTGGTAATAACCTGGAAAGACTATGTCAAGCAGCAGCGAAACCTTTCCGGACAGTAATAAAGAATCTTAGGAAGTAAAGGAAAAAGGCAATGAGCAGTGTTTCGGGTAATTCAGGAGAACTCATAATAGATCCCAGGGAATCACTGGAGAGGTGGAGGGAATATTTTGAACATCTTCTCAATGTAAAAGGAAATCTTCCTGGTGGTGTCGCGAACAACCTAGCTAATGGGCAGGAAGAAAGTGATGTTGGTGAAATTACGCTTGATGAAGTGGAAAGGATGGTAAAAAACTCCATTGTCATAAGGCAGCAGGAATAGATGAATTTAGACCCAAAATGGTGAAGTATACTGGGAAGGCAGGAATGAAATTGCTTTATAGAGTAGTAGGATTAGAATGGAGTGTTGGCCAGGTACATTCAGATTGGACAAAAGCAATAATTGCACCTATCTATAAGGAATGGAACAGGAAGGATTCCAACAACTATCGAAGTATCTCATTGATTAGCAGGGAACGGATTTATATGTAAAAGCATATCTCTTTAGGAAGATAAAATTAATTATATTTTTCATTATCTTTACGATTCATGACGCGTGGAGTTAAAAATGGAGTATTCATTTTCCATATTTTTCCATATTTCGGAGTTTAGTACCGGTACATATGTTCCATATTCTTCGTCATTAAAATCCATATAGTCCATATTTCGGTTAAAAAGTATTAAATTATATTAAATTAGCAGTCATCTCAATAATGAAGAAATAAATTAAAAATCAATATTCAAAAAATTAATATTTTAAGTGGTGTGCAGGTTATTATCACGCCTGTCCAGGTCTGGGCTGATAAAGTAAGCTGAAAAGCGGTGCGAAGAAAGAGAGAGGTTGAGCCCGGAAGTGGTGGAGATCAGATGATCAGTACCGTGACTATCTGAATCACACTTACAGCACTGATAAGCTGCATTACATAACATCGACTGTGTCTGTGCCATGCTTTCGTAACTAGGGAAATCTAATTCAACGACGATGTGCTAGTGGTTTCCGGATTAGTTAATTCGGGCATTCCCGTCGATTGCTTCATAACTCCATCTAGTTCACTACCAGTCTTCACAGTTTGAATTAGCAGTGAGACGGATCATAGTGTTCTAGTACGTTCAGTGTGTGCAGTTGTATATTGATATTCATTGAAGACATTAACATTGTTACAATGTGCCTAAAGTAGCTCAGTCAACCAGTTTAAAATTGAAAAGTTACGTATCAGAATGTGAAGAAGATGGTTTATCAACTGACAGTAAGATATTATTTTGTAATTTGTGTCTTTATACACTGACATCTACTCAAATGTTCCTAGTGCAACAGCACGTTTCAACCAGTAAACACCATGCTAACAAACAAGGAGATCCCAAGCAGAGACAGTTGTTTCTGACACAACCAGCAACTTCCAGTGTAACGTTCGAGTTCAACACCGATCTCTGCCGTGCTCTCATCTCTGCTGACATACCTCTCTTATAATCAGAGCTTCATGGAATTCCTCGAGAAATATACCAAACGATTCCATCCCGGATGAGTCAACGTTCAGAAAAACGTACTGTTCAGCCATATACGATGAAACCGTTCGGAGGATAAGGCAAGAGATTAAAGACGGTCCAATTTCGGTTTCCATGGATGAGACAACAGACAAAGAAGGCAGGCTAATTGGCAACGTAATCATTGGCCTTTTAAGCGAAGATTATTGTAAACGGATTCTCTTACACTGTGATGTTTTAGAAAAGTGCGATAACAAAACTATAGCAAAACTGTTCAGTGAGGCTATGAGTAACCTCTGGCCACAGGGCGTTAAGTATAATAAAGTGTTACTTTTTATTAGCGATACTGCACCTTATATGATGAACGCCGGTGAAACATTAAGTGCTGTATTTCCTAAGATGACTCATTTAATATGTGTAGCACATGCCTTTCATCGTGTGGCTGAAGTGGTAAAAGGCAGTTACCCCAAGGTACCATTTATTGATTTCCTCAGTGAAAACAGTTTTTCTCGAAGCCCACAGAAGAGTTCATCTTTTGAAAGAATGTGCCCAGAGATTCCAGTGCCGCCTAAGCCGATTCTAACTAGGTGGGTTACGTGGCTGCAAGCGATTGAATATTATGTTGAATATATATAGGCTGTATTAAGAACGTTCTGCATACCATGGACTCTGAAGATGCAGCCGCGAAAACAGTTGTTTGCGACATATATGCGAAAAATGACTTATGTTACATTCAGCATAATTTTTTATGCATCAAAAACACTGAAAAGGCTCCAAAACTCGCATCTCCCACTTTCTGAAAGTTGTGAAATTGTGAATAAAACTGTGGAACAACTAAATCCTGCAAATGAAGCAAACTGTGCTTTCAAATAACCCCGGACAAAGGTTGCTGCAATGCTGTGTGGAGATTTAACTGTAAAATTAACACCGGATTTAACGCCAGTAGGTATTGTGAAGTTGAATTATGCCCCTATTACGTCTTCCGATGTTGAACGCAGTTTCAGTCAATATAAAACAGTCCTTAGAGATAATAGGAGGAGATTCACTTTGCAGCACTTAAAAGAACATTTTGTAATCTATTCTTTTTGTAACAGAGAATAAAATATTGTGTGTTCTTCAAATATATTAAAATGTGAAGTGCAACATTATGTTGCATGTAGATCTACTTTGTTTAGCTTCTTTGAATTTTGATAAAATAGAAATGAATGTTATATGAGCAATTTTAAGTCCATATATAATTCCATATTTGAATAAAAATAACTAATTATATACTGTATGTACATATTTCAATAAATATTAGTACATCAAAATTAGTTCCCTGTATGATTACTATACCAAGCAAAGTATTCACCGGCATCTCGGAAGAGGGGGTGCGATCAGAGAGGAAGTTGCATGAAATCCAGTGTGGTTAGAGAGCACGGAGGGTCTGTCAAGATCCAATTTTCAGTACGCACCAGGTGAATGTAAAATGTTAGGAAATGAATAGACAGCTGTGTATTGGTTTAGTATATCTAGAGAAAGCATATGACAGGGTACCGAGGGAAATGCTGTTCACAATTCTGCGGGGGGATGGCATTAAGGGTAGATTATTAAAATCAATCAAAGGCATTCGTGATGACAATTGGGCTCCAGTAAGAATTGATGGTAGAACGGGTTCTTGGTTCAGGATACTTACAGGGGTTAGACAAGGCTGTAATCTTTCTCATTTGCTCTTCGTAATTTACGAGGATCATCTGCTGAAAGGTATAAATTGGCAAGGAATGATTCAGGCGGGTGGAAGTTTAGTATGCCGTCTGGCCTCTGCTGACGACTTCGTCTTAATGGCACATTGTGCCGAAAGCCTGCAGTCTAATGTCCTGGAACTTGAAAATAGGTGCAGTGAGTATGGAATAACAATTAGCCTCTTCAAGACTAAATTGATGTCAGTAGGTAAGAAAGTCAACAGAAGTGAATGTCAGATTGGTGAT